>NC_034597.1:45587661-45612318 GCF_900095145.1 Mus pahari
AGAAGAAGAAGAAGAAGAAGAAGAAGAAGAAGAAGAAGAAGAAGAAGAAGAAGAAGAAGAAGAAGAAGAAGAAGAAGAAGAAGAAGAAATATGTACAGATAAGACAAAATCGCCAAAATGCTGAAAGGAGATGCTTGGGAGAGTTGGGAGAAGCTGAGGAAGGAAGGAAGGAAGGAAGTGGTAGAACCTGAGTAGCTAGAGGTTAAGCTATCCAGTCACAGCTGAAACCAGGGCAGACAGATAGCTCCCGCCCCACCCAAAGTTAAAGCAGGAGTGTTGTAGGGCACATGCTGGATTCTCCTTCCTCCTCCCTGCCCCAATCTTCTCCAATAGCTGAGACTACATTGAGATTATTCTAAAAGGGAGCCTGGGAAATGTAGTTTGCAGAAAGTTGCGCAATGAATCTCAAACCAGGTGACTAGTTGGTAAATAACCTCGTTCCTTATTTACAGTCTAGTGTTTTTGTATTTGAGACAGGGCCTCACTGTGTAGCATTGGCTTGCCTGGAACTTACTAGGTAGACAAGACAGGTCTCAAACCCATTGAGATCCACCTGCCTTGGCCCCCTGAGTGCTGGAACTAAAGGTATACACCAACATGACCAGCTGTTTTTACATAAAGTCTATCCTAGAATGTAGTCAGGTGTTAAAATTTTTGTTCCAGCTGGACATATGATGCCGTCACTTGGAAGTAGAGGCAAGAGAACCAGCAGTTCAAAGTGAGCCTAGGATACAAGAGACCCTCTCTAAAACAAACAAAGTCTTTGATCTGAGGATTCCAGAATCTACCATGTCATCTCCAGCAGCAAGGAGTCTGTGGTCCAGACAACTTGACTGAGTCTTGTCTGAGTCTAGTCCTTTTATATGCCAAGAGTTTGATTTAGAAGCAAGGTATCTCAACTATTTGTGACTCAGTTTCCAACACTGACTTCTCAGAGGTGTGGTCACCTTTCAGTGAGATAATATATGCAAAATGCTATGATTAATACCTAGCAGATGGTGAGTGATTCCCTAGAAGCACTGAAAATATTTGTTGACATTTATTTTAATCACACATACACACACACACGTTGCAATGTATGCCACAGCACACAGGTAGATGGTATTTATTCGTGTTTCATATACACATCACAAGTAACCTGAAGATAAATTTAAACAATTATTTTTAGCAATTCTGAAGATGAAACAAAGTTTCACTGTGTGTAATTTCCCACCTGTGGCACTATGTTGGTGCTCAAATAGTTGAAAATAGTGGGAGCCGTTCAGATTTGAATTTTCAGATTAGGGGAAGGTATTACTGAACTTCTCCATGCCAGCACTTCCTTATCTGTAAAATGGAAGAAACCATAGACTCTACCTCACAGGACTGTTGACAAGAGGAACAAACATCTCGCTGTTAAATATTTACTATATGTGTAGTAAATGTACTTAGGTATAAGCCTGAAATGTGAAAAAAAAAATTCAACTTGTTATTTTTCAACTTTGTAAATATTACCCACCTGTGCCACAGGAAACCGGAAACCCACAAAATTTAATAATACCACCCGGTGACTGAGACTAATTGTTACTATCGGATAAAAACACTTCACTTCCTATGTCTGCCAACGTGCTTAGGGCTCCATCTACAATATTACCCTAAATGTTCACAAGTACCATAGGAAGGAGTCACACTATCATGACCCTCAATTTTACAGGACTGCTGAACGGAGGAGTAATTTTCTCAAGTCCACGGATCTAGCAAGTGAAGCCATACTACATTCGTTGCGATCAATGGATCTCAGCAGGGGAGCAAGCAACACTGTTGGGACAAAGGTACCCAGTCTAGGCCCCAGCCTACAGGAAGTGTCAGTTTCCAAAGCTGAGGCGGGGGCGGGAGTGATGAATAAACATTGTAACAGATAATTATAATAGCGCCTGGTACTTGGTTCAGTAAAGGCTTACTATCAGAAGCGCTACGAGATCTAAGGCGCTGGGTCAAGAAAAAGCACTGAGGATTTAAGGGTCCAAAGACACTTAACAGTTACGGCGGGAAAAGCAGACCTCCTTTGACAAAACACATCCTGAAAGATAACGCAGGCGGCAGGCAAAGGGCGATCCGGAGCGTGACGGCAAAAGCAACCCGGAAAGGAGCAGAGCGCCGGTGGGCGTGGCCGCGCGGTGACTGGCAGGGGTGGGGCCAGGCTGGCCGCGCCCCTCGTCGCCGGCTGCTGGGCTTCGGCCGGGGTCCGCAGGGCACCGCGAGCTGTGCAAAGCCGCCGTCCCCTGAGGGCCGCGGGAACCGAGCCGCGCGCCGGCTCGGGGACGGACAGTCCACAAAGTTTGGTCTGCGGAGGAAGCAGCGTCGAGCCCGGCAGGTGCGGCCGGGCCTGGCCGGGGCGCTCGCGGCCTTCCGGGCGAGCACCGCCGGCCACTGGTAAGGAGCGATCAACTCTGAAGTTGGCAAGAGGCGTCACGCCTGTTCCTCTCCTCCGTGCGTCCAGCTCTGGCACCCCGAGCCTGGGTCGCTCCGGGGCTATGCAGCCCCCACCCGGCGAGGAGCTTCCTGCCAGGTAGACAAGCGGCGCCCCGGGACCCTGCCGGCACCCCTGTTCGACCCAGGATGCTATCGGCCCTCCCTCTTCTTTTCCTCCTCCTCGGTAAGAGTCCCCGCCCCGGTGTCACTGCCCGCCGTCCCGCGCCCTCCTTGGCGACCCACGATCCCCGCGACCGCCGCCCCGTCGAGCCTCGGCCTCCTCTCGGGCTGTCCCACACTGTCCCTCCCACTCACAGCCAGGGAAGGCGACCTTTCGGCGAGGTCACGCACCTCCTTCCGGCTCCTCTACCCCTTCCTATAAACTGTCCGGAAGTCTCAGATGGGCCTCCCCCTGGAGTTGCCCAGGTGAAGAAAACTTGACTTTCTCTGCTGCTCTTTCTCGATCCCCCTCTAGGAGGTGCTCTGGCCCGCCCAGACCGGATCACTTTCCCAAATTCTGGTAAGTAGAGGGAGTTCCTAGGGTTCTGAGGCATGGGAATGAAGATGCACCCTAGAGAAAAGAATCTCTCCCCTGGATCCTGGAGTCTGCTACAATTTTAAAATAGGTATCATCCATTATTTTACAGAAAGGGTAACTGAAGCCCAAGGTGAACTTGCACCTGGTAGTTGTTACGAACCATCTCATTTTTTATGTATGATATCTGTGTTTTTTCTCCCTAGTTAGGGTAAGGTCTTCCTGAGAGTAGAAACGGTATTTCCTCTGCCAGCTGACCCTGTGGCTGGCACAAAGCCTACAGTAACATTACTTATAGTGTTAATATTTAAGATGAAGTATATAAAGAATATGGAATAGGAGTAGGGTGGTCAACTCCTATAATCCCAGCACTCAGGAGGCAGAGGCAGGAGAATCAGTTCAAGGCCAGCCTCAGCTATATAGTGACTTTGAGGATAGCCTAGGCTACAAAGGATTTTTGTCTTTAAACAAAACAACAACAACAGCAACAAAAATGGAGAGGGACCAGTTGGCTGTAATTGGTGGGTGGAGGTTTTTGCCATCTTGAGGCATTCAGAGGGGAAGAATGTTAAAGAACTCTACCGGTGTCCCTCCCTTCTCCCTCTAGCTTGTGAGGCGCCCCCAGCAGTGCTCTCAGAAGTACAAGGCACTTTACAGAGGCCGCTAGGCCGGGACAGCCGAAGCTCCCCTGCCAACTGCACCTGGGTTATCCTGGGCAGCCAGGATCAGACAGTAACTGTCAGGTGAGAAATAAGGCAAGTCCCCATTTCTCTCTACTGCCAGCTTCCCTCTCCCTCTGAGAATGCCCTTGATCACCTTTCTATGGTATTTCCATCCTTGTCAGCAGAAGAGAACTGGGTTTGGCTGGGTCTGCTGTAAAAGCTTAGCTGTGGTGGATATTTAGCTTGGGGACTGTCCGTCTCAAAAGGACCCGAGAAGTTATCTGGGCTCAGCTAGACTTGGGATGAGTCCTTGAATCCTAGCGTGGCCTAGTTGTTAATCAGCTCGGACCCTTCCTCAGGGGTGGGACTGTATTGCTAGCTCGTTGGTGGAACGCTTGTGTGGCGTGTGCAGAAGACCTGGGTTCAGTCTCTAGCAAAACCAACCTCCTCTGGGTCTGCCTGTCTTCATTGCACTGCTCCATCCTTTACTCTCCCTCCCCGTACCCCTCCCTCTCCTCTTCCCCCTCTCCCTTCTTCCCTCCTCTTCCCCTTCCCCTCTCTCCTCTCTCATCCTCTCCTCTCCTTTTTTTTTTTTTTTTTAAAGATTTATTTATTTATTTTATTTATCTGAATACACCATTGCTCTCTTCAGACACACTGGAAGAGGGCATCAGATCTCATTACAGATGGTTGTGAGCCACCATGTGGTTGCTGGGAATTGAACTCAGGGCCTCCGGAGGAGCAGTCACTGCTCTTAACTGCTGAGCCATCTCACCAGCCCATCCCTCCCTTTCTGTTTTTGAGACAGAATTTCACTGTGTAGCCCAGGCTGGCATTAAGTTTGCTCCATCTCATCCTCCCAGATTTTGGGTTTTCCTGTGAAATCACTGTGCCCAGTATCCCTTTTTCTTTTTTCTTATTTTTTCTTTCTTTTTTTTTGTTTGTTTTTTCTGTTTTTTGTTTTTATTTTTTGTTTTTTTGTTTTTCATTTGGTTGGTTTGTTGTTTGGGGTTTCTTGTGTGGTTTTGGTTGGTTTTGTTTTGTTTATTTTGCTTTCAGTACTGGGAAACAAGTCAGGGGTTCACACATCCTAGATGAGAGCACCCTACCTCTAAGCAGCAATCCCAGCCCTGTACCCCTAAGTCTCCTCATTGGGGCCCATGTCACCTGGCAGTTTACCTCATACATGTTACTTGATGAGAACTTATCCAGAGAGCAGAATGGTAATGGCACACGCCTTTAATCCCAGCACCCAGGAGGCAGAGACAGGCTCACTCTGTGAGTTCGAGACCAGCCTGGTCTAAATCCTGAGTTCCAGGATAGCCAAGGCTATATAAAGAAACCCTATCTCAAAAACAAAGTAAACAAAGGAAACACCAAAGAATATATCCAGAAAGGAGTATGAAGGAGAGAACAATCTAAGGGACTGTTGACCCATGGTACAGCCCTGGGGACCTCAGATTTTCCCTTGTCGCTTGTGGAGCTGAGCTGTTGTGGTTAATTGAACATTTTGTCAACTAACTGCCGGGCACCGTGCTTGGGTGATGGTATTGCCACACTGCAAAGTAGTTACCCTGGTCTCACATTGGTCCCTGAGCACATCAGTTCTCTCAGAGGGCTCTAGGAAGGGTCTGGTGGTCTGATGGCACCTCTGTTGGAACTCTGCCCCCCTCCTTGCTTATGTTCTTCCCCATCAACTCTATTTACTGGATTGGCTGTGTTCTCATTTGGCTCTTTGAATCATGGGTAAGGAAGCATTTGTACTTCTTGGGCTACCAGGGACCTGTCATCAAGAGGGGAGGCAGGGGGTGGGGGGCAAAGCCCCAGAGTATCTCATGTCTTGTGCTTCTTATACCTCATAGGTTCCAGAAGCTGCACCTGGCCTGTGGCTCAGAGCATTTAATCCTACACTCCCCTCTACAGCCACCAATCTCCCTGTGTGAGGCCCCTTCTGGCCCTTTGCAACTACCAGGGGGCAATGTCACCATTACATACAGCTATGCTGGGGCCAGAGCACCCATGGACCAAGGCTTCTTGCTGACTTACAGTCAAGGTAGGCTGAACAGGGAGTGCGGTGGGACCGTTGGAGGAGAAGTGGAGTCCCTAGGGAAGAGGCAAGGATCCTGGGAGTTCTGGCGCTTCCCTGTCTCTTGATGCCTCTGCAGATTGGCTGCTGTGCCTGCAGGAGGAGTTCCAGTGCCTGAACCACCGCTGCATTCCGGCTGCTCAGCGCTGCGATGGGATCGATGCCTGTGGGGATGGCTCGGATGAGGCGGGCTGCAGCTCAGATCCGTTCCCTAACCTGAACCCAGCCCCCGCTCCAACTCTGGCCTGCAATCTCACCTTGGAGGACTTCTATGGGGTCTTTTCTTCCCCTGGATATTCACACCTGGCCTCAGTCTCCCACCCCCAGTCCTGCCTGTGGCTGCTGGACCCCCATGACGGCCGGAGGCTGGCAGTGCGCTTCACAGCCCTGGACTTGAGTTATGGAGATGCAGTGCATGTGTATGATGGGGCTGGACCTCCCGAGACCCCTCGACTGCTGCGTAGCCTCACCCACTTCAGCAATGGCAAGGCTGTCACTGTGGAGACCCTATCTGGTCAGGCTGTTGTGTCCTACCACACAGTTGCTTGGAGCAGTGGCCGGGGCTTTAATGCTACCTACCACGTCCGGGGCTACTGTTTACCTTGGGACAGACCCTGCGGCTTGGGCTCTGGCGTGGGGGCTAGTGAAAACCTAGGTGAGCGTTGCTATAGCGAGGCACAGCGCTGTGACGGCTCGTGGGACTGTGCCGATGGCACAGATGAGGAGGGTTGCCCTGGCTGCCCACCAGGACACTTCCCCTGTGGAGCTGCAGGCACCCCTGGTGCCACAGCCTGCTACCTGCCTGCTGACCGCTGCAACTACCAGACGTTCTGCGCCGATGGCGCGGATGAGAGGCGCTGCCGGCATTGCCAGCCCGGCAACTTCCGGTGCAGGGATGAGAAGTGTGTGTATGAGACATGGGTGTGTGACGGGCAGCCAGACTGTACTGACGGCAGTGACGAGTGGGACTGCTCCTACGCCCTGCCCCGAAAAGTCATCACGGCAGCGGTCATCGGCAGCCTGGTGTGTGGCCTGTTGCTGGTCGTCGCTCTCGGCTGCACCTGCAAACTCTATGCCATCCGCACCCAGGAGTACAGGTCAGTTGGAGAGGGGCTGGCTGTGGAGGACTCGGGACCGAGGGTGAGATGGGACCCATGCAGTTCCTGGGCACTGAGCAGGCCCACCTCGGGAAGTGGTTCCTGCCGTCAGGTCAGCTCGTGAGAGTAGTCTCTAGGAAGGAAGGGACATGACTTTGGACAGACCTGGCCTGGGAATGGAGGGAAGAGGCCTTCTGGGCCGAGGCACATTGCCCTCACTGTGAGTGACTTCTGACTGAGTGGCCCTCCTTTCTCCTAGCATCTTTGCCCCCCTCTCGCGGATGGAGGCTGAGATTGTGCAGCAGCAGGCACCCCCTTCCTATGGGCAACTCATTGCCCAGGGTGCCATCCCGCCTGTGGAAGACTTCCCCACAGAGAACCCTAACGATGTAAGTCATTCTTCCGACCTTGGACCTCATGGTGACAGCCTTGTTTCCTACCTAGCCATCTGGCCACCCTGATTCTGACGTCTGCCTCTCTCTTTGCAGAACTCTGTGCTGGGAAACCTACGTTCTCTGCTTCAGATCTTACGCCAGGATATGACTCCAGGTGGTACTTCAGGGGGCCGCCGTCGCCAGCGTGGCCGCTCCGTTCGCCGTCTGGTTCGCCGTCTCCGTCGTTGGGGCCTGCTTCCTCGAACCAATACCCCAGCTCGGGCCCCTGAGACCAGATCCCAGGTCACACCCTCTGTTCCCTCTGAGGCCCTGGAGGACAGCGCAGGCCAAGCCTGTGAGGGTGGGGCAGTAGGGGGGCAGGATGGGGAGCAGGCTCCTCCACTACCCATCAAGACCCCCATCCCAACCCCAAGCACACTTCCGGCCCTTGCTACTGTCTCTGAGCCCCCAGGGCCGCTACCCTCAGTGCCTGTAGAATCATCGCTGTTGTCTGGAGTTGTCCAGGTCCTACGAGGTCGCCTCCTACCCAGCCTGTGGTCCCCAGGCCCCACTTGGACCCAAACTGGAACTCATCCAACAGTCCTATCCCCAGAGGATGAGGACGATGTATTGTTAATGCCACTGGCTGAGTCAGAAGTCTGGGTGGTTGAGGCAGAGGATGAACCGCTGCTTGCTTGAGGGACTCTAGGCACAATGGTATGATCCTTGGAAGTGGTTCAGCTTCCCCACTGATCTATGTAGCACAGAAAATTAGTGTCCCTCTGGCAGGGAGAGCGTTCACTGTGCACACCTTCTGTGTATGACAAGAGACTTCACCACCACCCTCTGCCCAGCCTGCTGTCCAGGTGGCTGTGTTATGAAAGGTCCCACAAGGGTCACAGGCTTGGACACTCCGTTCTTTCCAGCTCCCCACCCAAAAGTGGCCTTAACTACTAGACTGGTTGGCTGGAGACCTAGCCACCAAGGGGGGGATTTGGCCAGGGTGATGGTTTTGCCAGCCTCCATCCCTGTGGTGCCTGGCCCACTTGAGGACACAAGTGCTTTTGCCCCTTAGCTGCATCATTGTCCAGGAAATCAAGACAACAAAAATAAAGGAATCATAAACTTCAGCCCTTGGTAAATCAGCTGTGAGCCTGCATCCTGCATCCTCTCTGTCCATCTCTGTCATGCAGGGAACCCTGAGGAATAGCCTTCTCCATCTTCATTCACTAGGACCCAGCCCTGCACTGACTGACATCAGGCTCAGCATCAGGCTCAGCGTGAACTCAGTGCAGGCCCAGTTCAGAGCCAGCTGAGCCCTGACGTCAAGAAAGGGTCCGATTATGGAGTGCTCTCACAACACAGATCACAGCAGCAATCTGTTCCTGGGTAAAAC
Organism: Mus pahari; assembly: GCF_900095145.1. Lineage (NCBI taxonomy): Eukaryota > Metazoa > Chordata > Mammalia > Rodentia > Muridae > Mus > Mus pahari. The sequence goes on from NC_034597.1 coordinate 45,596,263, forward strand.
CCGGGAGCCACTGGCTCTCCACCCCAGCCAAGCAAGAGAGGTGAGGTCTCAACCTGGGCCGTTCAAAGCAGGGAGAGAAGCAGGAGGGAGTTTGAGGTTGTGAAATTCCTGCACACCTGACCAAATCCAAGGGGTCTTCCTGGAGGAGGACACAAAGTGAGTTCCCAACCATGCTGTCAGCAGTAAGATGAGTTCTAGACAGGAGAAGCAGGTTAAAACACAGAGGCTAGGCCCAACCTCGGTGAAGCCCAAGGAGAGGTTGGAGCTGAAGTGCTGAGCATGGTGGGTGAGGGAATGAGATGGGAGACGTGTTGGAACGCTGGCTGATGGCCCCAGAGCTTCAGAGGACAGTTAGCATTCCCTAAAGTGCCCAGGAAACTGGCTTCCCCAGGCTTTCCCTCTTAGGACCCTCAACAACTTGGACCAGGGACACCCTAAGCTGACCTCATGCTCTCCAGAGACTGCTGCCAGGCTAGAGATCTTACTCTTTTCTCTTTGGGCCCATCCTCCCACAAAGATAACCCTTGGCCCCTTCAGGCAAAAGTGGTGCAGCTTTCAGAGTGAGTTTCCAGACAGCCAAGGCTACCTAGGCAAACCCTGGAGGGAGAGGGAGAAGGATGAGAGAGACCATGAAGTGAGCTGCCTGGCCTGTCACTGCAGTGGCCACCTCTGACCCTGCTGACTGACACCTTCATCCCTCCACATCCCCCAACCCTTTCCCTTCCTGGGGTATTTGCACTGTGGACAGAGAGTAAAGTAAGAACGCTCCTGGTTGGGATGCATCAGCAAGTTGGGGGAGGGGGAGGGGGGCTGGGCTTATAGGTCATTGTAAGTCATTGTACGTGAGGGTAGCAGTTTATCCTATTCTGGTGCAAGCAGGACCTTTGCTTTTGCCAGCCACAGTGGGACCCCAGGGTTGGTGGGAAGGGAAATTGACCTTGCACAGACAATATAAGGAAGCAGATGTACTCACTAGGGTTTCCTTTGTTTTTGTTTTGTTTTGCTTTTTAAAGACTATCCTAGGCCCATCAAGGGCTGGAATTACAGGTATGTAATACCACACCAGGTTTGTACAGTCCTGGAGATTGAAGCCAGGGCTTCATGCCTGGAGATCTGATTGATGGTTAATCTGGGCTGTCAGCTTGACTAGTTCCTCCAGGGAACTCTGACTGATACAATGGGCACACACTCTACCAACAGTGCAAATTTACTTTGACCAGGGCCTAAGCGGGGTTGGGGGGGTGGGGTGGGGGGAGTAGTGTTACTGCTCCTGTAGCAAACAACAGAGACAACCAACTTCAAGAAGGCAGAAGTCTGCACACATCCAATCTTAACACATGCGAAGGAGGCTGAGGCAGGATTGTCATGAGTTCAATACCAGCCTAAGCTACAAAGCCTCGCCCTGCCTCACAGTTACTTTGCTCACAGTTCTGGAAGTTTTGCTCCGTGATGCTGGTTGGTGCAGGGAGCACCACCTCCCAGCTGAAACTCAAGGCACAGTAAAGTCATTCTCATAGGAACTGTAGGTGGCAGGCCAGAGGCCAGGCAGAGCGCCACATTGACCTCTGAGGCGGGCCTCGTTACTCAGTAATGAAACACCATGATGTACAAAAGCAAATCGGAGAGGAAAGGATTTATTTGGCTTACACATCCACATTGCTGTTCATCATTAGAAGTCGGGACAGGAACTCAACCAGGACAAAACCTGGTAACGGGAGCTGATGCAGAGGCCATGGAGGGGTGCTGTTCCCTGGCTTGCTCATCATGGTTTGCTCAGGCTGCTTTCTTGTGGAGTCTAGGACCACCAGCCCAGGGATGGCCCCACCCACGATGGCTGGGCCCTTCTCCATCCATCATTTATTAAGAAAATGCCTTAGAGTTGGACTTTACCCTCACTCCCAGAGCTAAAGCCTGAATCCAGGGCCTTGGGCTTGCTAGAAAAGCATTCTACCACTGAGCTCAATCTCCGCCCCCATCTACACCTAGAGCTAATGGAGGCATTCTCTCAACTGATGTTCCCTCCTCTCAGATGATTCCAACTTGTGCCAAGTTGACATAAAACTAGCCAGGACAGAAGCCACGCCCAGGAACTTCAAACATCCCACTAAGCCCCACTGCTTCAAAGCACAAAGGGTCTGGATCTCTGAGGTTTATTCTAGATTCAAAATACAGCATGAATTCCTTTAAATGCTGTGGAGAGATACCACTAAGAGGCCCAGTCTTGGGTGTGTGGGACCCCCATGAAGGTCCTTAGAAGGGAATGAGGAAATAGAGTGGAGCGAGTGTGCAACCCCTCTCAGTGCAGCAGAGAGGGCTGTTCAGTGAAACCTCTGCTGCTCTTAGGGTCCAGGACTGCTATGAAGAGGCCATAATCGCAGTGGGCAGCTCGCCAGGGTCTGCAGCTTTGGATTCAGTCTTACGTAGCATCAGGGAAGCGAATCCAAGCACCAAGTCAGCTTTGCAGATAAGTAAAGCTTGCATTGGTAGGGTGTCTCCTGAGATTCATTTTGAGACAGGATCTTACCGGATAGGCCAGGCTTGGTCTCTCAACTCTGTAATCTACCTCAGCCTCCAGAGCAGCAGTTCTCGGCCGATTGGTTGAGCCCGTGTTTACCAGTGAGCTGTATTCCCAACCCTGCCTTCCAAATATTTCTGAGCAGATGCTGGCCTCTTTAGGGCGTCTTCTGAGTTTACTTTTGAGACAGGATTTTACTGGGTGGGGCAAACCTATCCATTTCAAACCCATGAGGGTCCGAACGACCCTTTCATAGGGGTCCCCTAAGACCATTGGAAAAATGCAAATATTTACATTACAATTCATAATGGTAGCAAAATTACAGGTAAAATTATGAAGCAGCAATGAAAATAATTTTATGGTTAGAGGTCAGCATAACATGAGGAGCCGTGTTAAAGTGTTGCAGCATTAGGAAGGTTGAGAACCACTGGCCTAGAGAGATGAGAGATGTGCTGCCATCTGTGCCTAACTAGTTTAAACTTAAAAAAAAAAAAAATAGGGCTAGAGAAGTATCTCAGTAGTGTCAGGCTTATTTTACATGCATAATGTCCGAGATTTGATCCCTGGGACTTCAAAAAATAATAAAATTATAAAAGATAAAATAGGACTGGTGAGATGGCTCACAGGGTAAAGGCACTTGCTACCAGGCCTGAGTTCGATCCCCACAACTCACACAGTGGAAGGAGAGAGGACCTCCCAAGTTGTCCTCTGACCTCTCTCCACACGAGTGCAGCTGCATATGTGTGTCTACACAAATATGCAAAAGATAAAGGGAAAAAAAATCCAGATGTGTCAAACCCAGCACTCAGCAGGCTGAGGCAAAAGGATCACCATGAGTTCAAGGACAGCCGGAGGAACAGAGTTCCAGAATTGCTAGGTAAGAAGATTCAGTCACACACACACACACACGCACACGCACACGCACGTTGGGAGAGAGATGCTGGAAAGGAACCTCAGAGGTTAAGAGTGGTTGCTGCTCTTCCAGAGGACCTCAGATCACACTTGGATCACAATTGCCAATATCTCAAGGTCCATGGGATTTGACACCTTCTGGCCTCTGTAGGCGCCTACATAACATGTGTCTTACACACATGACATACACACAAATCTGAAATATAAGATTTCCCTGGGGGCTGGAGAGATGGCTCAGAGGTTAAGAGCACTGACTGCTCTCCCAGAGGTCCTGAGTTCGATTCCCTGCAACCACATGGTGGCTCACAACCATCTGTAATGAGATCTGACACCCTCTTCTAGTGTACATGTATACATGAGGTAGAACACTATACATAATAAAGAAATTAATAATATTATTAATATTAAAAAAAGATTTTCCAAAAGGTGCTGGGTGGCGGTGTTGGCAGTAGTACACATCCTTTAATCTCAGGAGGCAGAGGCAGGCAGATCTCTGAGTTTGAGGCCAGCCTGGTCTACAGAGTTCCGGGACAGCCATGGATCTGCAGAGAAATCCTGTCTAGGGGGAAAGAGAGGAGATATTTCAAAAGGCTAAGGAGCACTTATAAAAACCTATGGTTACCAAGGTCACTGCTCCAAGTATGCATCTATTGCAGAATATACTTCATATGGCAAATTTATGAATAAAGTTAGTATCACATTAGTTTCAGTTGTCAAAGGGACACCTGGGAAGAGAAACCTAAATTGAGGAACCACCTCTGCCAGATTAGTCGATGGCCATGTCTATGGGGCGTTTTCTTGGTTGCTAGTTGGTATGGGGTCCTGGCCCACTGTAGGCAGTGCTACTCTGGGCAAGGGCCGTAAACTATATAAGAAAGTTAGCCGAGTTATCCAGACTTCGGCAGGATTTCTGGCCAAGCTCCTTTCTTGTGTTCCTGCCTTGGTTTCCCCCGATGATGCACTGTAACCTGTTAGCCAAATAAACCCTTTCCTTCCAAGTTTGTTTCTGGGTTTTATCACAGCAATAGAGAAGCAAACCAGAACAATAGGCTATGAGTGGAAACTGAAGGGTCTGTAGAGTTAAAAAGTGTGAGTTCTGTAGACCCCTTGAGATCCTGCTCAGGGGCTGATCACCAGATAAGTGGTACTCTAACATATTCTCAGGATTTCTTGTAGTTTCCTCCATGGGAGAAGTTCACCGAGAATGGCAAAATATATCACCAATTAAAAAAGGTTGCATATATTTATGAGAATGCAAGCCACTTTATTTAGATATGGTGGGTTGTCTGGGCATTGGGAATATAAAAATGGCAATCATACAAAGTGACAACTTTGCAAGAATGCTTTGGGGACAGGCCAACCACCAACCCTTCTATACCTTAGTCGTGAAAAGGAAGAGAGTGACCATAGGCAAGTAGTTGGCAAAATAGGGTGAAGCAGAGAGGCACGGGGTGTGCCCAAGGAGGCTGCCAGGAATGGGGACCCGAGAGAAAAGGAAGCTAGGCAGATAAGGAGCAGTCAAGGAGTTGCCGGTTCTGGCTTCCCATAGATTAACCCTGGCCATGCGGGGAGAGAGAGAAGGTGAAGGGGTGAAGGCGAAAGAAGGAGCACAAGGGGGCTTCCCTTCCTCAGAGCTCTCATCTGCCTGCGGACTTTCGTAGCTCCAGAAAAGGTAGAGTGAAGGACGACTTAGACAGTAGAGTGGCCATTCCCCAGCTTCACATCCCTTGATTCATTTCTGTCTTTCCAGTTAGCCTTCAGTCGGTCGGTCACACTCTTTAGCCACTGAGCACCCACCCTGAGCTGGGCGGTGGGGTGGAGGCTGGAAACAACAGACAAGATTTATAGTCTTGCACCCTGGAGCAGAAGTCCTCTCGCTCTCAGGGTCCCTGCCTCCTGCCACTATCAACTCCTTTATCCGCAGCCCCCTGCCTCCACACTGCCCTCTGAAACCTTCTCTTCCATCCCTCCGAATGCTCTGTTCTGCCCGTATGCCAAGCTGTGCCTTTGCAGGGAGTATGCTCCCAGAGGGAAGTGACACAAAGAAAGAGGGAGACAGAAGGAGGGAATCCCGCTTACATCACTGCTCATTAGCATATGTGACCTCATCAGGAGGCGGGACAATTTCCCCAGGTGTCTGGAGCGGGGGGGGGGGGGAATGTAATGGGGGGGGCAGTATTTAAAGGGAAAAGCTGACAGTGCTGCTGAGTGAGGAACCGGTGCTCTGAGCCGCCAGGCTGCACTCGCACATGCACGCCGATGCACACGGACCTTGACACAGACATGGACACGGACACAGAAACCGTAGCACTTTGTTCTTCCAGCAGCCGCCAGGCCTCCCCACCGGGGACACCCACACCAGGTGAGGGGCTAAGGGGAGTAGGATGTGGCTGAAGCTGTGGGTGGGGGAGCTGAAGCTCTTTGGTAGGAAGGTCTGGGCAGGGTCCAACGAGAAGGGAAGAGCAAATGAGGCAAAGGAGACCCCTGCACTTTTGAGGTCCGGACGGCCAAGGGGAAGGGGGAAAAGCTGCCAAGGTGCCCCTCCCCCAACGCTCACAGGGCTTCGCCGGAGAAACTGGCACTTGGCCCCTAGGTTAACCTCAGCCCTGTTAGGCAGAGTCTGCCAGAAGGGAAGGGGGAAGAAAAGAAGCAGCCCACAGACCTAGGAATCCCCAGCTAAGGGGGCTTCCCTGGGGACCTGTTGTAAGGGTTTCTTCTAGCTCCACCGTTGGCTGCCTGCCAAATATTGATCCTGTGCTATTTATAGCCTCGCTCCATCCCCCTTTGTTGTGTCTGTTGTTGTTCCTCTAGTTACCCCAACCCCTGAATTGTCATCCTCCTCACACACACTCTCCACCGCTACCTCCCCACGAGAACACAACGTTGTCTCCCACTCGCCAGGACAGGCAAGGATCCAGGAGGATTCTCTCTCACACACAAACACTCACGCATGCGATGCTCACCTACCTCCGGGGGACACAGGAAACAGGACACTCCCCTTCTCTAGCCCTCCTTCCCCCAGACCTAGGAATAAGGTCCCTGCGAAGTTTCTGATTCTGCCTACACCTGCCAGTCTGGGACTGAGGTGCAGGAAGAAATAGGAGGCAGGGCCCATTAGAGGAAAGATACAGCTTCCCAACCCACTAGGCCTAATGTAGGGGTGTGCCCATGACAGTGTAAGGTGTGAGTGGTGTGTAACCCTGTGCACAGGACCTCCCTTAGTGACACAAGTTTGGAACATATTGGGGCTAGGATCAACATGGGAAACTATCATGCCAGCTCCTTGAAAGTTCAGGGGAATTTGAGTGCACAAGGCTAGACTAATGACTCTCAGTTCTTTTGGGGTCATGGTCTTTAGCTGAGTGTAGCTGGGCCTCTGAAGAAGCAGCCTGAGTTAACCCCCTCATCCGATGTCTAGATAAACCTCACCCATGGCTTCCTTTTTCCCCCTCACCCCCAGAAGCAGATACTACACTTCTGAAGCAGAAGCCAGAGAAACTGCTGGCAGAGTTGGACCTGAGCGGGCCTCCTCCTGTTCCTGGGGTCCCCAGACGAAGAGGAAGCATGCCTGTGCCCTACAAACACCAGCTGTGCCGAGCCCAAGCTGTAGATGAACTTGACTGGCCACCCCAGGCCTCCCCCTCTGGCTCCTCTGACTCATTGGGCTCAGGGGAAGCAGCCCTTGCCCAAAAAGATGGCGTCTTTAAGGTCATGCTCGTGGGGGAGAGTGGCGTGGGCAAGAGCACTCTAGCAGGCACTTTTGGAGGTCTCCAGGGAGACAATGCTCATGAGATGGAGAACTCAGGTATTCGGGGGCACCCTGGAGGGCTCTAGTCAGGTATGAAAGTGTTTGTATTGTGCATAGTCCCTGGAGGACAGAATCTAAGAGACATTTCTCCATTGCTTTCTATGAAGTTTGCCTGGAGGAGGCTCCCTAATGACAGGAGGTGTTCCTGGACACCACGTCTCACACATGTTGGGGAACCTCCTCATATTTCCTTCCTTCTTTCCCAACAGAGGACACCTATGAGAGACGGATCATGGTAGACAAAGAAGAAGTGACTTTAATTGTTTATGACATCTGGGAACAGGTGAGGACTAAGATTTGGCTGTGACTCTGCAGGGGACTGGGGAAGAGCAGTCTGGCTGAAGCCACTGGCGTTACCCATCCTGGCTCCAACCTTGGCTAGCAATGACTCTGCATTACCGCATCTCAAGGAGAAAAGGCCCACCTTGGCAAGCCTGCCCTGGCTCACGGCTGTGATACCCTCCGTTTTCCTAGGACCTTTTGGCTCAGACAAAAGTTAGAATCTAGATTTGACAAACCCTTCCGTTTCAAGTCAGGTTAAATACACAGAAAGCGACCCATTCATAAATACTTCAGCCTGGAAGTCTGCTGTGACAGCAGCAGAGCTCTCTCTGGTCTCAGTGAAGGGAGGAGTGTGAAGGAGCTTCTGAACACAGTAGTTCTATGTGGAAAGAAGAGGCCACGTTCTGTTACTTTTTAATTTTTATTTATTTATTTGTTCTTTATCACAACTCTCCCTTTGCCTTAGCCTGCTGTGTGTGGGATTACAGGCTTACAACATGCTGGGAACTGAACTCAGGCCTTTGTGCATACTAGGCAAGCATTCTACAAACTGTGCTACATCCCCAGCCCTCCCAGACTTAAGTCTTCTAAGAGAGTAGATGGTTAACCTACTATGAGATCCTATTTCTCCAATTCTCCCACGTGGGATTCACATCACTAACTCCCCCCACCCCCAACAAGGCCCCTGGGCATTGAAATCCTGCCATTAACAAGCTCCTAGTGGAGCAAGTGGCCTCTCTAACACAGTCGGTCCCTGGTCCCTTTGAGATACAGATTCTAGGCTGTCTCAATGCCTCGATCTAGCCCTACTATTTCATGGTTCTCTGCTCATCTGCAGGGAGATGCAGGAGGATGGCTGCAGGATCACTGCCTTCAGACGGGGGATGCCTTTCTCATCGTCTTCTCAGTCACAGATCGACGAAGCTTCTCCAAAGTTCCAGAAACTCTTCTTCGGCTCCGGGCTGGGAGGCCCCACCACGACCTACCTGTCATCCTTGTTGGAAATAAGAGTGACCTGGCCCGTTCCCGGGAGGTATCACTGGAGGGTGTGTATCCTGAAGCCATTCTTGAAAATGGCTTGAAATCTCCAGAAGGCCTTTTACCCCTAACTGGTGCGTGAGTCACTGGCACCCAGCTTCTGAGTGAGGTCCTTCGCTAGCCTTCACAGCTCCTCCTAGGCACCTCGGCCACCCTTTAGCACCACCGCCCTAGGGTCCCAGTCCAGTTCTGAGTTAGGATTCGGTGGTTCCTCCCTCATTTCCCGTCCCACCTGTGGTAGCCCACCCTAGATCCCAGACAAAGCTGCCCAGCGGGCACCTGAGCTGTTGTTTCCTTCCCGCAGAGGGTCGCCATCTGGCCGGGACGCTGAGCTGCAAGCACATCGAGACGTCGGCCGCTCTCCACCACAACACTCGTGAGCTCTTCGAGGGTGCTGTGCGTCAGATCAGGCTGCGGCGGGGCCGGGGTCGCGCCGGGGGCCAGCAACCCGAACCTAGCAGCCCCGACGGCCCCGCGCCGCCCACGCGCCGTGAGAGCCTCACCAAGAAAGCTAAGCGCTTCCTCGCCAACCTGGTGCCGCGCAACGCCAAGTTCTTCAAGCAACGCTCCAGGTCGTGTCACGACCTCTCTGTGCTCTGAGCCACGGTCGCCATGGTCACTGCAGTCGCCATGGTCACCGTGCCCTCCGCTCGCCCCCTCACCCCACTCCTGTCCGTCTAGGAAACCAAAAATACCCAGGATGCCCTGGTGTGAGCGGGAGGCGGGGCCAGGTAGCTGGTAGGTCCACCACCTCTCCTGGTCTGAACAGCCGCCCATTCACAGCGCCTCAAGACCTGCAAGTCAGGGAAGAAATCCGTGCTGCAAGGTATTTTTTTATTGTTATTATTAACTTGCAAGAAGCCACCTCTCCCGGAAAAAAGACTCCAAAAGCTAGAACCGGAAAAGTGCTTTGTAGCCTCCTGGATGGAGCGGACCTCCTTGGTACTCGGAACATGCCTTACCTTTAAGTAAGTTTTAAAGGTAAAAACCCAGAGATGACTTTTCACAGAGATAACTGAAAATTATCCTATGCCCTGGTCCACTTTGCCCTTAAGAAGTTCTTAAAAGAAAGGGCTGGAAGTTATTCTTGAAATTGGACTCCGACTTACCATTCTAGTATGGCACGTTTCCTTGAAGGTTATTGAAGTGACGATGTGCGCAGACTCTCTGCATTTAGATGCCCTGAGGGCTGGCAGCCCCTTTGCCTAGGGACTAGGAGGCACCAGCAAGGGCCACCCTTTCCCCTTTCCAATAAATTTTTTTTTTCTATTGCACTAAGTTTATCTTGGCTTTCTGTTCTGGTGGTTCCCAGAGAAGATGTAAAGGGATGCTGCTGTTACAGGCAGGAGAACTTGGGAGAGCCCGGGAGCAAGGTGGACATCTTTAGGAAGGGCAGGAGCTGGCTTGGTCCTGGGACAGACCCTCAACAATAGTAAGACAACAGATCTGGAGAGAAACAGACCTAGAGGTCATCTGGCAGAGTCCCAGGCTCCAGGTCTGGGTCCCAACTCTTTATTCTCCTCATCGTGCAGGGACCAAGTGGAGAGTCCCAGAGTCACCCCGCTTTGACTGGGGTTAGTTCCAGGTGGAGACTATGTCCCCCAGGGATGCCCATTAGCTGGGGCACGCTAGGGTGGGCTTTTGCCTTCCCTAGCAGGGCCCCACAGCTCCAGCTGTCACCTGCAAAGCCCGTGTGAGAACTGAAGCTGTCATTGCCTCCCCTGGGGACACCCACGCCTGCTGCTGCCTGAGCCATGAGTTTGAACAAAGAGAGCAGAGGCAGCAGCTCTCCTCACCTCTAGACATTTAGTTCAGCTACCTGAGTGCTGGCGAGCCAGGCCTCCAACCCACCACATGCAGTGTCCTACAACCCCGGAAAGAGAGGTGAGGTGCTTCCTAAGTCCTTCCTAGGGAGCAGGGCTGCCCAGCAGAGGATGAGGCGGGAGGAGGGGATACAAATAATGGAGTTCCCCTTGGAATAGATTTAACTCCGTTAATTCCTTAAAGACCTTATAAGGCGTCACCCGCCGTCTGCTTTACAGTAGAAACCTTTGCAGTAGCTTGGCGGCAGTTACCCAGTAAATAGCAAGACAGAGGTTCTGTACATCATGTGCTCTGGTTCTAGCTTTAAATCTGCCATTCAGCACAGATGAGGTAGAACTGTAGCAGAGAAGATGCAGGGATGCAATGGGCAGAGCCACATGCAATGGCCAGCCATGGTGAAAGGCAGGCATGTGGCCTGGCTGGAGTGCAGTAAGAAGACGCCAGTGGCTCCTGTGCATAGAGCAGTTCAGATTTAAACGTGCAGAAAACCACACAGGGCCAATAAGAGACCAGATGGTTGTGCATTTGGATGGAAACCTCAGGGACACGAAGAGGAGGGTGAGAGAGGAGCACACGGGGAAGATTTGGAGCCCAACCACAAAGGACCTTAAATGTCAGCAAAGGAGTTTGTGCCTAACTGCAGGAAGTGAGTCACCGAAGGCCTCTGAGTGTGTAACACGTTAGCAATGGTCCTTTGAGACTTTGAGGCTGGTAGAGTTGTCCCAGGACTGGGACAGCAGTGAGTGGTAAGAACCGTGGAACTGTGTTCAGGGGCTAGAAACAGTGACTCACGTAGAGGTGACGCTGGGCCACCCTAAGAGGTGGCACTGGAAAGCACAGGAATCGTGGCCTGGAAGGTCAGAACTCATGGGCTTGGTCCAGCACTCAGGAGACTGAACAGGAGGATCGTGAGTTCAAACTCAGTCTGAGTTACATGGAACCAAGGGTTATCTAGTTTTTCCCCTGGCCCCCGCCTCCCCAGTGTTTCGGTTACAGGTGTTGACTGCCGTGCCTGGCTTTATGGATGTCATGGACTGAACCTAAGGCTTCCTGCATACTAGGAATTCCCACACTTGGTTTTTTTGCTTTTGTTTTTTAATTATTTTTTTAAATTGGAACTGGAGAGATGACTCAGTAGTTAAAAGCACTAGCTGTTTTTCCAAAGGGCTTAGGTTTGATTTCCGGGACCCACATGGCAGCTCAAGACTGTAACTCCAGTTCCAGAGGGTTTGACCCTTTATTCTGGTCTCTGTAGGCACCAGGCATATAAATAGTACACAGATGTACATGCAGGAAAAACACCCATACATATAAAATAATCAACTAGTAAAACTTATTTCATTTACTTGTGTGTTGGGTATAAGCAGGCCGTGGTGTGCACGTGAGATAAGAGTACAGCGTGCAGGAGCTGGTGCTCTCCTTCCACCGTAAGGGTCTTGGGGATGGGACACTGCTTGTCAGGTTGTAGCGCGAGCTGTCTCACCCTAGTTTTGCTTTTAGAGACAGGGTCTCACACTGTACCCCAGTTTGTCCTGTACTTCTGTCAATCCTCTTGTCTCATCCTCCTGGAACGACAAGTATAAACCACCACATCTGGTTTTGAATTGCTTTTTAATATTTCATTCTTATTTTCTGTGTATGGGTGTTTTGCCCAAATATAGGTCTGTATATCGTGTGCATGCAATGCCTGTGGAGTCCACAAGGGGGCATTGGATGCCCCAGAACTGGAGTTAGAGGATGTTGTAAGCCACCACGTGGGTGCTAATGACTGGGTTCTCTGCAAGAGTAGCTAGTGCTTTTAACTAGGGAGCCATCTCACCAGCCTCCCAGGTTTGGATTGTCACCATGGGATTTATTGCTCGTTCAGAGACCAAATAAGAATAAAGTCGATCATGAAATTGCATGCCTGCAGTCCCTGAACTTGAAAGGCATCCCTGTCTCAACAACAATAACAACAAAATAATAATAATTTAAAACAAACTGTTAAATGGGTATTGTAGTGTATATGTTTAATGCCAGCACTCAGGAAGCAGAGGCAGGTGTATCTCCGTAAGTTTAAGACTAGCCTGGTTTGTGTAGTAAGTTCCAGGTCAGCTAGGGCTACATAGACCCTAGCTCAGGGCTAGAGAGATGGCTCAGCAGTTAAGAGGCTCAAAAGTGTCTATAACTCCAGTTCTAGGGGACCTGAAACCCTCACACAGACATATATGCAGGCAAACACCAATGCACATAAATAAATAGATAATTTTTTTTTTTTAAAGTCCAGCCGGGCGTAGTAGCGCACACCTTTAATCCCAGCACTCGGGAGGCAGAAGCAGGCAGATTTCTGAGTTCGAGGCCAACCTGGTCTACAGAGTGAGTTCCAGGACAGCCAGGGCTACACAGAGAAACCCTGTCTCGAAAAACAAAAACAACAACAACAACAAAAAGTCCAGGTGCCAGGTGGTGATGGCACACACCTTTAATCCCAGGGCTCAGGAGGCAGAGGCAGGTAGGTCTCTGAGCTCAAGGCTAGGCTGGTCATTAGAGCAAGTTCCAGGATAGTCAGGGCTACACAAAGACAGAGAAAACACTGTGTAAAAAAATGTTTCTTTTCAATTATTAAATCATATAAAAATTAAACCAGTGTTACAGAGAAAGGAGGTCCAAGGAGAACCCTGGGCACAGATAGATGAGGAAGGCAGAGAAGCTGTTACCACAGAGCTAGGATCAACCAAACACACAGGGTAAGCACCAACAGTAGCTACAAGTTCAGAAGGATAAGAATCAACAAAGGTGGTCTGGTGAGATGGCTCAGTGGGTACGAGCACCCGACTGCTCTTCTGAAGGTCCGGAGTTCAAATCCCAGCAACCACATGGTGGCTCATAACCATCTGTAATAAGATCTGACTCCCTCTTCTGGAGTGTCTGAAGACGGCTACAGTGTACTTACATGTAATAAATAAATCTTTAAAAAAAAAAAAAAAAAAAGAATCAACAAAGGTGCCTTTCAGGTCTTGATGCTCCAAGCATGAACATTGCATATTAAAGGCGGTGGCAGGACCTCCCCCAGGGGGAAAGCCACATCCACAAACCTCCCTCCCTCCAACTCAGCCAGGCCCATCTGTGTTCCTTCAGCCGCCTACGGGAAAGAGCTCAGAACAGACAGAAGCTACAGGCTCCCACCAGACTTGGGAGAGGTAAGGTCTTCTCTGAGAACCTGACCGTCTTCCCTTTGCCCAAGGCGAAGTAGAGTTGTTGAGGTGAGCTGTCAGCAACTAGTCTTGGGGCCTAAGTTACTTGTGGCTCAGTCAGATGCCCACAGAACTCTTAACCACTGTAGTCATATCTTGAAGTCTGTGCTCCCTCAACATCTCCTACCATTCCTGAACTCTCCACAATGCTTCCTCAGAACCCAGACCTTGTATGCGTTCCCCTGAGGGGCCAAAGAAAGAGGACAATTCTTTGTGAAGAAAGCTACCTTTCCACTTTGGGCCTTTGCTCCGGCTGTGACTTTAGGCTCTGCTACATCTAACACCATCCCCCCCAAGAGACTAGACTAGGGGCTCTCCTCTCCAAAAGAGTGCCAGCCTTGTAGGTAGAAGTCCTCTAGGAATCCCAGGAAGCTCACACATGTCTTCTTTTTTAATCTAGCAGGTTTCAATCCACACTGATCTTAAGTATATTTTTCTGGGAATTTAATATTTCTACCAAAAATGTCTAGAGACATTTTGTTCCCCTCTACTAGTAAGCATATGCAGTATGCCAGGCACTGTACTGGGAAGACAGATCCATGCGTGACACAGTCTCAGAACCCCAAGGAACTTCCAATTAAAGCTGGAAAGATGGGTGGGATGGTGACAGTGCTAACACAGGTCAAAACCAACAGCCGCCAGACCATGGACTGTAGACTGGACTCTAAGTATTATTCCGGGCTTAGGAACTGGACCTAAAAGGACATGCAAGATTTGGGTCTACATGCTGAGTTCCAGGACAACTAGAGCTCAACATAGTAAGAGCCTGTCTTGAATGCACGCACGCACGCACAAACACACACATATATGCATACACTAGATGGATGGATGGATAGATAGATAGATGACAGATAGATAGATAGATAGATAGATAGATAGATAGATAGATAGATAGATAGATAGATAGATAGATAGATAGATAGATGAAAGAAGGAAAACATTGGTGTAAAACAACATAAGAAAGTGCCCGGAGGAGCTCACTTCATCCCTGTGCAGATGGCAATAACATTTGGGGAGATGGCAGTGCCAGGTTATCTGGAACCCCAAAACACAGACAGAGATATCCTCCTCAATCCTTTCTTCATGGCTCACTGATGGATATGCCCAAGGAACTCTCCACCTATTTGATTCTTTTTTTTCTTTTGAACATAAGGTCTAAAACGTGCCAGGCAAGTACTCTGCCACTGATCTGGGCCTCCCTCTTTTGTTATTAAGAAAAAGAAGAAAAAAAAGACCTAAATAATAAAGTTTATTTCTATAATAATAAGGTTTATTTTTATCACATTGGTTTATGTGTGTGTGGTGTATGTGTGTGCAGGTATGCATACATGTATCCCACGGATGCATGTGGAAGTCAGAGGGTACCTTGTGAGAGTCTGTTCTCTGTTTTTACCACGTGCTTCCCTGGGATTGAACTCCAGTCATAGGCTTGGCAGCCAGTGCCTTACCCATATGTGTGGGTCTATCTAAATTGCCCAGGCTGGCCTGTAACCCAAGCAAACATTGACTTTACAATCATTCTGTCTCATCCTACAGTCCCAGGGATTATAGGCCTGTACCGTCATTGGGCCTAACTTCATGTATTGGAATCCATATGTCAAGCATCCATAGCCTGCTGACTTTGTTGAATTCATGTAAGTATGAATTCAAGACTGCCTTGCATGCTTTTTGATTCGCACTCAGAACCTTATACTGAACCTATTCAGAAATATTCGGAAACGTTTTATATTGTTATATGTATAAAATGGTAGTAATGAGAACTAAATACAAAGGCAGCTGGGAGGGAGGGGTAGGGAGAGGTAAGGCAAAGGCAGGGCTGTCTGTGGGATTGACTAGCCACCGTAACCTAACTGGTGAACTTCAGGCCAGTGAGCATATCTGTCTCAAAGATGGAGATGGGTGGACCTGAGAAACACCACCTGAAGTTGACCTCTGGCCTCCACATATGGGCACACATGTGCACATACACACAAATGCATGTGCACACACACACACAGGACTGGACACACACACAGGGCTGCTGGTAGAGCACTTATCTAGCATGCACAGGGCTCTGGGTTCTACCCCAGCACTGGGAGGATAAAAATAAAAAATAAAGTAGTTAAAAAAAAAAAAAGTAAAAGGGTGGAGATCTTTAAAATCTATCAAGTGATTCGCTGTGGAAGTCCAAACCCCTTCTGTAGGAGCCAAGAAACATAAAAGTATAGTACTATTCCGGAGATACAACTGTCCTTGCTGGCACACACCCCTGTGGGACACATAGGCAATCCAGGACTGGGGTTGGTGGTTTGGGGGAGTTTCGGGGAAAAGACTAGGAACTGAAGCTTCTGTTTTACTGTTTAAATCAGAACTTGTATTTAGACTGAGGACCTGTGCTGATGTAAAATACTTATTAGAAAGACATTTGCCAGCCAGGTGTGGTGGCGCACGCCTTTAATCCCAGC
>NC_034597.1:45612378-45623854 GCF_900095145.1 Mus pahari
AAGAAAGAAAGAAAGAAAGAAAGAAAGAAAGAAAGAAAGAAAGAAAGAAAGAAAGAAAGAAAGAAAGAAAGAAAGAAAGAAAGAAAGAAAGGAAAGAAAGGAAAGAAAGGAAAGAAAGAAAGACATTTGCCAGTGTAGGGCCAGGCTCTGGGAAGCCATTGCAGGTGCTATATGATTGTGAGAGGTAGGAAGTCTACTAAAAAGAGCACTGTAGCCAAGAGGTACTGGCGTGCACCTTTGATCCTA
This sequence comes from Mus pahari, assembly GCF_900095145.1. Lineage (NCBI taxonomy): Eukaryota > Metazoa > Chordata > Mammalia > Rodentia > Muridae > Mus > Mus pahari. Next base: position 45,612,625 of record NC_034597.1, read on the forward strand.
GCACTTGGGAGGAAGAGGCAGGTGGATCTCTTGTGAGTTCAAGGCCAGGCTGGTCTACAGAGTGAGTTTCAGGACAGCCAGGGATACACAGAGAAACCCTGTCTCAGGAAAATAAAGAAAGAAAGAATTGTATCAGTAACTCTAGGTTTCTTCCTTCAAGACCAAGCAAAGTTCAGCCATTAGGTGCCTAGGCGGTGCTTGCCTTGGATTTTCAAAGCCATCTTTATTGTGATTTGACTGTGCAGAGCTTCAGGTCAGGTTAGTGGGATTTGTTTTCCTACCAACGAGGCTGACTGTACACATACAGAACTTGAGACGTTAACCAGGAACTCATTAATTTCACAGTTCCCGCCCACCCTTCTCCTCCCCTTGTAAACTTCCAGCATTTTCTAAAATGAGAATGCGGTTAGGTGGGAAGTCCAGTGAGTGAGCATCAGAGGAGAGGGAATGACAGGAACAGACTAAAGTCTAAACGCTTCATCTTTAGCATCTCCTCTAACCCCCAGAACACACCGACGAAATAGGCGCTCCCTTCATTTCCTTTTACAGATGGGGAGTCGGAGGTGAATGAGAGCCCTGAGCTGAGTCAGCTGCTCCTGATAGAGCAGGAACCTAAGCCACGGAGTTCCCTGGGTCTGAGGAACACATCCTTTCCTGAACGCTGGCAAACAGTTGACAAGCGTCTGATTTCCAAGGTCATGGTTTCCCCTTTCTGAGCCCAACACTGACTGGCTCCTTCCCAGCCTTCTGGCTGACCCATCCATCTACCCATTACTCTAAAAACAAACGTGCCTAATGGCTCTGCAGTAACCTCCGCCAAGAACAGATCATCTGGAACAGTCTGCAGTGGTCTTAGATGCCAGGCGGTGGTGATGCACGCCTTCAATCCCAGCATTCACGAAGCAGAGGCAAGTTGATCTCTGAGTTCAGGGCCAACCTGATGTATAGAGCAAGTTCCAGGACAGCCAGGTCTACACAGAGAAACCCTATCTTGAGAAAAAAAACAAGCAAGCAAACAAACAAACAAACAAAAAAGTAGTCTTGGAGCTTGGAGCAGATTTTCCCTCACATCCACTTTCCCACATGATGTAAATCTGCGGTCAGCTTCACCTCACAGATTCCCAGATTCCTCAGTCAGGAAGTCTCAAGAACAAGCCAGCTCCGGATACTCAGTACAAATGCTTCCAGGGAAGAGAAAGGAAGATTGAAGCTAGAAAATTCAGACACATAACTCAGACCAAAATTTCTTCTTGTATCCAGCTCATCCAGCAAGTGCCTTCACCTGGTTGCTATGGAAACGTCAGTCTCTGGTGGATGGCAGGCAGCACTTTAGATGTATCATAGGCTACCATGGCAACACCAAAAAACAGAGCTGTATCCTTTCTCCTGGAGGAGAAAGGAATGGAGGAAGCTGCTGGGGAAACTAAGCTAGAAGAGAGTTTTTAGAAAGCCTGCCTCTGACTTTGAAGATGGAATTAATTCAATAGACATCTCCTGCGTGCATGGCAAAAGACAGAATGAATAAGACTTGTATGGCTTCGCCAGACTAAAAGCACTGAAAAATAATTTGCAAAGAACTCTTAAGTGCAGAATGAGCCACGCACCCATACCTGTAATGCCAACACTCAGAGGCTGAGGCAGGACTCCTGCCGCATGATGGATGGAGGCCAGCCTGGGCTACAGTAAGACCCTACCTCAGAAAATCCAAAAGTGTCCAGTGAGGCAGCTCAGTGGGAGAAGTCACTTGCCACCACACCCAACAGAGTTTGTGCCCAGTATTGACATAGTGAAAAGAAAGAACTAACTCTCATAAGTTGTCTTCTGATTTCCACACATGTGCCCCCTCAACATACACCACACCACACCACACCACACCACACCACACCACACACAAACACAAACTGTTGGCTGACAGCCTAGCTCTATATTCAGGTAAGAGATCATATCTCTCTAGAATAAGGTATGGGGTGATAGAATAGGACACTCAGTGTCATCCTGGAGTACACACACACACAGACACAGACACACACATACACACACACAAGAAAAAACACAGAAGAGGGCTTATGAGGGGAGCTGTAGGTGGTTAATAGTTGCTGAAGAAGGAAGAGACATTTTCCTTAGTGGTGTAGCTAATGGTGAAGTACCCGTGCCTCTGTAAATAATCCCTCATCCACCTAAGTAACCCTCATTAAATTTATTGGTTCACAAACAAAAACAACAAAACACGGAATGAGACCCACCATTGAACAATACTAGGAAGGAGTGTTAACTCCACCTAGGAACATTATGTTCTCACAAGACTGGATTTTTGACCAGCAGAGGACAGAAGGAAGAGGGCTCAGAGCTGGGGACAGTTTAGCGGGTATAGTGTTTGAATAGGTTTGGCCCCATAGACTCACGGGTTTGAATGTGCTTGGGCCAGGGAGTGGTACTATTATGAGGTGTGGCCTTGTTGGAGTAGATATGGCCTAGTTGGAGGGAGTGTGTCACTGTGGGGTGGGCTTTGAGACCTTCCTCCTAGCTGCCTGGAATACAGCCTTATTCTAGTTGCCTTCGGAACAAGATGTAGAACTCTCAGCTCCTCCAGCACCATGCCTGTCTGGACACTGCCATGTTTCCTGCCTTGATGATAATGGACGGAACCTCTGAACCTGTAAGCCAGTCCCAATTAAATGTTGTCCTTGTTTAAATGTTTACATTGCTGTGAAGAGACACCATGACCAAGATCTATCTATCTGTCTATCTATCTATCTATCTATCTATCTATCTATCTATCTATCTACCTATCTATCTATTGAGAAAGAGACAGACAGACAGAGACTTGCCCCATAATCTGTTGGCAAATTTGATCCCAATATAATTGGTCTGGCTTCAAGATCCTCTATTAATTCTCACCTGCCTATTAACACCACCGTGGGTGCCTTAGAGTTCCCGGGGAAGTGTCACCTTTATCTATATCTGCTATTGTGGTGGTTTGAATAGGTGTTCCCTCCCCTCCCCCCACTCAAGTGTTGAGTGCCTGGCCCATGGGGAGTGGCACTTGTAGGAGTATAGCCTTATTGAAGTAGGTGTGGACTTACTGGAGGAATTATGTCATTGTGAGAGCGGGCTTTGAGGTCTCCTATGTTCAAGCTACACCCAGTGTGGCACATAGTCTCCTTCAAATCAAGATGTAGAAGTGCTGGCTCCTTCTCCAGCACCGTGTCTGCCTGCATGCTGCCATGCTTCCTGCCATGATGATGATGGACTGAACCTCTGAAGCTGTAGGTCAGCTCCAATGAAATGTTTGCCTTTATAAGAGTTGCCACGGTCATGGTGTCTGTTCACAGCAATAAAACCTTAACTAAGATTTTGTGTGTGTGCGTGCGTGCATGTGTGTGTGTGTGTGTGTGTGTGTGTGTGTGTGTGTGTGTGTAAATCCTGAGGAGTCAGTTCCCTCCTTCCACAGACATCAGGTCTTCAGGGTTGTTAGCAATGACTTTTATTTACTGAACCAGTTACCCCATCTCCCCCAACCCTATGCAATGGAGTTAATACAGGTCCTCACACATGATAAACTCTTTCCCACTGTCTTAGTTAGGGCTTCCATTGCTGTGAAGAGACACTATGACCAAGATCGATCTATCTATCTATCTATCTATCTATCTATCTATCTATCTATCTGTCTGTCTGTCTGTCTGTCTGTCTATCTATCTATCTATCTGTCTGTCTGTCTGTCTGTCTATCTATCTATCAAGATAAGATAAGATAGATGTCCCACTGGTGAAGTTTTTATTAAACCCACAGAATATTTTTTTAAGTTAATCTCTTCAAATCTGTTTCCTTGTTTACAATGTAGAAAAGACAATTTACCCAACTGTGAGGATTAAATGAATAGACACCTTGGTTAGAATTATTCCTTTTAGTAATGTAAGATGGCACACCTTTAATCCCAACACTTGAGAGGCAGAGGCAACTAGGCCTCTGTAGTTTGAGGCTACCCTGGGCTACACAGTGAGTTCTAGGATAGCTAGGGGTCCATAGGGAAAGCTAGATTCAAAACAAACAAACACAGCAAGCCGTAAGCCAGATGTGGTGGCAAACAACTGTAGCCTTTGGGAAACTAGCATATGCCAGGGGCCACAGATTTAAGGCCAGCATGAGCTACACAATGAGTTCTATGCAAGCTAGGGCTACAGTGTGAGGCCTTGTCTACACACACACACACACACACACACACACACACACACTCACACAGACACAGACACACACTCACACACACTCTCACACTCACACACACTCACACGCACACTCACACACACACACACTCACACACACACAGAAGAAGCCTGGCCTGGTGAACCGTCCTATAATCCCAGAACTCAAGAGATGACTCAGCAGTTAAGATCACTTGCTGCTCTTGCGAAGGACCTAGGTCTGGTTCCCAGCACCTACATGGTGATTTACAATCACATTTAACTCCAGTTCCAGGGAGTCAAATGCCCCCCTCCTTCTGACCTCTTCTGCCAGGCTCACTCATGGTCCACAGACATACATGTAGGCAAATGCTCATACACATAAAATAAAAAAATTACGTGAAAGACTGAAACAGGATTGACGAACTACTATGAGTGTGAGGCCAGCCAAGCTACATAACAAAACAGTGTCTCAAACAAAAGAACATAACTATTTAAAGATTTAACGTGTGTGTGCGTGAGGTGTGTGTGTGTGTGTGTGTGTGTGTGTGTGTGTGTGTGTGTGTGTGTGTGAATGTTACCTGTGTGGATACCATAGGAAACCAAAAAAGGGCATCAGATCCCTTGGAACTGGAGTTAGTAGCACTTGTAAGTTACAAAATATGGTGCTAGGCATCAAACTCCCCAGCTCAGGAACACAGCAAATCAAAGGAAGGTCTTGTCTTAGAAAAGACATAAGCATATAGTATGAGACTTCTCTGATTCGTTTTGTGGTCACCTTTCACTCCTAGCAAGAGAGAACCTCAACTGAAAAATTGCGTGGACCAGACTGGCCTCTAGTTACATGTCTGTGGAGCATTTTCCCAATTGCTAATTTATATAGGAGCCCAGCCCACTGTTGGCGGTATCATCTCTAGGCAAGTGGGCCTGGCCTGTCTCAGAAAGAAAGGCTGAGCAAACCTCGGGAAGCGATCCAGTAAGCGGTCCCTCTGTGGCTTCTGTTTCAAGTGCCCACCTTGAATCCCCTCAATGGTGGAGGACATCACTGATGAAATCAAGCCTTTCCTCCCCAACTTGTTTTTGCCTAATGTTTAATCAAAACTATAGGAAGCCAACCTACAACAGAGCCCAAGTCAAGCGAGAAGTCTACTTAGAACTGACGGTGAGTTGGATAATGCTAGCTGTTCCAGGAAAGGATCTGGGTCAGAGTCTCACCGGATCCCTCCTACCCTTACTCAGGTGGGAGACCTGGAGGGAGGTTTCTTCTATCTTAGCCCCGACAGAGACTGTTCATTGCCTGCTTCTCTCTACTCTACCCGCCCCCTACGGAGGAATGAGTAACAGCGCTGAGTCACACACAGTGGCACCAGCTGTTATGTACTAGGCATTGCCACCTTATATGGGGTAAAAGTACCGCAAAAGTTGTCTTAAATGTTTCCTTACACCCGTGTTGTCTTTCTCTCCAGTGAAGTAAGAAAAGAGTAAGAGGTTGGGCAGTGGTAGCACACGCCTTTAATTCTAGACTCAGGAGGCAGAGGCAGACAGATCTCTGAGTTTAAGGCCAGCCTGGTCTATGGAGTGAGTTTTAGGATAGCCAGGGCTTCACAGACAAACCCCTGTGTTGAAACAAAAAAACAAACAAGAAGAGTAGAACAAACAAACAAAGAAAGACTGGTGTAGAAAACCCAGTGTTCAGAAAGGCTAGTCGGGGATGGGACTATTGAGGAAATCAAACAGAAATAGGGGCCCATCTGAGAAGGGAAGGGAAACTGTCTGTGAGTATAATAGTTCAGAAGAGTCTAAGCCAACTGTGAGGTCGGGTTCACAGCCTCGGGATGACTAACGAAAAGTAGTCCCCCGCACCACTCAAGATACATTAGCAGCCAGATCAATAACTATAGGGGACTGGGCCATAGCCAGCAGCTCCTACCTAAAAATAGAATATCATCTTTTGTTCCCTTCCCATAGGCCCAAAGAATAAAGTAAGACAGGCTTGAGGGGTGGAAGGGCTGGGGCAGGTAGAGCTCTGGTCACGAGTCGGGACCTAGCCAGGTCTTAGTCCAGGGGCCGCCTGTGTCGCCAGCTGACCTCCAGTACTTTAGTGTAGAAAGTAAATCTGGAGGCTAACATCCCACAAAACCATCACCCCACCTAGAAGGCTGAGAGCTGACAAATTAAAACCTAAGGGCAATTATCCATATTTTTAGCATGATAAAGTCTTAGCATTCTGTTACCATAGAGATCAGTAAAGAATGGAGGATCTCCACAGAGCCCTGCCCCTGAATTCAGGTCCTTTCCTTTAGGTTGGCTCAGAGGCTTGGAGCCACATTCTGCCATAGCATAACCCCTGCTGTGCCAAGCAAGCAGAGGACAGTGCCCCTCAACAGACCTACTCTTGGAATATTTGATTCTCTGGAATTCACTGGTCTTAAATCTGTTAACCCAGGTAGAACTATATAAAGCAAGGGGTAAGAGTTGGTTAGTAAACAGTTGTAGGGGGCTGGAAAGATAACTAAGAGATTAAAGGCACTGCTTACCCAAAGGACACACACACACACACACACACACACACCTTTTTAAAAGAGAAAAGGTTGTAGACATCAAGTGTGAAGAGCCCTGAGGTACAATGCCTTTTTTGGATACTGAACTGGGATTTACATAATCCCATAGGTCAAAGGCACAGCCTTAAAGGTAGACTGGGTGTGAGCTCAGCTCGGAGGCCTCTCTGCATCACAGAACACCAGATGGCAGTGCTGTCACAGCGCCATCTGGTGGAAAGAGGAGGTTTGTCCTTAGGCACTGAGGAAGTCAAAGTGGCCAGAAGGTTCAGAGATAACTAAGATAATGGAGGGAGTCAGGTGGTTAAGAATGTAACCCAGAGCCGGACGTGGTGATGCACGCCTTTAGTCCCAGCACTTGGGAGGCAGAAGCAGGTGGATTTCTGAGTTCGAGGCCAGCCCGATCTACAGAGTGAGTTCCAGGACAGCCAGGGCTATACAGAGAAACCCTATCTTGAAAAAAACCAAAAAAATAAAAAAATAAAGAATGTAACCCAGATAGCTATCTATCACTTTACTTCCTGAAGGCTAAGCACAACAAAGAGAATGAAATGACATTCCCAAACTTTGAGACCCCTACACCATCAAGGTTTTGGCTCAGAAGTTAACAGCACATAGATGCCCCAACTAAGGTCACACACTGGTGGACAACAACCATCTCAACAGGAACTTGCCTTTTATAGAAGTTTATGTATGTGTCTTAGTCAGGGTTTCTATTCCTGCACAAACATCATAACCAAGATGCAAGTTGGAGAGGAAAGGGTTTATTCAGCTTACACTTCCATACTGCTGTTCATCACCAAAGGAAGTCAGGACTGGAACTCAAGCAGGTCAGGAAGCAGGAGCTGATGCAGAGGCCATGGAGGGATGTTCTTTACCGGTTTGCTTCCCCTGGCTTGCTCAGCCTGCTCTCTTATAGAACCCAAGACTACCAGCCCAGGGATGGCACCACCCACAAGGGGACCTCCCCCCTTGATCACTAATTGAGAAAATGCCCCACAGCTGGATCTCATGGAGGCATTTCCTCACCCGAAGCTCCTTTCTCTGTGATAACTCCAGCTTGTGTCAAGTTGACACACAACCAGCCAGTACAGTATGTATATATGCAGGCATGTATGTATACATGTATGTATGTATGCATGTAATGTGTATATGTATGTGTGTATGTATGCAGATAACCAGTATAAAATCCATTGAGAAGAGCTCACAGAGAGGAGCAGTTTTAACTGTGAAGATCACACAGGAGGTGCACACAGCAAGTAATGGAGCGCAGTCCCACTCTGTCCTCTGACTCGAGGTCAAATGTAGATCTGGTGGAGAAGCACAAGTTCTCACAGGAAGGGTGATGGCATCCCACCTTCCACCAAGCTCCGGAAAGTCCCCTAAGGCATCCCAATTGCCTGGCAGAAAAGACAGCTCTCGCACCTCCCAGAAAGAAGCTGAGCCTACATGGTGTTTCTCAATACGTAAGTCTATGGTGTTTCTCCTGCAGAGAAAGCTGGGATGCACCCCACGGTCCAGTATCCTTTCCATTTGGATGCCCTACAGGTTCTTCTTGGGAACTTATAGGATAAAGGTTGATTTCTTACACTACTGCTCATGGTCTTACCAATGGGGGAAGAATGGAGAACTCACTAGAGTGTTGGGGAAGGGCAATGACAACTTTGAAGAAGCACAGATACACATAGAGGGACAAACGTGTCCAGTGTAAGTATAGATCTCATGCTCCCTATATGGACACTTTGCTTAGCAGAGTCCATACCCTGAGGGGCACAGCAGAAGTTCTTCTTGGTGACAAAAAAAAAAAAAAAAAAAAAAAAAAAAAAAAAAAAATGGTCCTATGGGACTGGGAGAGATGGCTCAGCAATTAAGACCACAGACTTCTCCAGAGAACCTGGGTTCAATTTTCAGCACCAAATGGCAGCTTACAACCATCTGTAACTCCAGTCCCCAGAGATCTAAGGCCCCTTTATGGCCTCTGTGGGTAGTGCACACGTGGCATACAGACATACATGTAGGAAAATGCCTATATGCATAAAATTAAAATAAACCTGAACACACTAAATACATGAAAGTGGCCCCAGTTCTTCAGAGTCCCATCCTTGCCTTGAGAACGGCATAAGAATGGAAGAAAAGGGGGCTGGTGAGATGGCTCAGTGGGTAAGAGCACCCAACTGCTCTTCCGAAAGTCTGGAGTTCAAATCCCAGCAACCACATGGTGGCTCATAACCATCCTTAACAAGATCTGACGCCCTCTTCTGGAGTGACTGAAGACAGCTACAGTGTACTTACATATAATAAATAAATAAATCTTTAAAAAAAAAAAAAAAAAAGAATGGAAGAAAAAAAAAAAAAAAAAAAAAAAAAAAAAAAAATTAAAAAAAAAAAAAAAAAGAATGGAAGAAAAGGCAGAAAACTCTAAGAAAAGGCCCCGGTGAAACCCAATGCTGTGCCCATTTTACCTGTGTTAGGGAAAACGGCTAGGAGAGGGAGAGAGAGAGAGAGAGAGAGAATGCGTGAGATTGAGGGCATATGTATGCCATAGATCATTTGTGAAGGTCAGAGGACAGCCCCCTGGGAGTTAGCTGCACTGTGAGGCAGGAGTCAGATCATCAATCAGGCTTGTGTGGCAAGTGCTTTTATTGGCTGTGCCATCCTGCTGGCCCTTTAAGAAGATTGTTTTCTTTTATTGTTCACAAGCGTGTATGTGTGTACATGAATGCATGCATGTGTGCATGCATGCGTGTGTGCAGGTGCTGCTCAGGAAGAGGTCACAGGTTAACTCTTCACCATGAATTCCAGGGACTGAACTCAGGCTGTCAGGTTTGTTAGGGCAAGCATTTTTATCCACTGAGGCATCTCACTGGCCCAGACAATGACTCTGTCCAACCTGAGATAATAGTTAACCAGACTGTAGTCAGACAGAAACTGCTTAACACTGCTTGACCCATCCCCTGTATATTCTTAGCACTAAACTGTTAAAGATGCCAGGTTCCTAGCCTTACCAGCACACTTAGTGAAAGCTCTACTTTTAATAGCTAGAAGGGAAGCTGAGAGAGACAGAGACAGAGACGGAGACGGAGAGAGACAGACAGACAGACAGGCAAGCAGGGAGGGAGGGGGAGGGAGGGAGGGAGGGAGAGAGAGAGAGAGAGAGAGAGAGAGAGAGAGAGAGAGAGAGAGAGAGAGGAGGGAGATAAATATGAGAATAACTAAGGAGGGGGCTGGGTTTGGCTCAGTGTGATACAGCACTTGCCTGGAGTGCATAAGGCCCCAGGTTCGATCCCCAGCATATCTTGTGAAGAAGAGAATAACCAAGGAGTAAATGACCTGGTCCCCGAGATTTTCACGTCGGGGGTATAAAGAGGCTGGAGAGGAGCATGGGGAAGAAATTACCCAAGGTTCAGAGTTGACTCAGAGCTAGAACATAGAGGCAGAGGGAGCATACGGCATCCTTTCTGTCTGGGCCCAGCCCCTTCCCTTTCCCAATGCTAGTAAGTCTGCCAGTAAGAACCATTTGGGTAAACTGAGCAAAATGGCCTTTAATCCCAGCACTCAGGAGGCAGAGGCAGGAGCACCTCTGTGAGTTGGAGGTCGTCCTGGTCTACATAGAGAGTTCCAGGACAGTCAGGGCTACATAGAGACCATGTCTCAAAATAAAACAAAATGACCTTGGGCTCAAGGCCCCCAAGGGAAATGCTCCACATAAACGCAAGGCAGTGGCTGTGGTTTTAAGTTCCAGTTCTCCATCTGCAATTCTCCTCCACATTCTTCATGTGGCAGGGACACTCTTCCCTCTGCCAGCTTGGCCATAAGCTACAAATGTCCTCCTGCTGACAGCAGATCTGGTCTCCGTGGGGAAAAGTGATGTCTGTGATGTCACCTTGCCACTCAGTCACATGGCCAACCCTCATAGCTCTTAACCATGGAGTTCAGACCTCCCCCCCACACACACACACACCAGGGGGCTTTTGTTCTTTAGTCTCTCTTGCAGCAGCCTGGTGTGTCCTGGGATTCCTGCTTGTATGTCAAGGTTGTTGACCTAAGAGGAAACAGCAGAAGCCTTTCCACATCTGGGCCACACAGAGACTTAGAGACGGCTACTGGCCACTATGGAACCCTTAACCCAACAGATGGCCCTGTTTGCTCTGGCACTACCTGGCGTAAGGCAGCATGTGGCGTATTCCTAGGGAGGTGATATGTGTGACTTCCCTTTACCGGATTCTTCTGAGGTGAGCAAGACTTACAGTAGCACATAGCTTACCAACCCTTAACCTTGTAAACAACTGTAGGGATATATGCTCTCCAGAGTAAACTTAAAAAATAGATTTTGTAGCTGGCAGCCAGTGCTAATCCTAGAGTCACATGAGCCTAGAAGACTCAGATAACAGACATAAAAACAGTTCCGTTATGATGTTGGAGAAGGATGAAATGCATCCAACACTAGTCTGCCCCCATTGTCTCCTTATGCTTTTCTTTTTTTTTTTTTTTTTT
>NC_034597.1:45625019-45626641 GCF_900095145.1 Mus pahari
TTGTGGTTTTCTCCTTTATAAGCTCTGTAAAAATTCAGGTCGGGGTCGAACTCCTCTACCCCTGCGTGGTGTATGAGTTTCGACCCCAGCATGCTGGCCTGAGCTCAATAAACTTCCTCGTGTGTTTACAGCAAGTCGGTCTCAGTATCTCATTGGGTGCGCGCTATTCCCGAGACTTGAGTGAGGGTCTCCTCTGGGGGATCTTTCACTTTCTTACAGTATTTTACTGGATAAGAGTTAGAAATCTCAGGGCAAGCTTAGCAAAGCATACTTTTAAAATCTTCATTACAGCCAAGTTACTTTCATATGCAAGTATTTACCAAGGCCTAGGGAATAGGGGGATTGTGGTATTGCATTATTCATGAGAAGGTCTGCTAGAGCAGAGCCCCCCAAAACAGGTTTTTCTGCTAGGCCCAAAGGAACAGAGTAATCATGGAGGATTTACTGGGAACCCCGACAGTGGGGTTTAACTATTGACTAGCCTTGTGCCTGGCTTCCTCCTCAAGCTGCCTGGTCCCACCCCTGGTCTTTTCATGTATTCAATTCTTTGTCTTGTGTCAATGTAACTGCAGATGTATCCTGCCCGGCTTTTCTTGTTTGTTCTGTATTAAAGTGTGATGCTCATTTTAAAGAATGCACTCAGTTTACACACTCTCTCTCATGTGGACTGCTTGTCCCTCGCCAAATCCTCCCTCATCTGCAACAGAGACCCCGGTCCACGCAGATAGGAGACCCCACAAAGGAGGCATCACGGACCCTCTGCCGCTGCAGGTGCTAGTGGTGCTGGTAGTCTCTATGGACCGCCCTTCATAAGCTCTGGAGTTGCCCAAACATCTGAAGGAGAGTGCCAAGGTGCAAGGTACCTAACCCACGTATCCCTGAGCAGAGAACAAAGGTGGACAAGGAAGCCATCTGTATGCTTGACTAATCCAGCCAGTTTTTGAGGAGCTGGATCTCTCAACTAAGTGACTCACAGAAGCAAGAAAACAGCCCCAGAGGAAAGAGATTGGCACAGGAGCTCCGGATGTTAGCCATCAGCTACCGGTATCTATCCCACTGACCTTCCTTCCCAGGAGAGGAGGAAACTGGCATTAGGTCTGTGGTAAAGTGACTTTCTATTGTTACCAGGTTACTGATGATACACAGATTACCACCACTACACTCTGTGTCCAGCTCCCATTCCCCTCCCATTCTAAAAGCATGGCCCTTCGGTGTGTAGGTGCCCAGCAGAATGTACGGAAATGGTGCCTTTTACGAATAGTCACTGGACATAATGCATAAGCAGAACAAAACATTCAAAGTGATGACCTGTGACCAGGAGGGAGCTGGGATCAGGTTTTAGAGCAGTTAAGGTCACCTCCTCCTTTTGTGTGTCTGTGCTTTCCTTGTTTGTTTGTTTGTTGGTTTGTTTAAGATTTTCATATTATGGGCTGGTGAGATGGCTCAGTGGGTAAGAGCACCCGACTGCTCTTCCAAAGGTCCTGAGTTCAAATCCCAGCAACCATATGGTGGCTCATAACCATCCTTAACCATCTGTAACAAGATCTGACGCCCTCTTCTGGAGTGTCTGAAGACAGCTACAGAGTAATTACATATAATAAATAAATAAAGCTTTAAAAAAA
>NC_034597.1:45627039-45639367 GCF_900095145.1 Mus pahari
TCTGTGTTGTCTGGAAATCAGCAGTTCAGTTCACAGGTCACCAGGCAGCAGCTGCTCAGTCCACTCACAAACACTTCACGGCTGCACCAGCGGTCCTGTTCCAGAGAGTCAGGTTAGCAACAGCGGTGACATCACGTGTCTGTTCACATGTGTGCTTTAACAGAACATCCTCTTTCCTGTGTCTGCTTCAGTGAACATTTGTTCATGAGTCTGCCTTAGTCTTTCCCCTGTGTCCACTTCAGAAAGCACTCCTTCACATGTTTGCCCCAGCAAAATACCATCCAACCGACTTTCCAAAGAACCCTTAAGTTTCCACTTCACATCCCCCTTTCTGTTTAAGAAGTGTCCTTTTCTCTAACATTAATAATCTATACACATAGAAATAATTATAAGAACCATCACATTTTCAATAAGTGGCTTATGTACAATATAGTTAAACAATAGTCTAACAAAACAACCTTAAATTTCTATCAATATACAATGAACAAAAAAAACTTAAATTTCTATTAATATACAATAATTAAAGAAAAATTTTAATTTTCTATTACTACACAATAATTAAACAAAAACCTTAAACATCCATTATTATAGAATAATTAAACAAAAAACTTAACATTTCTATCAATATAGAATACAATAAAGAAAAACTTTAAATTTCTATTAAAATTTTTTATCAATATATAATAATTAAGCAAAACAATCTAAAACCCTATATGATAATACCATAACACATAAAGTGATCAGAACTTCCAACCCCAACTTAAGGCTTGGGACAATGGACTTCTTATACATATATATTTGTTTTCTGATGCATTGGGGTAAAGTATTCCTGTTTTGGGGCCCCATGGGAAAAAATGGTTAGTCTGAGAAAAGCTAGCTGTAGCATTTACCCAGTTAGGTGTAGTATTCATTGCCCAGTCTCTGTATTTATCCAGTCTCTGTATTGTCTATCCAGTCTATGTATTGTCCATCTCTTTGTGATCGATCACTTGGGCTAGCCCTTTTAAACTTGATTTGCATGCATTTTTTTAAGAAATCAGTAACTGAGACAGTCTATGAATTATTTGGGCTGTTTGCTTTGCAAAGGCATCCGTGTCTCAAGTGATAAGAGGTTGTCCTTGGTCCGATCTAATCTTTGTAAGTTTTGTTGGGATCCATGTTTTTTCACTCCCTGTAGCTACATAAGCATAACTACATCTCCATCTTAAAACTATTGCAGGTTTCCATTTTAATGTCAACAAAGAAGATCAGAAGGGGATGTTGGATCCAATAAAACAGAAGTTGCTGAAGGTTGTGAGCAGCAGCCAATGCTTTTAACAGCTGAGCCATCTCTCCATCCAAGGCACACGTTTTCCATAAAAAGGAAAAACATACAAGACTAAAGAAAAGCACTTGACTGGGCTGGCTTACAGTTTCAGGGAGTTAGTCCATTATCATCATGGTGGAGAGTATAGCCATAGGCAGACAAGTACGGCGCTGGAGTAGTAGCCGAGAGCTCGTATCTGATCCCCAAGATTCAGGGTCTGGGCTGGTGAGATGGCTCAGCAGTTAAGAGCGCTGACTGCTCTTCCAAAGGTCCTGAGTTCAAATCCCAGCAACCACATGGTGGCTCACAACCATCCATAACAGCTACAGTGTACTTACATGAAAGAAAGAAAGAAAGAAAGAAAGAAAGAAAGAAAGAAAGAAAGAAAGAAAGAAAGAAAGAAAGAAAGAAAGAAAGAAAGAAAGAAACTGGGTCTGTCCTGGGCTTCTGAAACCTCAAGCCCTCTCGCACCAAATGACCACCTCCTTCAACAAGGCTCCACCTTCTAATCCTCAAACAGTTCCATTCCCCAGTGACTAAGCATGTGGTGGCCATTCCCATTCAAACCACCACAACACTAAATGATCCATCAATATAAAATTCTAGAGGATAGTCAGAAACAGATGGGTGATTGCCAACATATGGCAAGTAGAGAAAAGCTGGGAGAAAGGGGCTTTAAGAGGCCATAAGGAGGGCTGGTGAGATGGCTCAGTGGGTAAGAGCACCTGACTGCTCTTCTGAAGGTCTGGAGTTCAAATCCCAGCAACCACATGGTGGCTCACAACCATCNATGGTGGCTCACAACCATCCATAACAAGATCTGACTCCCTCTTCTGGAGTGTCTGAGGACAGCTACAGTGTACTTACATATAATAAATAAATAAATCTAAAAAAAAAAAAAAACCTTTATAAAAAAAAAAGAGGTCATAAGGAAACCCTCTAAAGAGATGTTTTCATGGATATATATATATATATATATATATATATATATTAAAATCTATCAAACTGTAGACTTTGACCAGCCTTGGTGGAACACACCAGCAGGTGAATCTGAACACACACAGCAAGCATTGGGCTAGCCAGTGCTACATAGTGAGACACTGTCTATAAATAAATAGAATTAAAAATAGATAATAGTCTTTAATGTAGACAGTTCTAATGGGTGTCAATTACATATAGCACAATGACATGTTGGGGGGAGGTAAAGGTGAGGGGGTGGGGCACGGGAATGATCAGGTTTGGTGGGCATGCCTATAAATCCAGGCACTAAGGAGGCTGAGGCAGGGAGAGAGTTTGAGACCAGCCCAGGCTACATAGAAAGGCCTATACTCCAAAAAGGAACAAAAATAAGACTGGTCTTGGTGGTGTGAGCATGTGATCCCAGCATTGAGAGGTAGAGGCAGGAGGACCAGGAGTTCAAAGTCACCTTCAGTCGCATAGAGACTTCAACACTAGCCTGGACTACAGTGAGATCCTGACTCAAAAATTAGGTAAACAGGGTTGATAAGGTGGCCCATCCAGGGTTGATAAGGTGGCCCATCCAGTGAGTGTGCTCAACGATGAAGCCTGATAACCTGAGTTTGATCTCTGGGGACCCTCAGAGGAAAGAAAGTTGTCCTCCTCTGACTGCAGGTGCATAGTGGCAGATGTGCGCGCATACACACACACACACACACACACACACACACACACACACACACAGGAATAGGAACGTGCTTTCATTTTAGTTCCAGGTATGTGTTATGGGGCTGCCTGAGATTATCTATAGCAGCTGACTAAGATTTGCCTTGTGCTCTAGCGGAAAGGTGGTTTTAGCAGTTTCTGCAATTGTGTGACATTTGGAATTCTGGGGACTTTTTAGAGTATATATAAATGCTAGAGCCCCAAGAGGCAGGGTGGTTTGTTGTTTGTTTGTTGGATATTTGTTGGTTGCTATTGGTCACGGTTTGTTAAGTAGTTGATTACAAAGAAGAAACAAAGTCTGAAGTGATGTGTTTTCAGGTTAAGGTAGAAGGCTCTGGAGTCAGCTGACCTTCTATATGTCATTTCCTTCACTTGTGGAAAGAAACCATACTTCCTGTGTCACAGAGAGTGATGGTTTGTATATGCTCGGCCCAGGGAGTGGCACATTAGAAGGTGAGGACTTGTTGGAGTAGTTGTGTCACTGTGGGTGTGGGTTTTAAGACCCTCATCCTAGCTGCCTGGAAGTTAGTCATCTCCTAGCAGCCTTCAGATGAAGATGTAGAACTCTCAGCTCCTCCTGCACCAGGCCTGCCTGGATGCTGCCATACTCCCACCTTGTTGATAATAGATTGAACCTCTGACCCTGTAAGCCAGCCCCAATTAAATGTCCATACTGGTCATGGTGTCTGTTCACAGCAGTAAAACCCTAACTAAGACACAGAGTTCTTGTGAATATGTAATAATTTTCATAGAACTTGACATACAAAACATAAATGAAGTATTTATTCTAGCTAGCCCACATAAAAGACACAGAATCCTGGTATTTATTTACAAGCTGTAAGCCTAGATCAGGCAGTCTCTGTGCTATTCTTACCTATATCTAAATCGTATCCCCCTTGTTACTTGCTGTTTGAGTCTCACCTGGACTCACTCAATTCTCAGGTCCTGTCTTTCTCTCTCTACTGCCCAATCACTCTTTTATTAACCAATAGCTTTAAATTGGTTTTCATAACAATGGTCGGTGTACATGAGAATGCACTCATCTAGACAACAACCAGATCTTGGGATTCAAACTTTAGCATTTCTATACACAGCAATAGACCAACTCCCAACACAAAAAAACATAGCTTAGAGATCATATGGTACCTCACAACTGAGACTCGAAGATGCTGGGGGATGAGGATGCTGGGAGATGAGGATGCTGGGGGATGAGGAAGGAACAAATTCAGGAGTTGGAGCCACTCTGTGCCAGGTGGCTTTAATCTCAGCACTCGGGAGGCAGAGGAGACAGATGCAGGTGGATCTCTGAGTTTGAGGCCACCCTGGTCTACAGAGCCTGTTCCAGGACAGCAAGAGCTACACAGAGAAACCCTACACCACCACCACCACCCCCAAAACTAAAACTTATATTTAAAAAAAAAAAAAAAGATTAAAAAAAGAAAGAAAGAAAAAGCTGGGTGTGGTGGCGCACGCCTTTAATCCCAGCACTTGGGAGGCAGAAGCAGGCGGATTTCTGAGTTCAAGGCCAGCCTGGTCTACAAAGTGAGTTCCAGGNGCACTTGGGAGGCAGAAGCAGGCGGATTTCTGAGTTCAAGGCCAGCCTGGTCTACAAAGTGAGTTCCAGGACAGCCAGGGCAATACAGAGAAACCCTGTCTCGGAAAAAAAAAAAAAAAGAAGAAGATTGACTGATTGATTTTATGTATGTGTGTACAGATGTTGTGCCTGCATGTGTCTTGAAGGGGCCTATTCATCCCATTTTGTCTCCACTCAGAAACTAGGCCATAAGCCTTTGCTCCAGCAGCAGACCCCAAATTCCAGGAACAAGAGAATAAAATACCTCACTCAAGGAGCAGCCTAAAGAAAGCCACAAGAATGGGAAATATCTTATCTCAGGATAGGCCATCTGTGCTAGGCAGCCCATCCTGTGGTTAATTAGTCATGACACAGGAATTCAGCCCATCTGGGGCATCCCAGCACCCATCAATGAGGTTTTAAATTACCTAACTTTTAGCAATGTAATAATAAAATGCTAAGTTACTTTGCTTCTGCAGCAGAGCTACCTGTCTGAGTTGTTGGGAGGCTGGAAGCTGCAAGTCCCTGATTTAGCACCTCAAAATAACAGCAGGGAGGGGTGACCCCATTAGGTAAAGTAGCCATTGTTCAATCTCTGCAGTAACTGGGCTGATCTAAGCTGAAATTTAGGGAAGAAAAAGGGGGAGGCCTGTCTCTGCTCTTTGTTCTCAGCACTTGTCCCTTTCTCAGAGTATGGTAAAAAATCCACTACAAGTTTGCACATAAATTCAGGTTATAAATTGAAATTGAGGTTTACAACAGAGAATGTTTACATGTTTATCCACTAAAAGTAATTATCTGGCTAAACATTCATCATTTGTTATTAGCTCTACAGGTTCATGGAGAGTTAAAGACCATAACTAAGCCATCCTTGAAGTCTTGTATAGATAAACTCAGTCGAGATTTTGTCTTCTAACCTTGCACCTGTAGTTCCTTAGTTCCCTTAGTTGCATCTAATAAATCCTTAGTTCCCTTTTCATGACCTTTGGTTGATGGTTTTGGAATGTGCTATAGGTTTTAGATGCCTGTTTGCTGTCTCAGAAGTAGTTAACTCGTGACACTTGAAGACTGGCAGAGTTCTCATTGTAGTTTAGCCATCAAAAAAGATTTAATAGCAGTCCTATTATAAAAGAGGCTCAAGCGTCTTTGTCTGGGTCATCATTTTGAAATAGTGGAGACACCTGCATGCTGGTTGTTTCTGCAGAATAAATGTTCTTTGTTCTTGCATACTATTTGAGTCTGGGTTCTTCCTTCAGCAGTTCTCAAACACTAACAGTATTTGTGCACCAAGTGTGTGTTGTGCCCTCTGAGTGGTATTGGGAATCAAACCCAGGTCCTCTGGAATAGCAGCCAGTGTGTTTGTTTGTTTGGTTTTTGGTTTTGGGGGGTTTTTTGGTTTGGGTTTTTTGTTGTTGTTTTTTTTTTGTTTTTTGTTTTTTTTTTTTTTTTTTTTTTTTTTTTGAGACAGGGTCTCTCCACTTCTGGCTCCTGAGTACTGAGATGAAAGAGGCATGCCACTAGTTCAACCACCACTGCTCCAGCCCAATTAAAAAAAAAAATTTGGGTTGGAGAGATGGCTCAGCGGTTAAAAGCACTGACTGCTCTTCCAGAGGTCCTGAGTTCAAATCCCAGCAACCACATGGTGGGTCACAACCATCTGTAATGAAATCTGATGCCCTCTTCTGGGGTGTCTGAAGCCAGCTACAGTGTACTTATGTATAATAATAAACAAATTAAAAAAAAATTCAAGGACCTCCTCAATTATAGAGAGAGTTCAAGGTCATAAGATCCTGTCCAAAAACCAAAAACCAGACAAAAATTAAAAAAAAAAGCTTAGGGGTGATAGTGAGGCTGCTCAGTGGGCAAGAGGGCTTGCTTTGCAAGTGTAGGGACCTGCATTCAAATCTCCAGCACCTGCTACACTCTCCTGTGGCTCTCCTATCAGGGGAATGGAGACAGGCAGATCCCGGGAACCCAATGGCCAGCCCACAAGCCTAGCTGACACAGTGAACTTCTATTTTAACAAGAGACCCTGTCGTAAAGCAATAAGGTAGGGAACAGTAAAAACCTGCTTGGAAATCTTGCTTGGTGCATATACCACACAGGTCATACAAAACAAGACAAATTTATCTTTCTCTCTAAATAAAATACTTATGACTTCAAGAATTGCCCACCTTTAGCCAGGCATAGTGATTCCTACCTATAATCCTAGCACTCTGGAGGCTGAAGCAAGACTGCCAAAGAGTTTGAAGGCAGCCTGGGCTACAGCATGAATCTTAACACATGCACACGGCTTTTGATTAAAGGAGCTAAATGCTGGGACTAGAGATGTGGCTCAGTTGGCAGAGTGTTTACCCAGCAGGCAAACAGGAAGCCCTAGGTTCTATCTCCTTCACTAAGGAAAATCAGACACCATGTTGCATGAAGTTGAACGCTCAATAGGTAAAAGCAGGAGAATCATAAGTTCAAGTCATGGTCAGCTACATAGCAAGTTCAAAGCTAGCTTGGGCTACATGAGACTCTGTCTAAAAATAAAGGAGCTAGGGGGTGTATTTCAGTGTGCTTATATTATACATAAGGCTCTGGAAGCAACTCTCCCAACCAAAAAAGAAATCTTTCATTGAAGTTGATAATCCTATATAAACAAACAGTATATGTGAGGCTTCCACTCAGAGCAATTTAAGCATAGACATAATACAGTCATGCACCACATGACATTTCTGTCAACCATGGATAATATACACCTGAGTGACCCCAGATATGTTGTTTAATAGTTACTATAAATAAATACACTATGATGTTCCAATGAGTAGGAACTCCTTTGCTGCTAATTTGAATATACTGGCATGCTGGAAATAGTGGTACACACCTTTAATCCCAGCACTTGAGAGGCAGAGGCAGGCAGAAGTCTGAGTTCAAGGCCAGCCTGGTCCTGAACACCAAGGGTTACATAGGGAAACCCTCTTTTGAAAAACAAACTCACCGTTTTTGTTGTTGTTTTGGTTTTGGGATGTTTTGTCTTGTTTGGGGTTTGTTTGGTTAGTTTTTGGTTTTGTCTTTGTTTTGAGGAGACAGTGTCTTACTATGTTGCCCGGGCTGGGGCATAGTGGCTATTTACAGGCGCAGCCCCACTACTAATCAAAAAGTAAATTTTGAACCATCTTAGTTACTTTTCTATTGCAAACACCATGACCAAAACAACTAATAAGAGAGTTTATTGGGGCTTACAGTTTCAGAGGGTTAGTCCATGACTGTCAAGGGAGCATAGTGGAGGAGCATAGTGGAGGAGCAGGAAGGCAGGCATGGGGCTAGAGCAGTAGATTGAGGTTACTTCCTGATCCACAAGTTGGAGACAGAGAGAGTCAGCTAGGAATGGCTTGGGCTTTTGAAAGCTCAAAGCTCACCTCCAATGACATCCCTCCTCCAATTAAGCCACACCTACTAATCCTTTTCAAGCAGTTCCACCAACTGGGGGCTAAGTATTCGAATATATGAGCCTAGTAAGGCCATTCTCATTCAAACCACCACTAACTCACTCCATTTCTGACGTGGGCCAGTTTGTCTCTCCTTAGGCAATACTAGTCGTCTTTCACTCCCAGGAAGTCACCGCATTGATGCTGAACTTAGTGTGGTTCTCAGTGGCCTAATGCATTGTAGCCCTGATCCTTCTCCCTCAGTCTCACCCTGCCTGGTCTGACAATCTCACTGGGTTTAGTTAGATTTTTCTAGAAGTCCTAAAAGCAGTAAAGTTAAATACTATTCATTTTAAGGTGGTAATTGTCAAGATCTCTCAATGCTTTAACTTAAGAGTCAAGATCCCTTAATTATGAAGTATGGGTGTTTGGGCTACGGGTTTGTGCAGCCTACTGCCTATGGAGCACAGAAGAGGGCAGCAGATCCCCTGAAACAGGAGTTATGAGAAGCTGTGAACACCATGTAGATGCTAGAAATTAAACCCAGGTCCTCTGAAAAACCAACAGCTACTAGCGAGCTCTCCAGCCCTTCAAGAAGCATTGAATCCCACCCACAATGCCTGGCAGGCTAGTCTTCCATCCTTGCTTCAAGAATCACACTGGCCACCCACAGTCACAGCAGCACCTGGACTTTGTCAAATGAGTCCACATTGCCAAAGGGGCAGAGGAATGCTTAAAAACCAATCAGCCACTTTGGGGAGAATTTACCAAATGTTGGAGTTTGGGGAACAATGGCAGCACCATCTCCTGGGTGAAGTCAGTGACGTGGGCAAAACACCTCTAGGGCAACACAATTAAGAAGTGGAAATATTGCCTTAGAGACTGCAGTGTTGTGTAATGAGCCAAGACTACTCTTATAAATAGTCCACATCGGCCAAACCTTTAATCTCAGAACTCAAGATGCAGAAGCAGGTAGATCTCGAATCCCAAGGCCAACCAGGGCTACGTAGACCTGAGACTCAGTAACAAAAATTAAATTTAAAAATTAACTTGCTGGTTGGCATCATCTCTGCGAAGTCTGTCTCAGTGATTCTCTCTACATGGCCTCAGGAATGGAACAAGTGGTGAAAGTCAAAAGCCCAGGGAAGCAAAAAACAAAAACAGAGACAACAACAAAAAAACAGAGATGCTAACATAATAGTAACATAGTAAACATAAACTTTCCAGTGAATGAGAATTGAGGAGGAAATCCTAGTCCCTTTATACCAGAGTGACAACAGGACTGGCTCCCTCCTGTTGGGCAGCCCTCTCAGGCAGCAGACCTGGGACCACATCAGTCCCTGGGTATACATTGTCATTGTAAGATGCAGGCAGCAGCAGTGGGCATCCAGCCCTGCAAGGTTTCTCACCAACTCTGATCCCAAAAGGTTCAGTGTTCCTTCAGGCTGGTGGGGAGCCTGAAGCTCCACTATTTCCTATATTCTTGACCAAGTACCATGGCAGTTGGACTCCTCTTTCCAGATCATGGTGTGCACTTGTGAGATCCGTCAGAACAAAGGCTCAAGATACAACTTCCATTGACTGTGTCCCTACATAGGAGACAAGCTCAAATGTCTCTTAGTAACCCCCAGATGGGCAAGGACTTGAGCAAAGGCGTCCTTGGGAGATGCTCACCACTAACTCCCTGGTTAAGTGACTTACAGAAGGGAAGCAAACGGATGGAGAAAAGATTCACTTGTTCCCTCCAGATATAGATGCCAACAGGCACCCGATTCAACACCTTTGGCAAAGCCCACGGAGGACAACTTTGACCATACCTACTGACGTGAGGGTAGTCTGTTTCTTGGACATGGTTTTGTATGGCCCATCCCTCCATCCTAGGTAGGCAGCTACCCACCCTCCTGACCTCGCTCCTTGGGACTTGAGTACTGTCAGACTCCTCTGCTACACTGCTGTTCACATCAGACTGTAATGGCCCCTACTGCAAATGGTAACTGAGATCATTTCCCGGCTGACACGGGTTCTGCATTATTCTGTTCTAAAAAGAACTGATGGTGCCAACCCTCACTTTCTTAGGTTTTCCAAAACTCCTGGACACTTCAGTTGCCCAATCCCTGCACTACCCCAAAAGTTACTGGCTGTTAGAGATGTTTGGATAGGTAGTAACATTTCACTGTACAGACTTCAAATTTCCCTTCTGCAAAATGGAGAACTGGAGTAATTACTCTGATTTTACTGGAGATGCCTGGCGATCCATCTAAGGAAGGCAGAAGCTAGTGAGCTCTAGTCATATCTCCACGGTGTCTCTTTCCTAGGGAAATCAATAAATGGACCTAATGGACCATACAGAAAAAGCATACACCCAGAGGTCTTAGGGGCAGGGGTAGGGCTGAAGGGCTTGGCACATTGGGACACAATACAACATGAGCATCACTCAGAACCTCACAGGTTACCACTGAGTACTTCCTGTTCTACTGCTGATCACTCCCAGCTTCTTAGGTCTCCTTGGGTCTCAGGTAAGGCAAGAGCACAGACCTCACATGTGGAATGAGTGAAGGGTAGGAAACAGGCAGGCAGAGCAGCATAAAGCAGCAGAGACCGTAACTTCACTTTATTTGTTTCCTTCAGACACAAACCATNCAAACAACAACAGAGTAAGGCAAGGAGAAGACCGCAAGTCAAGTGTTCATGCACACACTCCCCAGGCTCTTCCACAAGCCTTTGCTTTTTCTCCTGACCCCTGGGGAGCCCTGGAGGCTGAGCACCTGCTGATGCTGCTTCATCCAGAGCTACTGAGTTCTCATGCTCTAGCCAGAGGCTTCGAAGATTGCTGCTGGTTTGTGTCCTCTAGTTCTTTTTTTTTTTTTTTCTTTTCTTTTTCTTTTTAGAGACAGGGTCTCACCATGGTTACCTAGGTGGCCGGAGGAAACTTGCTAAGTAGACCGGGCTAGCCTTGAACTTAAAGAGATCCACCTGCCTCTGCCTCTGGAGTGCTGGGATAAAAAGTATGCACCACCATGCTTGGCAGTCCTGGAATGCCTACCCGTTGGCCACCATGACATTAGGTAGGAAAGCAGACTCGTTCCTCGATGGCGGCTGAGGGTCTCACTGATGAACTGAACCAGTAGATGTTCTACACCTTCTGTGCTGTAGGAAGAGAACTCAGAGCTGCTTCCAAGGCTCTGACACTGTGTGCAGGGCTAGAGGCCAATGGTATAGGAGCGGCCGGTAGGGTTGTGAATAGAAGAACAGACTGGGGCCGTCACTGCCCACTCGTACCACACCTTCTTGGAATTGCTGCATCGCCAGAAGCGCACACAGATGTTCTGGCCTTCGTGCACCGTGATGGGCTGCTGTAACAGGGAAGACACAGAGGCGGCTTGGCTTGGCTTGGTTGAGGAATTATGCTTGGCAATGATGGTGGGACAGAGATTAGACAACAAATAGCCAAGTGTGGGGACAAACCTATAACCCAACACCCAGGAGGCTGAGGCAGGAGGATCAGGATTTCAAAGCCAGCTTGAGCTATAACTCTAAACCCTTTCTCAAAAACCAAACAAAAGATAAATACAACAAAATATTCTGACCCTCATAAAAGTTACCTACCCTGTCGGAATATGGAACCCACAGACAGTGACAAGGACACAGTAAACGCTGTGAGCATGTACAGGGAGGGAGCCATGAAAGCACTCAGGAGGAAGCCAGCCTATTCTAGGAGGACAGGAAAATGGCCTGATGGTAGAGATATTCCAGGACACCTAGGCCAGTTAGCAGGGTGGCAACATGAGCAAGGACCCTCACAGGCAAAGCGGAGGACTAAAAGCCAGAGACGTCACCCGGGAGGCAGGAAAATCCACCAAACCATCTCTAACCTTAGGGCAGTGGGAAGGCACTGAGGGGCTTAGATAGAAAGGCAAACTCAAATAATGTGGTAAAATTCATCCCTCTTCCAGGTAAAGACTGGACAAGAGTGGCTGGAGACGTGGGGAGCCCAGGTAGCTTGCTTGGGTAACCCCAAGGGGACCGCAGAGCAAGTGACAGAACAGAACATGGGTCACAGCAAACTAGCTGAGGGACAGGAGCAGAACACCACTGGCACAAGTTGTCCCTCGACCCACCGCCTTAGAGGTGACTCCTACCTTAATGGGGAAGAAGATGGGGAACCATGAGAACATCCCAGGAGAGTGAGTCTCTGGGCGGATACCTGTGGAGACAAAGTAATGAAACCTTGAGGGCTCCCCTCTCCCTCTTCCCTACATTGAGAAGAGTCTCTTCTGTGGTCATAAAAATGAAGACCCGGGCTGGTGAGATGGCTCAGTGGGTAAGAGCACCCGATTGCTCTTCCGAAGGTCC
>NC_034597.1:45639441-45649022 GCF_900095145.1 Mus pahari
AAAAAAAAAAAAAATGAAGACCCAAAGACCTCTATTCCTGGACTCTGGGCTCCCCAGTAAGCTATTGTGCTGGACTGGCAGCAACTTCAACTAGTATTCAGCTAACGAGCCACAGAGGAACAGAAAGGAAGCTTTGCAGAGCAACCCCCAAGAACATGCAGACTGAACCGGAGTCACCAATGCTAGAATGCGCTCATACACTCACGGTCCCGGGTACTCACTCAGAGTGATGTCCCGATAAAGCACAGTCTCAAAGTAGCCTGCAAAGCCATGGAACACAGTGTTCACCTCCACAGGAAACTCCAAGGTACAGTAGCGGTTGTTGTCAATCATAGGATCTGTCAGGAAAGAGGTGGATGGATGACAAGGAACCAAAAACCCTGAGCAACTTGGCAAACTTGAATAAGCCCTAGCACTGGAGGGCCAGAGCCGCAGACTCGGGGCGTTCACACCCGTCGCAGTCAGAAGAGCCATGAGTGAACCTACCTCGGTTGGGATGGCTGAAGGTAAAGCAGGGCTTAGGAGCAGAGAGCTGGTGGAAGTTGTGCAGCCGAACCACGTAAGGCATCTCGAACTGTGCCTGTCCAGGGAGAGAAAGCAACAACTTCAGGAGATAGACAGAGAATGCTGGGGCTCCAGCACCAAAGGAACAAACAAAAACACCCACCGCTCTACTTCAACCACCTTCTTCATGCCCAGCTTCTCTTCCACCTTCATCGGCTTCAGAGGAAGACAGTGAAGAAGACTAAAGAATAGCCCCTCCTAAAAAAGCAGCTCTTTACCTCAGGGTCACGGTCCTTTTCCCGACAGGCACGGACCTCGTTGTACAGCTTAGAGGAGGAAATGGGAGCCAGGAAGGAGGTGTATTCCCCAGGAATGCTCACGCCGTCATCTGCACAGCCAGGGTCAAATCAGTCCCCAGGAGGAGGGAAGTGGTATTTTTATAGCAGCCAAAGGCTCAAAGACCGGAACAAGCCAAGGTTGCTATGGACATGGCCGGAGCACAGGCTACTGGGTCACAGGAACCCCACTCTTACTAAGTTAGAGCCATAGGTTAAAGGTAAAAACAACCAACAGAGAGCCATGCACTACTCAGCAAACACACTCTGGGCTAAGAGCCTCGCTCTGTGAAAACGATAGTCCTTACACAAACTGAGAGGACTATGAGATAGGTCCCTGCTGACACAATCCTGTGGGACCATACACAGTCCGCTGCCGCCTAGCGAGTATCAAAAGGCAAGGTCTGACTGCACTCTAACCCAGTGGGGATCACAGCACACCATAAAAGTTCCCAACAAGCATTAAGCCCAAGGTAACAATCACACGCAGAGCCTCATTTCAGATAAATGCTCCACAGCTACGTTCCGAGCCCACAGACCTCAGGGAGTCTCTCCTCTGCCACTTGTAGATCTTTTTGTTTTGTTTTGTATTTTTTGTTTTTCAAGACAGGGTTTCTCTGTATAGCCCTGGCTATCCTGGAACTCACTCTGTAGACCAGGCTGGCCTCAGACTCAGAAATCTGCCTGCCTCTGCCTCCCGAGTGCTGGGATTAAAGGCGTGTGCCACTACTTCCCAGCTCACGTGTAGATCTTTTGACTCTAGCAAGCAGCAGTTCGCAGCCATGTGGTCTCCCCCCAACCTGGACAAACCTTTCAGGAAGTGCTGTGCTCCATCCAGACACTCTGGTGACAGCTCGTTGTCGGCAAAGGAGCCCAGAAGCTCACTGACAATAATGTCCGCTTTCTCCGGAGCCACCCATTCCCGCATGTCTGATGAGACAACTGTCACCTGGCTTCCCCATTCTTCAAACTGCCAGTTCTCTAGCCTGAAATCAGAGGTGACAGAGTAAGGAAGACTTCAGCTGGAAACGGGGACCAGGACAAGCTGCCCAGCAAGTTGCTACTCACGTTACCACAGCATTGGGGTTCTTCTCCACGGCATACAGCCGGATCCGCCGCTCAGCCTGCTTGGCTGCCCGGAGCGACGCATTCACTAGAGGACCCCGGCCTGCACCCAGCACCATAAGTACCCTAAGGACAGGGAGAAGTCACACAGACTGAGCAGAGGGAGGGGCAGGCGCACGACCCCCTGGGAACAAAAGGACAGTACTCACTGGACATTGCTCTCCTTTTCTTCTTCTGGTACTCGGTCTAGCAAACATTTATAGATAGCCTGAGGGGAAAGACAGGAAACCTCACAGCTGTGACCCCTTCTTCACTAACCTTACCCTGGCCCCGTGCTTTGCCACGCTGAAGCCAGCACCATACCTGCTGATACTGAGAGTATTTGATGGGGTCCTTTTCAAACACTTCATATGTCTGAGATTCCAGATTGTCCATCAAAGGCTGACAGAGGAGACAGAAGAACAAGTTGGTCAGTATTTGGCAAATGGCCAAGACATCAAAAATTTCGCATTGCTTCTTGAATTTCGGTAGGACCCACCTGGACTATCTACTCTTAAGAGATACTTCTTGCCCCTATCTCTGGCTATTATTACAATTACTATTGTCTTTTCAATTAAAAACATGCATGCAGCCGGGCGTGGTGGCGCACGCCTTTAATCCCAGCACTTGGGAGGCAGAGGCAGGCAGATTTCTGAGTTCGAGGCCAGACTGGTCTACAGAGTGAGTTCCAGGACAGCCAGGACTACACAGAAAAACCCTGTCTTGAAAAAACAAACAAACAAACAAAAAAACATGTATGCACATGGATATTCTGCCTGCGTGTATGTCTGTGCAAAACATGCACAGGCAGTGCCTGACGAGAAGGCACTGAGAGCTCCTCTGGAGCTGGAGTTACAGCTGGGAGCCACCATGTAAGTGCTAGGAACCAAATTCGGGTCCCCGGGACAAGAAGCCGGGGCTCTGAGCTCTGAGTCATCTCTGCAGTCCCTGTCACCTTTAACGCTCTCCACACCTACCTGGAGTGGGGACTGCAGATAGTCTTCATAGCCTTTGGCAAAGAGCTCATATGCATTGGGAGGAGGGCGATTTTGGCTTAAGTATTCCAAGTACTGGAGGTAGGAGCAGAACTCCTTCTCTGAGTGGTGGTTGGTTCCCGTGATGATAAACTGCACTTCCAACTGTGAGAAAAGTCAGAGCACGAAAGCCAGCCAATAAACCACGATTCTCAGACATTATGGTTTATAACCAAAAGCCCCAACATAAAATAAAACCCATACCAACAGCTGTCCAGCATCTGTCTCAGTACCAAAAAAGGTAGGACTTTCATAAACGTATAAAGTCCCCATATGCTAACACAAAGGGCCACAAGTGGTGGAGGTGGGGGTGGGGTCCCTGTAGGTATCACAGGAGCAGGAAATAATCCATGACAAGGTGAGAATGAGAACTCAGTTCATCCTGGCCTAGGCTGGACCAAACTTGAGAGTCTGATGTTAGGCAGTTTATTGCCTGCTCGTTTAAACACAGTACAATTCCGTGGGAAGTTCCCTGGTGTAATACAATCCCCGGTGCACGAGGAAGCATAATTGCATCGAAACTCAGCTCAAGGTACAAGTTACTTCTTCCAAGAAGATGAGTTTAGAGATAGGCTGCAAGTACTAGCTTAAGGATTAGTGTGGTCTTGGCCATACAAAGACCTGAGAAGTCATTTGGGTTAAATGCCACCTCCAGTCCTGGTTGTGGGAGCTTATGGCCTGGCCCTTCAGATAACACAGATCAGCAGGCTGTGTTAATCACCAATTCTCAGCTCTCTGGATGAAAAAACAGGTTATACTTCCTTCCTTTTGGAAAAAAAAAACAAAAAAACCACTCCTGCATGCTTAACATTCAAGACTAGCCTGGTCTACAGAGTGAGTTCTAGGACAGCCAGGGCTACATAGAGAAACCCTGTCTTGGGGAAAAAAAAAAAAGGCTTTCTTGTGACATTTGGTTCTTTCTCCAGAAACCAGAGAAGTTCTGGAGAAGGAACCAGAAAGAAAACAACCATTTGTTCCTCTCCCAAAGGAGGAAAAGTCATCTTAGTGACTAAGTCTGGCGGGCCACCCTGAAACCCTACAGCTACCCACCTTGAGGAGCCGGAAGATCAGCCTCTGCTGCACCTTAGAAAGAACAGGAAATCCCTTCTTGTTGGTTAGGAAAATGCTGGTGGGGAGAATGGCTGCTTTGATGGGCTCTCCAAGCCAACGGTCAATGACGTGATTAGACGGGAGGTCAGCTCCAATTTCAAGAGCTACACAGAGGAAGAAAAAGGACACCAATTGCTGAGCAGGGAGCCCACCTTACTGGGTGCAAAATTTTTCCCTTCTGTTGAGCACAGGGAAAGCAGCCAAAACACCCACCTCACACACGGAACTCACTTCATTCTCCTTTTCTCAGGCAGGCAGGTTCTCACTGTATAGCCTTGGGTGGCCTATGAGCCACGGAGACCCACCTTCCTCTGCGTCCCATGTTCAGGGACTAACGGCGTATGAAAACAGAATGGCCAGGGCTGGTTCCATTTTCAGAGTGGGTCTCAGGTAACCCAATGTAGCACTGAACTTTCTGTGAACTTCTGATCCTCCTGTGTCCACCTCCTAAGAGGTGGAACTGCAGACATATGCCACTACATTTTGTGTACTATGGATCTTATGTAGGGGCTTCACGCATCTGGACAAGCAAGTGTTCTACCAACTGAATTACACCCCAGCCTCATGAAATTGTTCGCTTTTTTTTTTTTTTTTTTTTTAGATTTACATTCATTTTTATTTGTGTGTGTGTGTGTGTGTTATGTGCCATTGTGTGCAGTTCCCCATGGAGGCCAGAAGAGGGCACCAGACCTCTGGAGCTAGAGTTAATTTGCAGTTGTGAGCAACCCAATGTGGGTCCTGGTATCTCAACTTTTGTCCTCAAAAACAGAGCAACTAGCATTCTTAAACACTGAGCCGTCTCTCTAGCCTTGAAACTGCTAATTTTTCTTTTTAAAGCTATGGTCTTTCTATGTAACCCTGACTGTCCTGGAAGGTTCTAAATTGCTGATTCTTACTTTTGTTTTGAGACAAGGGTTCTTTGTTTAGGCTTAACTGCCCTGGAACTTAATCTATAGACCAGGCCAGCCTCAAACATGCAGAGACTTGCCTGCCTCTACCTCCTAAGTGCAGGGACTAAAGGTGTGCGCCACCACGGCTTGGCTATTTTTTTTAAGACAGGGTCTGTCAACGTAGTCCTGGCTATCCTAGAATTCACTATATAGACAAGGCTAGCTTTAATTACACTCACAGAAATCTGCCTGCCTCCAGTTCCCAAGTTCTGGAATGAAAAGTGGTGGGCCACCTCGTCCAGCCTGCTGATTCTCACTCCTAGGAGGCCGCTCATGTCTCAGACCCTTGTGGACTTACCTACTGCAATTCTACCCTTGTGGACTTACCTACTGCAATTCTACCCTTGTGGACTTACCTACTGCAATTCTACCCTTGTNGCAATTCTACCCTTGTGGACTTACCTACTGCAATTCTACCCTTGTGGACTTACCTACTGCAATTCTACCCTTGTGGACTTACCTACTGCAATTCTCTTGCTGTAGTCACACAGAGTCCGGAAGTTATGCCACCTGCCCAGAATCAGAAACAAAGAAAGAGCCCGTCAGGTGCATGTGGCTTATACCTCAGAAACGCTCCCCACCAGTGCCCCATAGCCCTCGCCCCACCCCATGCGGTACAGCAGCAAAGGGAGACACACCACATCCATGTCTTCTCTTCTCCACTGTACTCCTCTGTGTGTGTAGTCGGTGCATTCTCAATGACATCATCTCGCAGGTCCTCTGGGGCCACCAAGGGGACCCTCATCCAGAACTGCACATGAACAGGTTCCCTGTTAAAACCCTGTTTCACATTCATCGGGCCCAGAAAGCATCCCTCAAAAGATCTCCATCCAGTTCACAAGTTAATCTCCTTATATGCTTTTCTAAATGTGATTACATGTGTTTAATATCTCATACGTATCCTTATGTAAATACCTAGCTTGTCTTTTATTTTAATTAGAGATAATTTAGTATTTTCTCTATCTTTTGTTTTATAGTGCTAAGACTCAAACCCAGAGGCTCACGTATGTTAGGCAAGTGATCTACCACCAAGCTCCATCTCTAGCCCCATATACACTGCCCTGAAAGATTCTGCACAGCACTTTTAGGCAGAGTCAGGAATGAACAACACTGACATTTCAATTCTGCCAAATGCACTGGGAGTGTAACTAGGCAAAAGGTACAGCTATCATGATACAGAGCAGGAAAGAGCCCCCCAGGCATACCATGGAAGAGTGGTGGCCAGTGTGGATGTGGTTCGTCAGGACTCTGGCTAGATTGGTGTTATCTTCCTGATTTAGGGGCAATAGGAAAGCTGGAAGACCCAGATATGCCCCAAAATTCAGCTCCTGTAACATAGCCTGAAACACAGGACAAGAAAAAACAATTAAGAGCTAGGAACCAAATACTTTTGGGGTAGGGAACAGTAGAAACCGGCTCTGACATTGTAGCCCAGGCTGTTTTGGAATCCTCTGTATAACTCAGCTTGACTTTGAATCTGAGGCAGTCCTCGCTCACTCTCCCTTTTTTTTTTTTTGGTTTTCGAGACAGGGTTTCTCTGTGTAGCCCTGGCTGTCCTGGAACTCACTCTGTAGACCAGGCTGGCCTCGAACTAAGAAATCCGCCTGCCTCTGCCTCCCGAGTGCTGAGATTAAAGGCGTGCGCCACCATTGCCCAGCTCGCTCACTCTCCTGAGTGCTAGTATTACACTATAAGCTACATACTCAGCCAAAACCAAAGCCTTTTGGAACAGGGTCTTAGAGTGTAGCCCTAACTGACCTGCTGAGTTGGAGATGTACCCCTGCTGAGGTTATAGAAGTGGAACCATCACATACAGCTCCAGACACTTTTAACTGTACCCTGATTCACCAGGTTACTCTCCTAACCTAGTTTAGTGTCAGAACTAATTTATTTCCTTTTCTTCTCCTGGCATGGAATTCTCAATCCTCACTCATTATCTTCCTGACGTGGGAATACCCTCCCAAACACTTGAGATTGCAGATAGGTGCCACAATACGCAGGTCAGGCCTAACCTTTATAGGGATCCCACGAAGAAATTAAACTGCCTTACCGCCTCAGAGTTCCTTCGGATCTTCTCCACCTTTGAGTCTGGATGAATCCATGGAGAAAGCTTCCCCACAATTAGCGTATTCCAGTCTGCATCCCCCACCCAAGAGAGACAAAGACTCAATGGGGGTTGGCATTTTCTTGCTCAAATTCTAGTTCTCAGCAGAGAATAAAGAGCAGAGGTGAAAGACAGGACTTTTTGTCTCTGATATAGGGATAGCCTGATGAAGAATGGGGGACTGCAACTTTTAGAAAGGAAAAAAGAAAAAAAAAAAAAGAGTACTCTGTGTCATAGGGGTTAACCAATATATAGCCAAGTCAGAGGAGGAGGAGGAGAATTAAGTCCTATAAAGCAGAAGATATTCCTGCCTCTAATAATTAAGGGACACAGGGGATGGTCCCTACCCCTTCCTGACAGCAGTAGGTCTGATCGTGTCTGGGGGCCAGGCCGATTCTTAGCAGGTTCCTGAATGAACTCCCTCTTGAAACGCGGGTGGAAGACAGGCATGCAGAGGAAATCAAACCTACAACCGCGACAGACCCAGAATCGTCATGTAAAGTGAGGGCCCAGAGATCCAACCAACTAGGTTTAATATCTTGATTTTGCACAGTTCCATAAAGGCACCAGTCATCGCCACGGGCTACGGAGGTCAGCCCATCTTGGGGCACATCACTTTCACTACACTGTGGATCAATTTCTTCCCAAAACACAATCATGGAAAGATGAACGAGAAATGGGCATCCAAGCCAAGGCGCGTTCTTTCTTCCCTGACTTTACTAGCTTTCCAGGGCTGTCAAAGTTAGACTTGACCCAACACTGCCCATGCCTCCCCAAGCCAGATTAACCTCTTCTCTCGATTGCCTCCTTATACTTCTCTCTACTCTCGGATAATCCCAGTCTCCAAGGCCCTAGAAGGAATGACTGTGCGTCTCTTTTAAAATTTACCCTAGAACTCCCCTGATTTTTTAACTCGGTGACCACACGCCCCCCCAGAGTTTCATTCTCTCGTTCTTAGGGCCGAAGTCTTCCCCACTCAAGAGTAATGGTGTCTCAAGCCCTCATCCCCTGGAGGGGACTCTGCCCTCCTTGTTCCCCAAATTTGGATCCCGCAATCTGGCGGAAGTCCGGCCCTCACCCCTGCTTGGCCACAGCACCCAGTGTGTCAGCTATTTCGGGAACGCAATTCAGGTCCCTCCCGCTGGACACGCGGCTGCCACCAGCACCTCCGACTGCCATCGCCGCCATCTTTTCCCTCGCGCGGCCCACGCCGGGATTCCTTGATACTAGAGGCCAATCACGAAGCGGTGAACAGTCTCCGGGAGGCGGGACAAGTCGCCTTAACAACCAGAGCGTCTTTACAGCTCCAGAGCGGAGGCGGAGGGACCAAGCCGCTGCTCCCGCCAATCCGCGATCCGCACAGTGACGTGGGCGTGGCTCCCCACCAATGACAGGCTCTCATTGGTGACGCTCAGCAATCTCCCAGAATGCCCAGTCCATTTGTAGCACTCTAGTGAGACTACAGGTCCCATGGAGCCTTGCAGGAAGGCCTGAAGTATCATTATTGGGCCAAACTCTAACGTCTGCGGGCCAGTGGCGCAATGGATAACGCGTCTGACTACGGATCAGAAGATTCCAGGTTCGACTCCTGGCTGGCTCGTTGGGACTGGTACTCCTTTATTTGCATCCCTCGCTAATCTAATCATCTCCCAGTGTTGCTAGTTTGAAAACGTTTTTCTTTCCTTGTCCCTCAACTTGTTTATATCCTCCGCTATCTCTTCACACTGTAATTTTCAGGTCTTAATTTGGTTCTGTTTTGCACTCACCTGATGCTGGTCTTTCTCATTCCTCTCTTCAAAGCTGTTTCCTGTATCATCAAGTTATTCTGAGCATGAAAATTTTGGTGAATGGACTGTTAAAATGAGCTTTGTCTCATTGCTATGCTACACTTAAAAAATAAACTGTAGTAAGTCACCCACTAGTTCCTAGTGATTCTGTCTCAAACACAGATGTAAATAAACATCTTCGCGCTCTCACACCCGTCAGAGGAAGGAAATTCACGAGAAATTACAGTGTCCAGGAACCTTGAAAAAAAAAAAATAGTGATAGGGGCGACATCCATCATTTTGTCCTTGCAGTGGGAACCGTCAGGGGGAGTCGGATCTGGGGACTGAATATGCTGAACTGGTCGTCTAGTGAGTGCTGTGTAATAGAGAGTTGTATGAACCAAATGACATGAACCAGACAACATTTGGATGTTTCTAGAAGAGAAGTCTTAAGTAGTGAGATCAGAGGTTCTGAGGAGAGTGTCTTAGCAATACAGGAAGGATGCTGGTGGGATGCGCTCTTAGGAGCCCTGTGTCATGTGAAAGTCAGGAAACCAGAGAACTAAGAAAATGTACCATGAGGGTGCTAAGAATGTTTTTGTCCCACCACCACCACCTCCTCCACCACCACTACCACCACCACCTCCTCCTCCTCCTCCTCCTCCACCACCACC
>NC_034597.1:45649052-45651246 GCF_900095145.1 Mus pahari
CCTCCTCCCCCTCCCCCTCCCCCTGTACCACCTCCCTTCTTCTGCTGCCCCAGAACCTTATGCAGTATACATATTACATTTAGTCGCATGTATCCTTAGGCTCCTGTGGATTAATACTATTTCTCAGATGTTCTTTTTTTTTAATGGTTGATAATTTTGATGAGTGGTTGTCTGGCATATTGTAAGATGCCCTTCTGTTAGAACTTGTCTCATGATTAGACTAGGAAGGTCAATAAGAGATGAGCTGCCCTTTTCTCTCTCCCTCTGTCCCTCCCTCCCTCCCTCCTCCCCCCAGTCCCTCTGTCTGTCCTTTCCTCTTTTATCCTTCTCTTCCTCTCTCTCCCCTTTCTCTGTTTTCCTCTCTCCCTCCCTCCCTCTCCTTCCCTCCCCTCCCTTTTTTCTCTGTCTTTTTGTTGGTGGTGATGGTGGTGGTGGTGGAACAAAAGCATCCCAAAAAGCGTTGTTTTTTTTTTCTCTGAAACAGGGTTTCTCTCTGTAGCTGAGGCTAGCTTGGAATTTACTGTATAACTCAGGCTGGCCTCAAACTTTAGACAGTCATTCTGCCTCCTGCCATTGTCATCACATCATGTCAAGGGTCTCTTCAATCAGCGTGCCTTACAGCTATAAATGTTGACTTCCCTCACGTGGTGGAAGGGATTTCTCAGACTTCTCTGTAATATACTAATTCTCCCACTGTGTGTAGCTGTATGCCTATAGTCCCTGCTGCTTGGGAAGCTCAGTCTCTTGAAACCAGCGCACATTCTTCTCTCTCTCTCTCTCTCTCTCTCTCTCTCATACACGCGCACACACACGCGCGCGCGCGCGCGCGCACACACACACACACACACACACACACACACGCAATGTCTGATCTCTTTCTTTGTCCACCAATGACAATTTTCCATAGTATACTTTTGGAAGGAAGTCAATCTCTATAAGGCCCATGTCCATACCTCAGAAATGGAGGACTACAATTCCTCTTCCACAGGGAAGTCAATCTGAATAATTTGCAATTACTCCCTGCATAGGTGTATTCTCTCGAGAAGCTAATTGTCTGGGTTGTGGTCTGTTTCTGGGGTCCCACTCCTGATAGCAATGGTTGCTCCATTGTCTGTTAAAAGTTCATAGGTGAAAAGAAAAGAAGAAAAAAAAATCTGTGAAGTACTGTATTTCCACTAGTTAAAATAATTTTCTAAGCCGGGCGTGGTGGCACACGCCTTTAATCCCAGCACTTGGGAGGCAGAGGCAGGCAGATTTCTGAGTTCCAGGCCAGCCTGGTCTACAGAGTGAGTTCGAGGACAGCCAGAGCTATACAGAGAAACCCTGTCTCGAAAAAAAAAAACAAAAAACAAAAAACAAAAAAAAACAAGAAAAAAAAATTCTAGAGTATGTGTCTTAAAAAAGAACCTGTGGGACTGGAGAGGTGGCTCAGCACTTGACTGCTCTTCCAAAGGTCCTGAATTCGATTCCCAGCAACCACATGGTGGCTCACAACCATCTATAAAGGTGTGTCTGAAGGAAGCGACAGTGTACTCACATAAAATAAATAAATATATCTAAAAACAGAAGAAAGAAGAAGAAGAAGAAGAAGAAGAAGAAGAAGAAGAAGAAGAAGAAGAAGAAGAAGAAGAAGAAGAAGAAGAAGAACCTCTGATTTCTGGACATTTGAAGGGAGGGGACGGGAGGGAGCAGAAGGGGAAGGGAAAGGAGGGGAGGGAGGGACAGACAGGGAAGGGAAGAGGTGTATTTGTGGGGCAGAATTTGTTCCATCTGGGTTGTCTTTGTTCTTATTAAAAATGGCTTTGTCCACCTCGTGAGCACTGTGTTGAGCAGGTCCTAGGAGTTCCTTGTGAGCACAGCACAGAGTAGGTCCTAGGAATTCCGTCTTGCTCCACTCCTGCTTTCTCCTACAAACACACACACATCATGGAACGGGTGGTCTGTGTAGAGCAAGAAGGGAAGGGCTGAAAGAAAAAGAACTAGAGGGCCTAGGCCAGTGAGGAGGCTCATGGGTAAAGCACTCACCACCAAGAACCTGCTGACCCAGAACCCTTATCAAAGAGGAGAAAAGAACTGACCCCCCAAGCTGTCCCCTGACTTCAGAGTCTCTGCTGGGATGGAGACCGACACAGGGGATGGCCAAATAATCTAGAGAAGTAAGGTTCCAGTAGATGCTAATGACAACAGAGCAGAG
>NC_034597.1:45652254-45653846 GCF_900095145.1 Mus pahari
CACACACACACACACACACACACACACACACACACACACGTATATATGATGGCAAGGGGCCAGGATGTTTGTACAGAACTTCTCTAGCATGCACAGCCTCAAGTTCGGTTTGTAAGGCATGAACAGGGCATGCGCATGTAATCTCAGCACTCGGGAGGCGGAGGCAGGAGGATCAGAATTTCTAGGTCATTCTCTACTACAAAGAAAATTTGAGAGCAACCTGAGATATATGAGATACTATCTCAAAGTGTGTGGGCACATGTGTATGGGCACATGAGTGCAGGCACATGTGTGCGGGCACATGAGTGCAGGCACACATGCATGTGTGTGTGGGCACATGTGTGTGAGCACATGAGTGCGGGCACATATGTGTGGGCACATGTATGTGGGCTCATGAGTGTGGGCACATGTGCATGTGTGTGTGGGCACATATGTGCAGGCACATGAGTGCGGGCACATGAGTGCGGGCACATGTGTGCGGGCACATGAGTGCGGGCACATGTGTGTGGGCACATGTGTGTGGGCACATGAGTGCGGGCACATGTGTGTGGGCACATGAGTGCGGGCACATGTGTGTGGGTACACGTGCATGTGTGTGGGGGCACATGTGTGTGGGCACATGAGTGCGGACACACGTGAATGTGTGTGTGGAGACCAGAGGTTGGTGCTGCCACCTCTTACTTTATGTTTTGAGGCACAGACATTTGCTGAGTGGGGTTATTGCAGGGGTTTCCTGTCTCTGGCCACAGTGCCAGGGTCACACAGAGAGGCTGCTGTACCCCCAGCTTTTGTGTGGGTGCCAAGGATCTGAACTCTGTTCCTTACACCTACAGGGCGAGCGCCCTGTCTACCCAGCCGGTTTCCTCAGCCTGAAATCACAGTTCTAACTGAAAGGTTTTGTCATACAGGCCTGACGTGATGAATTTGATCCCAAGAAGGAGAGAATCCACAAGTTGTCCTCTGACCTCCACACGTGTGACTGGACACTGAGGCACACACACAGATGTCTTAAACTATGATGGGATCAACAAATCGCATTTCTTAAGTGTTGGGTTTCGGTTTGTTTTGGTTTTTGAGACAGAGTGGCTCCGACTCCTGGAGATGCCCCTGCCTCATCCTCCAGCCTGCTGGAATCTCAGGTGTGAGGTTCTATAACGGCTCCAAGCTATGCTCATGTGAGTCAAGTTCTGTGGAAATCACTACGTATTCATAAGAGCTGTGACACAGGAAGTATGTGTCCTTCCCATAGGTGAAGGAAACGAGCTACATCAGACCAAGGTCAGCTGACTCCAGAGCCTTCTACCTTAACCTTAAAACACATCATCTGGCCAAGTGTGGTGGACCACGCCTTCAAGCCCAGCACCCAGGAGGCAGAAGCACATGGATCTCTGCAAGTTCCAGGACAGGCTGGCCTACTAACAAACACACATACATACACCACACACACACACACACACACACACACATACATACACAGACACACGGACACACAGAGATACACACACACAGATACACAGATACACACACAGAGACACACAGAGATACACAGATACACACACACAGACACACAGAGATACACAGACACACAGAGA
>NC_034597.1:45654231-45665311 GCF_900095145.1 Mus pahari
ACACAGAGATACACAGACACACAGAGATACACAGATACACACACACAGAGATACACAGATACATACACACAAACACGGACACACAGAGATACACAGATACACACACAGAGTTACACACACACAGATACATAGATACACACACACAAACAAGGACACACAGAGATACACACACATACAGATACACAAATA
Organism: Mus pahari; assembly: GCF_900095145.1. Classification (NCBI taxonomy): domain Eukaryota; kingdom Metazoa; phylum Chordata; class Mammalia; order Rodentia; family Muridae; genus Mus; species Mus pahari. The sequence continues at coordinate 45,654,421 of NC_034597.1, forward strand.
CACACACACAGATACACACACACACACACACACACACACACACACACACACACACGTCGATCTTTTTCCTAGTCCCAGCCCAATACTCACTCGTCTTTCTTGTCCTCCCAGAAACTGTCCTCTCAGGTGACTGTTCAAATCTATGAGACTATGGGGGCCGTCTTTATCCAAACACCACACATATCCCCTATAAATTCCTTCTAGAAAGCTGGTCTCAGTGTTCTTCATACATTAGGAGAAAAGATCAACCAAGGAAAATGCTTAGTGATGACTTAAAAAAAAAAAAGCCACTTACTCATGTATATGGATGTTTTGTCTGCACATATCTCTGCTACCAGAAGAGGGCGCTGGATCTCACGGGACCACAGGCACCATCTCTCCAGGCCCTCATTAAAGGCTTTTTTTTAAAACCACGAAGCAAGCAAGTTAGATAATGGAGAGTGCCATGGTTAAGTAAATCATGCATGCAGTGAGGTCTTATGCAGCCATTAAAGTCAATGTTGCCAAAGAAAATTGACTAATGTAGGGAAGAGCTCATCATAGTGCCATTAAGTGACACAGATTACAAACGGAACATGCAGAATGACCTCAACTGTGTGGATAAAACAATGTTTTCCGATTTTTCATTAATGAGCATGTTTATAGTACATTGACAACATTTCTTTAAACAAATATGTACAAACACAGGCTTGGGTCCTGGTTGGCCTGCCTCACTCACTCACCCCATTTCTCTGTAGGCTTCTGCAGCTGGCTAACCTCAGCCCTTACTCCTACCTCATAGGGTTTACACACACACACACACACACACACACACACACCAGCCAGATATTTATTAAGCATTGCTATGTGTCAGGCTTTTTACAAAGTATCAGTCCCCTAGATATAACCTTGTAAGGTCATTAACGTCCACTTTACAGACAAGAACGCAGAGGTAAGTGCGTCTTGAGTAAACTGCTGCCTAACTGTGGAAAAGCCAGGGGGAAGGGTCAGTATTCAGATTCCAAGGCCCTTCCTTCCTTATATTCACAATAGCATTTGTCAAAAGGTAATCCAGGAGAGGGGCAGTGGTAGCGCACGCCTTTAATCCCAGCACCTGGGAGGCAGAGGCAGGCAGACTCCTGAGTTTGAGGCCAGCCTGGTCTACAGAGTGAGTTCCAGGGCTACACAGAGAAACCCTGTCTTGGAGAGAGAGAGAGAGAGAGAGAGAGAGAGAGAGAGAGAGAGAGAGAGAGAGAGAAAGAAAGAAACTAGTAGGGGCTGTAGAGATGGCTTGGTAGTCAAGAGCATTTGCTGCTTTTACAGAGGACCCAGAGTCTATACCCACATGGCAGCTCACTGCCTGTCCCTCAACTTCTGAGGGTGGCTGAGGTGTGTCCGATGCCCTCACCTGACCTCCTCCAGCACCGAATGCACCTGGTACACACATGTATGGGCAGACAAAATACCCATACACATAAAATTAAAATAAATGTATGTAAAAGAGAAATGAATTAATAAATTTTAGTTATTTTGTTTTTAAGCCAGGATCTTGCTAGGTACCCTTGGCTGGTCTAAAACTGACTATGTAATTCAGGTTGGACTTTAACTCGTGACAGTCCTCCTGCCTCTGCCTCCCAAATGCTGGGAGTCTTACTTGTTTGAATTGGGATCACAACTGTGTAATCCAGGTTTCCTCACTCTCTGAAGTGCTAGGAGTGTGGTGGGATCAGTTTTCTGGTTTCTGGTTGTTTGTTTGTTTGAAATGCATTTATTTAATGTATATGAGTACACTGTCTGTCTTCAGGCACACCAGAAGAAGGCATTGGATCCCATTACAGATGGTTGTGAGCCACCATGTAGTTGCTGGGAATTGAACTCAGTACCTCTGGTACCTCTGGAAAGCAGTCAGTGCTCTTAACCGCTGAGCCATCTCTCCAGCTCCCAGGCTCACTTTTAACATGGGAAATGGCTAGAACTAAAATGTTCAAGATAGGCATAGTGGCTCATCCCTGTAATCCCAGAATTTAGTGGGGAAAAGCAAGAGGATTACTACAAGTTCATGACCAACTTGGACTACACCATGAAAGACACACACTTTCTCTCTATTTTTTAAAGGAATTATTTACTTATTTTATATGATTACACCATAGCTGTCTTCAGACACCAGAAGAGGGCATCTGATTCCATTACAGATGGCTGTGAGCCACCATGTGGATGCTGGGAATTGAACTCATGACTTCTGGAAGAGCAGTCAGTGCTCTTAACTACGGAGCCACTTCTCCAGCCCCAAAGATACTATCTTAAACAAAAATAAAGTGTGTCTGCGACCTACCAAACTTTCAAAGTCCTAGGCTTTTTGTTTGCTAGGTTTATCTACTTTGTTTTATATGTGTAAGTGCTTTCTTTGCATGTATGTATGTATGTGTGTATGTATGTATATATGTATACCATGTGCATGCCTGGTACCCTCAAAAGCCGGAAAAGTACATCAGATCCTGGGGAACTGGAGTTACAGACAGTTGGGAGCTGCCATGTAGGTGCTGGGAATTGAACCTGGATCTTCTGCAAAAGGAACCAGTGCCCTTCCTTAACTGCTAAGCCATGTCCCCAGCCCCTTAAAGCCTTGTTTATGGAAAGGGTTTACAACCAAGGCTTGATCCTGCCTCCAGTATAGTCACGGCTCCTTTTCCAGTGACCCTAGTTTCTTATTCCTTTCAAACTTAGGGCTGAATGAATACCAAAGCCCGTGAGACAATATGTTGAATATGTTGATTTGGTTAACCTATAATTAAAAAGTGTACAAATTTAGCAATGCACAAGTGCAGCCTGCTTCCTTTTCTCCCCTCCTTTACTTTTTTTTTTTGATATTTTAAATATTTTCTGTGACATTTTGATATGTTTATACAGTATGTCTTGATCATCTCCAACTCTCACCCTCCCCTCCCAGTCTCCCTGGACCCTGAAAGCACCTCCCTCCCACCTTCCTGCCTTATTTTAAAATAACCCATCCAGCCAAGCAGTGGTGGCGCACGCCTTTAGTGCCAGCACTCAGGAGACAGAGGCAATAGGATCTCTCTGAGTTCAAGGTCAGCCTGGTGTACAGAACAAGTTCCAGGACAGCCAGAGCTATGCAGAGAAACTCCGTCTTGAAAAACAAAAACAAACCAACAACAATAAATAAATAAGTAAATAAATAAAGCCATTGAGTCCAATTAGTCCAATTAGTGCCTCCTGCATGCACATAGGTGTGGGACCATCCACTACAATATGGGTAATGTACCAGCCCACATCCCCAAAGAAAAGTGACTCCCTTCCCTGAGCAGCCATCGGTTGCCAACAACCCTTCAGCTCTTCTCCAGGAAGCCCCACTCCGTGCTGCTGCCTCCACCTTGTACAGGTCCTAAGGAGGAGCCACCACTGCCATGCGTTCATTAGTGCAACAGTGGTGTCCTTTCCAGAGGACAGCGCGTCACAGCGCTCCTCCATCTTGTTTTTGACCCTCTTCCTCCATGTCCCCTGACCCTGTGGGGAATCGGAGAGCAGAGAGCGGGAGAGCGATAAGCTGAGCTCCAGGCAGTCTCAGCTCTTTGATCCTCAGGAGTCTGTGCTGACTGCAGGAGAAAGAGGCCTCTCTGGCCAAGGCTAACGGCAGCACTGATGGACTGGATTACTGTGCTGAAATCAAGTTCTCAGGTCCCTCTGGCTCTAGCGGGCTCCTTGGAGCCCCGTCTCTGCAGCCTTTGTTCCCCGGGGTTCTTTCCCTCCTTCCTTTCTTCAGCCCCACCCTTCTACGGCACCTCTTGCTTCCTGGTTCTCCTCTCCTTCCCTTCCTTTCTCCCTTCTTTTTATGAGTGCCTCTCTCTATAGCCTGTCTCAGCCTCAAACTCATGATCGCCCTGTTTCAGCCCCCCAAACGCGAGGCTTACAGCATGAGCCACCAGGCCGGCATTCGCAGCTGTTTGAATCCTAGCTACCATACTGACTCCAGAGGTACTCTGCGTGGTCTCCAAGCAAACTCTGAACAGCAAAGCCTTTAGCGTGGCGTGGGTAACTGTGCAGCCATACCCGGCCCCGAAATGCTCCTGATTCTTTGATAGTTGCTTAAGATAACCAGATACATTTTAGCTAGAATGAAACCCATGTTGTCCTAACCTACTAAAAATGCCTCTCCTGCTCTCTCCAGCAACCGAGCAAGATGCCCAAAGGGAAGAAGGCCAAGGGGAAGAAGGTGGCCCCGGCCCCCGCCGTCGTCAAGAAGCAGGAGGCCAAGAAGGTGGTCAACCCTCTCTTCGAGAAGAGGCCCAAGAACTTCAGCATTGGACAGGACATCCAGCCCAAAAGAGATCTAACGCGCTTCGTCAAATGGCCCCGCTACATCAGGCTGCAGCGGCAAAGAGCCATCCTCTACAAGCGGCTTAAAGTCCTTCCGGCCATTAACCAGTTCACCCAGGCGCTGGACAGGCAGACAGCTACTCAGCTGCTTAAGCTTGCCCACAAGTACAGGCCAGAGACAAAGCAAGAGAAGAAGCAAAGGCTACTGGCCCGTGCTGAGAAGAAAGCTGCTGGCAAAGGGACATCCCAACTAAGAGACCACCTGTCCTCTGAGCAGGAGTCCCTACAGTCACCACCTTGGTGGAGAACAAGAAGGCTCAGCTGGTGGTGATTGCCCATGACGCAGACCCCATGGAGTGGTGGTTTTCCTGCCTGCCCTGTGTCGAAAGATGGGGGTGCCCTACTGCAACATCAAGGGAAAGACCAGGCTGGGGCGCCTGGTCCACAGGAAAACATGAACCACTGTTGCCTTCACACAGGGTGCTCTGACTAAGCTGGTGGAAGCTATTAGGACCAATTATAATGACAGATATGATAAGATCCGTCGCCACTGGTGAGGCAACGTCCTGGGTTCTAAGTCTGTGGCTCGCATTGCCAAGCTGAAAAAGGCAAAGGCGAAAGAACTCGCCACTAAATTGGGTTAAATGTACACTAAGTTTTCTGTACATAAATATTACAAAATTAAAAAAAAAAACAAAAAAAAACAAAAAAGCAAAAAAACAAAACCTCTCCTTCTTGTTCCAGCTGTTCTTTTGGTGCCCGAACACCACTTTCATCGCTAAATACCCAAATAAATTGCATTTTGTGCAATTCTGGATCTCCCCCACCATGTATAAGGAGACCTTGTTTCCGTTCCCGTTGAGGTCCCTTAGAATAGGTGAAACAATGTTGGCGAGGGGCGAGCTCAGGTGACAGGACCCCAGAGATTTCGCTCTCCGTCGATGATGACCAGGCTGGCCTCTAGGGGGCGATGTTTTCCTACCTTTGGAGTCCGGGACTCGTGCAGGGCTGAGCTTCAAATTCAACCTTCCTTGAGAACATGGAGTTTGTCTAAGAGGCCCAGGGGAGGAGTGGGAGAAAAAGGTCAGGAAAAGACAAGGAAAAAAAGCCAACCAGGACGTCCACACTTGTGGCTCCAGCACATACGAGCAGAAGCAGGAGGGCTGACTTGGGTTGGCTTGGGTTAAGACCGTCTTACATTAAAGAAATATATGAACAATATATATCCTCCACATGCACAGAACCCAGCACAAGGAGCCTGAGGGAGGAAGACCATGAATTTGAAACCAGCCTTGGTCACTTATCAATGCTACTAAAAAAAGAAAAAGAAATTAATGAAACCTAACATTTAAGGGTAAGACATTAGATTTTATTGGGCCTGAGATCAGGAAAAGAAGTTTGAGAAATTTGATGACCTGGATAATTGTCATTACAGAATTGTTAACTTTTATGAATAATAATTATATTAGTTATACAGAAGAATGCCCCAAGTTTTAATAGTTGCCTCCTGGAATCTGTAACTTACTGTAAAGTGATTCGGGGCAAATGTATGCTGTAGAAGTAACTCTGGCTTTTCTATGAATGCCCTAGCTCCCAGATAAAGCCACAAAGACTTATTTATATATTACGCTTATGTCCTTAGCTTAGCTGGCTCCAACTAGCTCTTACACTCACCTGTTTATACTAGTCTATGTCTGCCATGTAGCTGGGTTACCTCTCCTCACTTTCATCTGACTGACTTCTGCAGAGCCTGGGTGGTGAATCTTCCTGCACCTGACTCTGTCCCAGAGCTCCTCCCTCTCCCCCAAATGTCCCACCTTCTAATCCTCCCTCAGATTTTAATTGACAGGTAACACTTCCACACAGATTATCCCTACAGTACATATTTATATCTGATTCTTTAAGAAAGGGGGCCAGATAGATGGCTCAGTGGTCAAGAACACTGGCTGCTGTCCCAGGGGACCTTGGTTCAATACCCAGCACCTACATGGTTGCTCACAGCTGTCTCTAAGTCTAGTTCCAGGGGTTCCAACAGTCTCTTCTGGCCTCTGTTTGCACCAGGTATGCACATGATATACATACAAACATGCAGGCAAAACACTCATACATATAAGATAATAGGAATAGTTTTAAAGGGATAGAAGAAGGAGAGACAGAAAAAAAAGAACAAAGCATTGCCATATCAAATGTGGATTAAAAATACATTGATATTCATCCTGCTATTTTTAAATTTTTTTACAGATAAACTTTCCTCTAAATAATTTGGGAAATTGCTTCATGTGGCCCAACATTTGCATACAGATAGTGGTTGGTGCCATTTACAGAAAGGTTTTAATGTAAAGTGGGAGACCTTAGTTCTTCCCATGCTGTCCTGACCTCCGTTTGACCGCAGAGGGCTCGTTAGCTGGTTTCTCTGGACCATGGTTGAGTAGCTTCTGAGTGAGACGCCTGTTCCGCTCCTGAGCTGACACCAGCCAGACCTTGCCTTGCCTCGGCTAAGCAGACTGTAGAATTTTGCTGTCAGATATATCCACTCTTTGCTTTTGGAGAGGCATTAGGTCCTTATGTCACAGGGACCTAAGTGGCTGTGTGCTAAGCTGAGCTACGTGCCTGGCATCCCCACTGCTAGCCACAGTGACAAAATGGTTTCCAATCAGCCGGAGCACCTAGCACTGTCTACTGCTATGAAGAGACAGTGCCCACAGCAATGCAGAGAAAGCGTCTAACTGGGGGCTTGCTTAGTCCCGGAGGGCTAGCTAATCCATTATCATCATGACAGGCAGGTACTGGAGCAGTAGCTGAGAGCTATGTCCTGCTCTATAAGCAGAACCCAGGTCTGAGGAGGGGCTTTAAAACTTCAAAGCCCCAGTGACACGGTGCTTCCACGGCCACACCTCCTAATCCTTCTAACCCTATCAGAGTTCCACTCCCTGTTGACAAAGGATTCAGATACACTGGCTGATGGGGGTCATTCTTATTCAAACCACCACACCTACACATTTTTCAATATTCTTTTTACATCTTTACCCAAGGAAAATGACTAAAACTCTAAGGCACGATACTACAACTTTATTCAGGAAATTATTACACAGGGCTGATGCAAAACAGATACGTACAGAATTTTATAAATCTGATAGCTACATTTCCAGAAGAGACCCAGTCATTGTAAACAAGAGAAACCAAAAGGGTGTTGTGAAGATCGCAGTGTTTTAAGCAAGTGTCCCCATATTCCCTTGTGGTGGAGGTGGTCCATTGAGCGAGAAGAGAAGGTGGCTGCCATGGAGAATTCACGCTTCCTGGTTCTGCCTACACTCAGCTCAGCGGCAGGCCTTGCTGAACTCCTGGAGGGCCCAGCGCTTGTTCTCGGCTGCCAGTTTGAGCTGGGTGTACTCCTTCACCAGGTTCTCAAAGTCTTCTCCCAGGACCTCATAGGTGTGCAGGACCAGCCTTGATTTCTCCATGTCCTGCTCTTGGAGGCGAATGGCTCCCTCCAAACGGTCCCTAAGAGCCCCGGCAGGGAAAGTTCAATAGAAGGATGTAAGTCCTCAGAAAACAGACAGGCATTGAGACCTGCCTGCGCAAACACGTCTGAAGAGCAGCTGTGTGCAGCTCCTGGGGGTTCTTACCTAATGAGGCGGTGCACTTCCACTTTCTCAGCACTGTAAGTGTCAGACAAGACCTTCAGCTCCTCCATCCTGACGACAGGAGAAAGAGTTTAGGGGCCAGCAAGATGGCTCAGTGGGAAAAGGGCTTGCTGATCTAGCCTAATGATCTGAGTTCAATCCATGGAACCCACGTAAAGGTGAAAGATGAGACCTAGATCCACAAAGTTGTCCTCTGACCTCTACATGCACTGTATACACACACACACACACACATATAGTCAAGATACAGGAATAAGACAGATTCACTGTGAATCTCCAAGCAACTGACTTTACAGAAATACATCTATTTCATAAGGCTATAAAATAAATTCTTAACAGTATTGCAAGTTTTTGAGTAACATCAGGGAAGACTAACAGTACTGCTGTGTGACACTTCCTGGGACCCACCGGTACTAGGCATGGTGAAGAAAGCAATGAGGACCAGGGCTGGAGAAGCGGCGTGAGGGACAGAGTCCCTTTGATCCCCCAGGCTCACAGCTCACCTCAACCTAAGGATCATAGCACTGCACTTGATCTCCAGGTACTGGGCATTGATGCGGTCTAGCTCAGACTTCGTCTTCAGCCGGTGCTCCTGAAGAAGCCTCTGCAGCAAAGCGAGGCAGCGGAGGAGCACCTGGACCCCGAGACAAGAACAAGCAAGCTCTAAGAGAAGGAAGCCCTGGCTTAGCTGAGGGAGAGCCCTGGGGCCAAAGAACGGGGAGCAGGCCGCTGGCCACACACCTGGGAGTAGGTGGTCCTCTTCTTCTCCAGGAGCACCAGCTGCTCCTTCTGCTGGCCCTTGGCCTCCAGGCACTGCTGCTTCTCCCTGATCAGGACCTCCGTCAGCGTCCACACCTTCGCTGCTTTCAGCTTGTCTCCATCAGTATCTGAGCACAGGTAAGAGGACAGGGAAACCCCCAGTGGACGCCGCTCTGCTGGGGCCTTTGCCGTCCTACATTCAAGTCACGCCCCTCCCCTGCTTCTCTAACGCTGTCTGCATCTTAGAGTTAGGTTCCCACTGTGTGGTCCAGGCTGTCCAAGGAATATGCCTACTGCAGCCCCAGAGTACTAGGTAGCCCTTCAGTTTTTGTTTTGTTGTTGTTGTTAAAAGGGTCTCTCTGTATATCCCTGGCTGGCCTGGAACTCACTATGCAGACCAGGTTGGCCTCAAACTCCGAGGTCCATCTGTTTCTGTGTCCCAGAGTGCGAGGATTAAAGGCGTGCACCATCATACCCAGCTTATTTGAATTTATTTTGAGTTACGTAATTGTAGGGGAAGGGTCTGTGCATGGCAGCACATAGGCCGCTCACAGGCACGTGAGCACATGCAGAGGTTAAAGGGTTCCAGTCCTCCTAGAACTGGAGGGACAGGCAGTGAAAAACCCAGTGTGGGTGCTGGGAATGTCTTTGGCAAGAGCCTCTTAAGTGATCAGTCAAGGCTCCAGCCCAAACCTTGAATTCTTTCTTTACATGCTTTTTATTTTTAAATTATGTGTGCACATGTGTCTATTGCAATGTGTCCATGTGAGCTCAGAAGAGGGCTCCAGATCTCATGGAGCTGAAGTTACAGGCACTTGTGAGCATCCTGACAAGGGGGCCAAAACCAAACTGAAAACACTGGCTAGCCCGGGAACTGAGGGCACACAAGCAGGCCAGGGAGGCTCACACCTGAACTGGGGTCATGGTAGCACAGCAGCGTGAAGCATTTCCTCTTGAGCTGCTCCTCCACCTCCAGCTGGAGCCGGCCTTTCATCCACACGAAATCCTAGAGGCACACAGACTATTAGCCCTCGGAAGACCTGCCAGTGGGTGTCAGAACACAGAGAGCCTCACAACCTAACAACCCGTATCACAAGAGCCAGGAATGGTGGTTCACTAATCCTAACACGTGGGGGACTGAGGCAGGATGGAGAGGAATTCAAGGCCAGAGACTACATGAGACTCTGTCTCAAAAACACAAATTAGTTACACTAAGCAAGCCAATTATGCTCTATCCATACAGTGGAATCCTACCAGGAGTTGTTTATTCTTGTCATACTGGAGGTTGAAATCAGGCCCCTGAGCTCTAGAGGTACACGGGCTCCACCCCTGAGCTAGCTCCCCATCCCTGGGAGTGCTTTAAGCTCATACAATAAAGCTATCAACAGTGCATGCACTGTTCAGAGTGCTCATGGAGGTCCTTTTATTTCTTTATATTTATTTTCATTTCTTTTGGAGGAGTTGTTTGTGGTGGTGTTTGTTTTGTTTGTTTGCTTGCTTGAGACAGGGTTTCTCTATAGAGTCCTGGCTGTCTTGGAACTCACTATGTAAACCAGATTGGTCTCAAACTTTCAGAGATCCACCTGCCTCTGCCTCTAAGTGTTAGGATTTCTTGTTAAAGATTCACTTATATGTTTATGTCTGTTTGGGTGAATGTCACACGTGAGTGTAGGTGCCCATAGAGTCCAGAAGCAGGTGGAGCCTGGAGCTGGAATTATAAGCAGTTATTCTACCCCAGGTTGGTGCTGGGAACTTAACTCAGGTCCTGTGCAAGAGCAGTATGACCTCATAGTGACTGAGCATCTCTGCAGCCTCAGCCTCGATTCTTCAACTACCTCTGTTGATTTGAGTCCTTTTGTGTTTTAAAGGCAGTCTCAAGTCCAAGCTGCCCTTCACTAAGTAGCCAATGATGACGTTGAACTTGTGGTCATGAGTCTGGTGGCAGTCTGAGGCCAGTCTGGCCTACAGAGTGATACCCTGACTAAGAAAAACCAAGGGGATGGATGGGCTGGGGTGCCAGAGCATGCCTTTGTTCATAGGGCTCCCTCAGGAGGCAGAGGTAGGTGGATCTCCCTGAGTTCAAGGCCAGTCTGATCTACACAAAGGGCTTATCCAGGCTCAAGTACAGTTAGGCCTGTCTCCCCAAAGAGGTTTTTTTTTTTTTTTTTTTTTTTTTT
>NC_034597.1:45665608-45722071 GCF_900095145.1 Mus pahari
AGACAGGGTTTCTCTGTGTAGCTCTGGCTGTCCTGGAACTCACTTTGTAGACCAGGCTGGCCTCGAACTCAGAAATCCTCCTGCCTCTGCCTCCTGAGTGCTGGGATTAAAGGTGTGCGCCACCATGCCCGGCCCCAAAAGAGTTTTTAAAAGGGTGAAGATTGCAGAGATGGCTCTGCAGGTATGCAGTGCACAGACATACATATAGGCAAAACATTCACATATATTTAAAAAATGAGACTGAGCAAAGAATAGAATACCACTACCATGAGTTTTGGTTTGTTTGTTCTGATTTTTCAGGACAGGGTTTCTCTGTGTAGTCCTGGCTGTCCTGGAACTCACTCTGTAGACCAGGCTGTCCTCTAACTCAGAAATCCCCCTGCCTCTGCCTCCCAAGTACTGGGATTAAAGGTGTGCGCCACCACGCCTGGCTGCATGCGTTGTTTTTAACACTGCATTTCACTCTCTCGGTCTCCCATTGAGAGGCAGATTGAGAGGACATTGGGGACTTTGTCTGTGTTTAGAAGTATCTCAGTAAAACACACACATTGTGTGGCGAGGGTAGCTGAGACTTGCCACCTTTAGAAATCAGCCTGGTGCAGACAGGGCTATCCCAAGTTAAGTGGAGCACCTCAGCTGACGGAAACACTACCACGGCTGGACAAATCATCTAAAATTGTCTGTCACAGACTCAGACATGGACTCCATGAGGGAACACCAGTGATGCAGAACTGGGCTAATCCAGTCTGTGGTGGTTTGTATGAGCCTGGCCCAGGGAGTGGCACTATTTGGAGGTGTGGCCTTGTTGGAGGAAGTATGTCACTTTGGGGGTGGGCTTGAAGACCCTCCTCCTAGCTGCCTGAGGATGCCAGTTTTCTGGCTGTCTTCAGAACAAAATGCAGAACCCTCAGCTCCTCCAGCACCATGCTTGCCTGGATGCTGCCATGTCCCTCCCTTGATGATAATGGGTGGGACCTCTGAATCTGTAAGCCAGCCCCTATTAAATGTTCCCTTATAAGAGTTGCCTTGGTCACGGTGTCTGCTCACAGCAAAGGAAACTAACTCAGACACAGTTATCATGTAAAGGTGATTCTGGATGCAGTATTGCAGAGTTTCTAGTCTTCTGTGTAATGTTTTTCCTTGAGTCTGACCACATGATATGCAGCATTTTTAGAGAAACAGTAAAGCTTAATAAGAACATTTCAGGGCAGGAGAGGTGGCTCAGCACTTAAGAACACTGGCTGCTCTTGCAGAGGACTCTGGGTTAAGTCCTAGTACCTACATGGAACTCCAGTTCCAGGGAATCTGATGGCCTCCACGTGCACTCCACACATGTAGTGCATAGACCTATAATTAGGCAAAACACAAATGATGATGATAATGATAATTTTTTTAAAAAGGAAAAAACAGAGAAAATGTTGGCTCACAAGAGGCCTTGTATTTGATCCCCTAGTGCCTCAAACATCAAGCACGGTGGTGCACACTTGTAATCCCAGCACTCGGGAGGTGTAGGCAAGAGGATCCAAAGTTCAAGGCCAACCTGAAATAAATACATGAGGTCCTATTGAAAAAGAAGAGAGGAAGAAAGACAGGCAGGCAGACAGACAGACACTTGACCTGGGAGGGCGGCATGAGCTCCAGAAGGTCGGCCTTCTCCAGCCCTAGCAGCGGGGGCATCTCTGTTTCCTGCCCGGGACCTGACAACTGTGTCAGCTCAGTTACGAGCAGCCGCTGTTCAAGGGTCTCATGAAACTGAAAAGAGGAAAAAAAAAGACTGTAAGACTTTTGACTTAACTGGGAAGTGGTGTCGCATGCCTTTAATCTTGCCACTTGGGACTCAGAGGCAGGAGGATCTCTGTGAGTTCCAGGCTAGCCTGGTCTACAGAGTGAGTTCCAGGGCAGCCACGCAGAGAAACCCTGTCTTGAAATAAAAACAAACAAACAAACAAACATTTTTGACTTGGCCTTTAATCTCAGTGATCAGGAGGCAGAGGCAGGCAGATCTCTGTAAGGTTGACAGCCTGGTCTACAAAGCCCGTTCCAGGCCAGTCAGGGCTACACCCTCTCAAAAGAACAAAAAAAGCACTTCATCCCCATGTCTTCCATGATCATCTCTTCTCACACATTTCATGGTCTTCAAGCGAGTGGCCACCTCAGAGAACTGAATTACTAGGGTTCCCGCCACCTCCCTCCCTCTCCCCCGTCCAGTCTTCCTTTCTTTCCTCCTTCCCTCTCTCCCTTTCCCTCTTCCTACAGGGGCTCTTTGGGTTGCCCAGGTTAGCCCCAAATTTCTACATAGCTCTTTCCACAGCCTCACAAGCCCTGGGTAACGGTCATATGCTGCCACAGCTGGCTAGCCTGGCTGTTCTTATCCCTGGACCTAACGCCTACCTCGTTTCTCCGGCCTCACCTTTTTGTCTTCGGAGGTTAGGTTTGTGTCTTGGGCCTTCACATAGTAGTCCACGAGCAGCTCTTGGATAACTCTCTGTAAGATCTCATACCTCAGCCATGCTGTCTTACGAAGCCGAACTTCACTCCACGCCTCAAAACAAAACGGAACCCCGGTCTGAGACGGCTTCTCTCTCAAGGACTCCTCCTGCTGTCCCTCCTCCCAGCGAGGGACCTTACCTGAGCCTGCTCCTTGGCCAGCGTGAGGCTCAAGCCACTTTCATCCACGTGCTGGGAGAGACTCAGCAGCAGCTTGCTGAAATGTGGATTTTGTATGAGATCCTCCTCCGTCAGGGCACATGGAGGAAACTGCTTACCGCACACTTAAAAAAAAACCCGACAAACGTAGGGACGTTGCTTTATCTAACTGGGCAGAGCATTGCTTATTTCTAAAAGCACAAAACAAAGCCCTGTGTTCTCAGAAGGAAAATTCTCTAAATCTAATGCAATGTAAAAGGAAGAATAAGGAAAGCCAGGAGCGATGACATTCACCCCAAGTCCATGCTCCTCAGGAGACCAAGGTGGAAGGGTCCTTCAAGCACAAGAATCTGACATCAGCCTGGCAGCATAGTGAGATGGTGCTGAAAATAAATAGCTGCTGGCTGTTTAACTGGCTCCACTGTAAGGACGAGTGCAGCCAGGCCTAATGACTGGAGTCTGTTTCCCAGAAACCACACGACAGGATGAGAGCACCGACTCCTGAAGGATGTCTTCTGATCCCTCCCGATGCTCCAGTGCTCCCACAAACAAACAAACAAACAAAAAAATAAAAGCAAATAAATAAAACAAGTATTTGGATGTGGTGCCACACACTTGGAATCCCAGTGTTAGGGAAGCAGAAGAGTTGGGAGTTCGAGGCCAGCTTGGGCTACATGACCTGCAGAGGGGCCTGCGTTCCACTGTGAGACCCTGCCTCAAAACACAAATCACAAATAAACCAGAAATGGCACTCAGATTAGCAAGTATTCATTCTGTATGTAAGGATGTTAACCAGAGGGTACGAGGGGCAACTATGGGTGGTGTGTGCTGCCAGGGACTTGAATGCATCAAGCCAGGGCTTTACCATGAGCTACAGCCCGAGCACCAAAGTAAGGTCTTGGTATATGGGAATGTAAGGATTAGGGGGTGTAGGTCAGTGGTAGAACGTGCTTGCTGTGGACCTGGTTGGCTCCCCAGCTCCAAGAGGAGAGAGAGAGAGAGAGAGAGAGAGAGAGAGAGAGAGAGAGAGAGAGAGAGAGAAAGACACCTTTTAGTATGGTTCACCACAGTAATCTAATACCTCATTCAGACGCTGACTAGAAACTTTAGTTTTTTACATTTTTTTCTATGTAGCCCCAGGCTGGCTTTGAATCTGTAATCTTCCTGCTTCAGTCACCTAAGCACTGGGATTACAGGCATGCAACACCAAGCCTGGCCAATATCATTAGAGTTCTTGAGGAAGCAGGAAAGAGATATGCAAGTTCCAACTGTGGAGAAGGCCTCACTCAGTCACACAAGCAAGGCTGAGAAAGGTGAAAGAGGTTAACCGGCTGCTTAGAATTCGCTCCCCACAAGCAGAGCAGGGTAACCCTTGCGGGCAGCACAGGCATGAGAGAGAGATCATGGAGAGGTCAGTGTCCCTTGGTTACCCCGTCTCTCTCCCAGGGGGCTCATCTTTTACCATTATCTACCACAAACACACACACACACACACACACACACACACACACATTTATGCTTTGGATTAATATGTCCAAAGTCATTTTACAGAATAAGAAATAAATCAATAAATCTTTTATTTTTACTTTTCAGGCACAAAATTGGGTGTGGTGAGGCACACTTATAATCTCCAAACTGTGAGGTGGAGGCAGGAGAATCAAAAGTTCAAGGCCAGCCTGGGCTACCAGAGAAACGTGGAAACACAAGTCGGAAAGACGCCTTTAAGGGACAGGCCAGCCCGGCATGCCTTGGCAACAGATTGGCATGCCGCATCTATTGCAGTAGTAGGTACTGAATCAGCATGAAGAGTTGGTTCAACCTGCTTCTTACTAGAGTGCCCCAGAACCTCCTAGGTTCTACTTTCCTCAGAGTGAAACCATTCTAGTGGGCCTTGTGAACCTTTGTCATCTCAGGCGGCAAGGATCTGGATGAGACCTCTGGAAAAGTCACCAGGCCTTTTGGAGGTGGTGGGGCTGAATAGGTGTGGCCCCCATAGACTCAAGTGTTTGAATGCTTGGCCACAGGAAGTGGCACCATTAGGAGGTGTCACTGTGGAGGCGGACTTTGAGGTCTTATATCTACTCAAGCTACGTCCAGTGTGAGACAGTCTCCTTCTGCTGCCTGCAGATCAAGAGGTAGAACTCTCAGCAACTCCAGCACCATGTCTGCCTGCACGCTGCCATGCCTCCCGCCATGATGACAATGGACTGAACCTCAGAAACTGTAAGCCATTCCGGTTAAATGTTTTCCTTTATGAGAGTTGCCTTGGTCATGGTGTCTCTTCATAGCAATGAGACCCTAACCAGGACACTCCCCTTACCTTGCTGCAGTATTTCCACACCTTCTCCAGGTGCGCAGAAATCTCCAGATGCCATCTGGTTTTCTTGGTATTACCTGTATGGAGACAAATGGGAGAAAATGCAAGTTGAACAAACCCCTGGCTGCCCCAGCTCAAGTGACCTTAGGCAGTCTCACAAGCCCACTCTGGCTCAAACTCTGCGCCAGAGGCAAGCCTTGAGCCTTAACCCTCTCCCTCCTGGGTGCTAATAAGTTCATGCCACCCCATCTGGCTCAGAGACGTTTCTTATAGAGCAGGGCTCTATCAGACATCAGGGTCCCCAAATTCTTTAGCATTTTATGGACAAACTTACAAATAACTTCCTGAACACCATCCATTCCAAGAACAAAATCTCTCCCAAGCTGTGCAAAGGATGACTCTAAATAGAACCACTCCTACTTCACCCCCATGCACCCAAATCCACTAAGTTCTAATGGAAGGCGTCTTCCTACCACTACCATTTTGCTGGAGCTACAAACTGTTGCTGTCATGTCCCCAGTAAACTAAGGGATGTGGGTGTGGGTGTGGGTCCCAGCATGCCTTTTGCCTCCTTATAGCTCAACTGTGGAATATCACAGTGTTTTTCTGGTGCTTCTCTGCCAGTGTCATCTTATGAAAGAGCTGTCTGTCTGGGAGCAAGAACGACAGACACTTGGAACTACAACAGCTTTTCCAATAACAAGAGGAAAGACTACTCAACAATGCACTGCAGTGGTTAGTGTGGGGACACAGCTATATAGGTGTTTTGCCAGAACCTGGAGCACCTTGAAAAGAATGTCATCAACAGAGAGCAATGTGGAACTCAACAGCAACACAAACATCGCCTGCTGCCCATTCTTTCCCGTTTATTGCTTTACCCTCTCCTCCAAATGGCAGCTGAGCCCGAGGCAGCCCCGAGTCTGAAGCTTATTAGTACTTAACGCATCATGTCCACAGAACATTGGTTTATTCGCTCCTTTTATGAGTCACATGAAAGCAACTAGCCGTTTGTTTTGTAACGTGGTCTAGAGGAATCAGCTGAGGCGCAATTCGAGGCATTAATTTGTGGCTCCGCCACCCCAATGTGTTCTGTGTGAGTTTAAGAGAAACGCTCGCTTTTCTGGTGCCAACACTGTTCCACCTGCAAAGCCGCGATAACGGTCCTCGGCTTGCATGAAACAAGAATTAATAACAATCGAATTGTCAACAAAAGGTATTTAGTTATGTTTTACCAATAAGTTCCGTTTTACCAATTCAGAATGTTGTTGAACTACTGCTACAAATAAAGTTTTGCAGGCCAGTTAGGCACCCAGCCACGAGGGTTTCAACCGCCCAGGGGTCCTCAGCCCAGCCGCCGGCCTTCTGCGACCACAGGACGTGACCTCAGGCTGCACCCCCACCCTGCGCAGGCAGCCGGGGTCACACGCGCAGGAGCGCAGAGCGCCGAACCCTGACGCAGGCGTGCTTCGAGCCCTCCAGCCGTCCCTGCACGCTGTACTGGACGCAGATTGATCGTCCTGACTGTTTTTCACAAGAGGTGACCCTTACAAGGCCGGAGATCATCAAGATGCAGAACGCGCTCTCCGGCGCCGACCTACCGTCTGGGTCGCCAAGGAGTCCTAAGAGCGAGCGCGGCCTCGCCGCAAGCTCGCGGTCGTCGAGAGCTAACCTGCACGGCTCGCCGCCGGAGCGCTGAGGCCGGGGCCTGCCAGGGATGGGCGATCTCGCCAGCGTAGACACAACCTGGTCTTAAATCAGCCGGGCGCGGGACGGGGCGGGGCGGGGTCTCCGTTCCCGCCTGGCGCAGCCCCGCCCCGGGAGCGCGCGCACCACGCAACTGTCGCAGTAGCAGCTCGGGAAGTCGGAACTTCACCCATTTAACGTAGGGGAAGACTAGGCACGGAAGGTTCTAGAGAGGTGGCGGCCCAGCCCGGAAGCTTAGGCCTGCCACTGTGGTGCTCGAAGGTCGAGCCAATGTGTCGTTGGTATCAGAGATCGTCCTGTCTCTGCCTCCCGATTTATGAGAGAAAGGTGCACGCCACTGCACCCCGACTGGTTTGTTTTTAGTTGTAGATGTGGGCGTGCGCATGCGCCACATGTGGGCGGTGTCCACGGAGGCCAGAAGAGGGAGCCAGAGCCCTTTTGAGCCGATGTTACAGGTGCTTGTGAGCTGCCAGATTTTGGGTTCTGAGACTCGAACTCAGATCCTTTTACTACATCGCTTCAACCTCACCTCTTGAATTTCTTAACCTACCTAGCCTCCTCCACTCTCCCTCTGTTATTTTTTAAAGTCACGTTTTATTTACTGTGTGTCCTACGTGTGCTGTGGAGGTCAGAAGACATTGTGGGAATCAGTTCTTCCATGGTACAGGTTCTGGGAGTGAGACTCACATCATAGGTTTGGCAGCAAGCTCCCTTATCCAATTGAGCCGCATTAACTGCCCTGCCCCATCCCCACATCCCTTATTTCTCATTCTTCACTCCTACTTCTGTCTACACTGGTTTTGTAAAACTAAGGGTACCCGATCAGGAGGTGACTTCTTTTAGAAAACAAGATGTTTAGCTGGACCTGTACTGTTAATCCTTCATCCCACCTACTCTGGAGGTTGAACTAGGAAGATCGAGAGTTCAAAGCTAGACCCGAGCACTATGCTGACGTTGCCTATCTGAAAAAATGAAAGTCTTCAATAAGCTGCTTCAAGGTTATTAGAGCTCTTTTTACATTTTTATTTATTTTACTGTTGTTTACGTGTGTGGGTGTTTGACTGGCACATATGTCTGTGAACCACTTGTATGCTTGCTGCTGGGGGATCCTCTGGAACTGGTTACAGTTACCACCATGTAGGTGCGGAGACTCCAACCCAGGTTTACTTGAAGAGCCATGGTTGAGCCATCTCCCTAGCCCAGTGATTAGATCGCTTCCATCAGAAAACAAAAGTGCTAGGAAATGGAGCTGTTTAGCTTTCCCTTAGAACAGCAGTTCTCAACCTGTGGTTGAACGACCCTACAGGGGTCACCTAAGACCACTGAAGAACACAGATGTTTACATTACAATGTAACAGCAAAATTACAGTTAGGAAGTAAGCAATGGAAATAATTTATGTTTGGGGTCACCACAAGATGAGAATCTGTATTAAAGGGTCATGGCATTAGGAAGGTTGAGAACCACTGCTTTAGAACAATCCAGGGCCAAGCATTGTGGCTTGTGCCTTAAACCCCAGTGATTGGGAGGTAGGGGTAAGCAGATGAGGACAGCCTGATCTATACAGAGAGTTCCAGGAAGGCCAGGGTTGTGTTGAAAGATCTGTCAGAGAGAGAGGGAGAGAGAGGAGGGAGGAGGAGGAGGAGGAGGAGAAGAAGGAGGAGGAAGAGGAAGAAGAGGAGGAGGAAGAGAGAGAGAGAGGTGTACTAATGTCCAGATGAGGACAGCCTGATCTATACAGAGAGTTCCAGGAAGGCCAGGGTTGTGTTGAAAGATCTGTCAGAGAGAGAGAGAGAGAGAGGAGGGAGGAGGAGGGGAGGGAGGGAGGAGGGGAGGGGAGGAGTTGGTAGGATTGTAAAAGCAAGCAAAAATGAACTTGAGACAGAGGGACATGAAAAGCAATTTACTTATGGGAAAGAGAAGCTACACTTGGGGAGGGGAATTCAAACCTGAATGAAGGCAAACACAAGCAGTGAAGGAGGGTTGGGCATCACATTGCGGGGGGCCAGGGGTGGGGTGGGGGAGAGAGCAGCATGCGGTAACACTAGATCAGTTCAGGAATGAAATGAGCTTTTGTGAATTCAAACTATAAGAGAGGTTGAAAGAAACTGAATGGCTCTCCCCCAGAGAGAAAATACTGTGCAGGTAGAAAACAAAATACAAGAAAAATTGGGAACAGGCCCAGGACGTCCAAATAATTGACATCTCAGAAAAAGAAAGAAAGAATGGGAACACACAGTGGCAGAGGCTATCAAGAAACAACATAAGCTGCACACACACACACACACACACACACACCACACATTATACCCACACTATACATACACACACATTATACACACGCGCACATTATCCACATGTACATTATACACACACATTATACATACACACATTATATACACTACATATATACACACATTATACACACACACACACTATGCATACACATTATACAATACACACTCATAANGGAGGAGGAGGAGGAGGAGGAGACTTGCACTAGTATACACAGAGAAATGATCTAGGGCAGAAAGCTTTTATGCCCTTGGTCAGAGCATCAGCTGCCATGTTCCGTGTTTAATGCTAGAGTGCAGTCACTTTCCAAGGCTTTTAAAAATCACTTATGCTTCCTCAATTCTTCAATGCAGCCTCATTAAATGCCAGGCCTACGCACGCACCGTGCTCAGAACAAAATAGCAAGCATGCTTTGGTGATTTTTCAGCTGATCAGAGATTTACTGAAATTTCATCTCCCAAGTCTTCGGGTTCTTAAATACTGAACTACAAAGCTCTGGCTAAGTGGCTCGAAAGCACACGAGGCCCTGAGCGGTGAAGGCTCAGAAGGCTGCCTTCCAGAGGGAGATGGGGAAGATAGCAGTGGACAGACACCTTGTGGACAGAGCTCCGTGTGCAATTATCTCTTCCCTCTTTGTCCCTTCCAAGCCATGAGACCTTGGGCTACAGCTCTCCTTCCTGTGGGGGGGGGGGGAACCAACATATTTCTTGTTACTCCAATCTCTTAGCATTGGCATAATGATCAAATGAGATAATGGCTGAGAAAGCGCCTTGGAAAGACTATGAAAGTGAGGTGTTTTATTAAGTGCCTGGGGAGACACAGAGATGAATGTGACCTAATTCCTACCCTGAGGAAATTCACACTTTGTTGGGGAGAGAGACACACTTGAAAAGAAAATAACCCGAGGCAGTAAATAGGTGTGGAAAAGTCAGTCTAGACTATAAATACCAGAGAAACTTAAAGAGGGGACAGGCATTTCTCTGTAGAAATAAATAGGAAAGACTGAAATAAATCTTATGTTCACTATGCCTGATAAAAAGACATTAAAAAATTAAAACACTTTGAATGAGAGTCCAGAAAAATGAAACAAACAGGAGGTCCGGCTGCATTGGAGGTCCAAGGGCACGGAGCCGGCTGAAAGCAGAGGGAAGAGGAGAATTCATTAGGTGAACTCTCTTTGAGACTAGAGAGCTCTAGTACAGAGTGTAGGTCATTCTAGCAACCTGGAATGCAGCAGAGGTACATGTCTTTAATCCCAGCACTCTGGAGACAAGCAAACCTCTGTGAGTTCAAGACCAGAGTAGGCTACACAGTGAGTTCCGGGACAGCCAAAGCTATGTAGAGAGACCCTGTCTCAACAAAAACAAACAAGAAAATCCAGCAAAGGATTGCAAAAAGAATGTTCAAATCAAGCCGGGCATGGTGGCACACACCTTTAATCCCAGCACTCGGGGAGGCAGAGGCAGGCGGATTTCTGAGTTCAAGATCAGCCTGGTCTGCAAAGTGAATTCCAGGACAGCCAGGGCTACACAGAGAAACCCTGTCTCGAAAAATCAAAAAAAAAAAAAAAAAAAAAAAAAAAAGAATGTTCAAGTCAAACCACCCAGTGTCTGAGCCAGAGCTCCACCCCACCAAAGTCCTTTTCCCCAGATTATTTTGTAAAGAAAACAACCTCAGTGGGATGTTTTAGTATAAAATATTTAAAGGGTTTTGCTGTAACTGTGCATTACCACAAGTCAGCTAGTGAGCACCATCCAAAATTACTCACTGTCCAAAGTTGCAGCTGCCCCACACTCCCAGAATTCAGGAGGCCGAAGTACAAAGGGTCCCAAACTCGAAGACAGCCTGGGAAACTCAGAGTAACTCTGTCTCAAAAGCAAGCAAAAATGAGACTGGGTGTTGCCAAGTGAGAGAGCTTCCGACGGAAGTATAGCATCCTGAATTCAGTCTCAAGTGTCAAATACATACACACAAAGAAACACACATTTCTGATTGTTTTTAATTTTTTGAGACAGGCCTCAAATTTACAAATTTAGCCCAAGTCTAGCTTTGAACTTCTGCATTCATTTTCCAAGTAAATAATCATATTTGAAAATAAAAATATAATAAAACTAGTGAACACAGAGGTGCATACCTTTAATCCTATCACTGGAGACAAAGAAGCAGGGGGATCTCTGTGAGTTCAAGTTCACTGTAGTGAGTTCCAGGACAACCAGGGATACATAGAGAGACCCTGTTGATAAACAGGGCTGGGGAGACAGCTCAACAGTTAAGAACACTTGCCGCCTTTCAAAGTACCTAAGTTTGGTTCTTTTTTTTTTCTTTTCTTTTCTTTTTAAAATTTCTTTTATGTACATTGGTGTTTTGCGTGCATATATGTCTGTGTGAGGATGTTAGATCCCCTGGAACAGGAGTTATAGACAGTTGTAAGCTGCCATGTGGGTGCTGGGAATTGAAGCCAGGTCCTCTGTAAGAGCAATCAGTGCTCTTATCCACTGAGCCATCTCTCTAGCCCCCTAAGTTTGATTCTAAGCATCCACTTTGAGCAGCTCACAACTATTTGTAACTCCAGTTCCAGGAGATCCAACACCTTCTGTCCACTGTGAGTATCCACATATGTGTGTACATGCACACAGGTACACATAATGTATGTGTATATGCACAAAAATTGAAAAGACCATGTGCTGGATGCGGTGGTGGTCACTTTCAATCCCAACACTTGAGAGGCAGAGGCAGGCAGATCTTTCTGAGTTGAGGCTAGAATGGTCTACAGAAAAAAATTTCTAGAATCATACGAAAGTGGAATAAAATTAAGACGCGTTCTTCTTGGGGATCGGATCTTTTGTTCACCGTAATTGTTTTGTCTCATACATATCATTACTAGTATCAGTAATGTAATTCACTTTTTATGAGTTCATGTCTCCCTCTCTACCTCCCCCAGCTCCACCCCAGCCCCCCCCACTCCTACCCACAATCCCCCATCCACCCCCAAACCCTACCCTCAACCCCTGCCCCAGGTCTAGCTATCTGCCCTGGCTACCAAAATCAAGGGTATGCACCAACAGGAACAGGACCAGCCTGCTCACAACTTTTTGTTGCTGAGGGGTAACATGAAATCTCTAAAAGCCTTAGTGTGTTTGGGTTTATAGTCAAGGAAGTGTTCCCTCCTTTCTCCCACGATCCCCGCCTCCACAGACAGGACATGGTAGTAATAACTGGTTGCCTGAATGGATTGTGAACACTCCCTCAGCAATGATTCTCCTAGCTGCTTTACTGGTCCGTGCAATGTTGGACCTTTATAGGGCCTGTCTTCCCTTTGCTATTTGTCTCCCGTTCTGCTCTGCCACACTCCCTCCACACGCAAAGCACAACCATTCAGTTCTTAACTGCTCTTTCATGTTGAAGCCAGTACGCCCCAGTACACCTGAGCTAGATTCCTGTCAGGCTGTGGGGGAGTGCTGGACAGAAAATTAGGCAGAGCATCTACTCTCGGTTAATCTTTTCAGGACATAGCTCTGAGCCCAGGCTTCTGAGAAGCTCCGTGCATTTTAGCTGGGTGATATGTGTAAATGGGAATCCGAGAAAAGACTGCTTAACCTTTCAGACTTGGATACTCTTTTGCTGCACTGTTTAACATTGCAGAGAAGAGTGGAAATTTACAGGATTCTTGCAGGCAATCTGCCTCCCCCACCCTAGTCAGGAAACAAAATAGTACACTAAAAAGAGAAGTCCTGCCAGTATTTAGTAGTCTTTTGTTTGTTTGTTTGTTTTTATTTTGTTTTTCAAGACAGATTTTCTGTGTAGCCATAGCTGTTCTGGGACTCACCGTGTAAACCAGGCTGGCCTCAGATTCAGAGATCCACCTGCCTCTGCTAAGATTAAAGGCCACCACTGCCTGGCCAGTATTCAGTATTCTATTAACAATACTAAAGGGTGCTGTCTTAGTCAGGGTTTCTAGTCCTGCACAAACATCATGACCAAGAAGCAAGTTGTGGAGGAAAGGGTTTATTCAGCTTTCACACTGCTGTTGATCACCAAAGGAAGTCAGGACTGGAACTCCCACAGAGCAGGAAGCAGGAGCTGATACAGAGGCCATGGAGGGATGTGACTTACTGGCTTGTGTCCCCTGGCTTGCTCAGCATGCTTTCTTATAGAACCCAGGACTACCAGCCCAGGGATGGCACCACCCACCATGGGCCCTCCCTTCTTGATCACTAATTGAGAAAATACCTTATAGCGGGATCTCGTGGAAGCATTTCCTCAAGGGAGGCTCCTTTCTCTGTGATAACTCCAGTTGGTGTCATGTTGACACACGGAACCAGCCAGTACAGGCGCTTTTACATTCAGTGTGCTCTGACACTAAAGGGATGGGCTTTAAATGACTGGTTGCAAAGCTGAGACATGGAAATAGCCGTAGGGCTAGCTTGGTGGTTCTCACCCACCATCCCGGAACTCAGGAGGAGGAAGCCAAAGATGGCTGAGAATTCTAGGCCAACATGGACTGGCGAAACTTAGTGGCTCCCAATGAAGCAAATCACCAACAAAACGGATTACAGTAACAAATGATAACAAGAACAAGCAGCCTTCAGATCAGTCAGCTTATTAAATCAATTGTTCAGAAACCGTTCAAAGCATGAACCCTACCACTCTGAGAGTACCTGAATTCGTGATGGACGGAGGAACAAGTTTCCAGGATGACAACATTACAGCGCGGTCGGCTTTTGGGATTGGTTTCAGGGCTTTCACTGGAAATGAGGGTATTCAGTGTGACAAAGATTCATGATTAATCTGGAAAATGTCATGGCCGTTTGTAAGTACATGATTTGAGAAGAAAACAAGATAAAAGAAACTATGTAATCAACCTATGACATCGGATGGAAATTTCAAGACAAATGTTTATAATGTACCATTTTTGTAAGAACTTAGCACTTCTGAGGGGATTGTGAGTCGCGCCCTCAGAGCCTCTCGTGCCAGCCAGGGCTGGCTGTTCACGGAAACTTGCTACACAGATTGCAGTGAGCCAGGGTTTTACTCTGAGACACGATTGAGAGTTGGAATATAAACTGGCCCCGACAGAAATTTTAGATCTCAAAGAAAAGCAAAGAAATTTGGCTCCAAAATAGGACAGATTGGAACAATTTTTGCCAAAGGACTATGAGGTCGTGAAGGGAAATGATGCAGGAGAGGAGACTGGGAGCCTTTTGAAAAGCCAGGCATGAAGCAGAGGGCACCCTGTTCCTGTTGTAACTGTGTGCATGTGCTCTCTCTCTCTCCTCTCTCTCTCTCTCTCTCTCTCTCTCTCTCTCTCTCTCTCTCTCTCTCTCTTGACTGGATTGAAAGCATGTGCCGTGCCCATGAAAGCATTTCCCTGGGGCCTAGAGAGATGGCTCAGCAGTTAAGAGCACTTGTAGCTCTTCCAGAGGACCCCAGATCAATTCCCAACACTCACATGGTGACTCTGACATCTGTCACTTAAGGGCCAGGGGATCCAACGCCCTCTTCTGGACTCGATGGCAATCAATGCATATATGTAGTATACAGGAACATATGCAGACAAAGCACCCATATACATTAGATAGATAAATAGATGATGGAGAGATAGGTGATTGATAGACAGACAGACAGATGGTATCTATTTAAATAGAAATCAAGCTAAGTTGCTGATGAAAGAGGGTTTCTACCTTAAAATTCATACACTAACTACTGGGAGAAGTGGGTCACCCCAGGGGCAGTAGCAGTTTCATGCTTGAGAAGAATTCACACGGTGATTGGGAAATGCCTCCTGACATTAAAGTCTATGGCAGGAAAAGCAAAAGCAAGGGGGAGCTAGCAACTGAAGTGTACTTGCCATAGCCTAGTTACCAGCAAGAGCCTTCCATCATCTAATTTACAGTACGCACTCACAATAGCTAGGGAGGGTACCACATTTAAGTTCCCCTGGGAGTGACTTCAACCGTATTAAAAGTACTCAGACACAGAGGATTCTGGAGTGAATTTCTGGAGTGTGATCAGCATTGCAAAATGAGTTTATTGGTTCCTTTGAGTGGTTAATAACAAGCTGCGTACTCTGCTTTTTCTTTTTTTTTTTTGGTTTTTCGAGACAGGGTTTCTCTGTGTAGCCCTGGCTATCCTGGAACTCACTTTGTAGACCAGGCTAGCTTCAAACTCAGAGATCCACCTGCCTCTGCCTCCTGAGGGTTGGGACTAAAAGCATGCACCACCATCTCCCAGATAATACACAGACTTTTAAAAAACAAATATTATATTCTGTACTTACAATTTCAGTACATGTTTAATAATGATTTTTGTTTGTTTGTTTGCTTTGGGGGATTTTTTTTTTTTAAGATGTGGGTTCCATGTAGTTCAGGCTGGCCATGAACTCACTGTGTAGCCAAAGACAACCTTGAATTCCTGATCCTGCTGCCAACTTCTCTAGTGTCAGGATGGGATACACACCACCACACCCAGTCATCTCGGAAACTCGCCCACTGCATTCCTCAAGAGCACTGTTTAGAATACTTTGTCACCTGGATTAATCCCGTTACTTCTTCCAGGGTCACTGTGACCTGTAACTCTTGTCCAGTGGAGTGCACACACACACACACACACACACACACACACACACACACACACAGCATATACCCATCCAGACACATACACATAAATTATAAATGAATAACCAGCCATAGTAACATACGTCTTTGATCTCAGCCTGGGGGTAGGGGTGGGCAAAAGCACACAAATCTCTGAGTTCGAGGATAACCAGATCTACATAGTAAGTTCCAGGCCAACCAGGACTTCATAGTGAGATACTGTCTTAAAATAAACAGGAACAACAACAAAAACTGAACATATTTAAGAAAGGAGAGGGTTGGGGGCTGGAAAGATGGCTCAGTGGTTAAGAGCACCAACTGCTCTTCCGAAGGTCCTGAGTTCAAATCCCAGCAACCACATGGTGGCTCACAACTATCTGTAATGAGATCTGACACCTTCTTCTGGTGCATCTGAAGACAGCTACAGTGTATTTAGATATAATAATAAATCTAAAAGAAAGAAAGAAAGAAAGAAAGAAAGAAAGAAAGAAAGAAAGAAAGAAAGAAAGAAAGAAAGAAAGAAGAGGGCTGATGAGATGACCTGGTGATTAAGAGTGTATTCTGCTCTTGCAGAGGACTTGAGTTCTGCTCTCAGCTCTAGAGTTGGGTGGCTCACAATTGCCTGTAACCAGCTCCAGGGGCTCAAACACCTCTGGCCTCTGTGCATATACACACTTAAATAATAACTTAAAATAATAGAAAATAGAGAAAAGATTGAGAGAGAGAATGAGAACACACTGGCCTGGTGGTGCCATCCTGAGGTCTCAGCTACTCAGAGGCAGAAGCAGGCAGATGTCTGAATTTGAGGCCAGCCTGGTTTACAAAGTGAGTTCCAGGACAGCCAGGGCTATATAGAGAATCCCTGTTTTGAGAAGATAGATAGATAGATAGATAGATAGATAGATAGATAGATAGATAGATAGATAAAGTTGAAGGCCTACTTGGCAATTTACTGAGGCCCTGTCTCAAAATTTAAAAAGTTAAAAAGAAAGGTCTGGTGATATAGCTCAATGGTAGAGTACCTGCCTAGCATGTGTGATGGCTAAGGTTGGATTTCTACTAACACACACACACACACACACACACACACACACACACAGAGGGAGGGAGGGGGAGGGGAAGGGGAGAGAGGGAGAGGGAGAGAGAGAAGAGGTTAGCTTAATTGGTAGATTATGTATTTAGGATGCACTGGCTTTGGGCCTTGAGTTCAATTCCCAGCATATCAGTAATAACAATAAAACTCCCTCCATATGCCGGGCCTTTAATCCCAGCACTCGGGAGGCAGAGGCAGGTGGATTTCTGAGTTCAAGGCCAGCCTGGTCTACAAAGTGAGTTCCAGGACAGCCAGGGCTATAGAGAAATCTTGTCTTGAAAAACCAAAAACCAAAAACCAAACCAAACCAAACAAACAAACCAAAAAACCTCCCTCCATGCAAACCCCTCACTTGGTAACAGAATTTATAC
Source organism: Mus pahari (assembly GCF_900095145.1). Classification (NCBI taxonomy): domain Eukaryota; kingdom Metazoa; phylum Chordata; class Mammalia; order Rodentia; family Muridae; genus Mus; species Mus pahari. The sequence continues at coordinate 45,682,626 of NC_034597.1, forward strand.
CGTGGGCTGCACCCTCTGATCTGCAGCCAAGCGGCATAGCCTCGCTCATCAGCACTCTGTACCCTGGGATATTAGGTCTTTTATTCATAACAATCAATTACTTTACACTCTCCTTGACAAGTTGCTCATACTCTCAAGTCATTTATGTGTGTATCTGCCCCTGGTAGACCGTGCCTCTTCAAGGTCAGGAGTGTTTTGCAGTACCCTTCCTCTGTTCTGTTCTGAGGTGCTTCCAAGGTGCTAACAACACAGCAACCGAAAGCCAAAGCAGAGTTTTAATTTATTGCCCAACTCCCTAACTGTCCTAGCAAAGTGCTTTTCTCACAATGACAATTTCACCTGTGTCATTTACTTGTGATGTCACTGTGGTGAGGGTATGGGAAGAGGTGAAAGGCACTTTACCCCCAGGAGTCTGCAGCACCGTGCAGCTGTGTGGCCCTGGAAGGGTTGCATCACCAAGAGATGCTATTTTTGATTCTGGTGTGTATGATGTGTGTGTTTGCGTGTGCAATGCCTATGTATGTTGTATACTATATGTGTGTGATATGTGTATATATGTATGCATGGTGTTTGTGATGTGTGTTTGTATGTGTGGCCTGTGTGTGGTACATATGCATGAGTGTGTTTCACAGGCACTAGGACACGGGGCGTCTTCTTCTATTACTCCCTGCCTTACTGCCTGCAGGCAGGGTCTCTCACTGAAGCAGAAACTTGCTGTTTGGCATAAGCTGGCTGGCCAGCTATCTACAAAGATGCCAACAGTCTGTCTCCACCATGCTTGGGTTGCAGTGCACACAGCCAGGCCTGGCATTTACTTGGAGGCCGGGGTTGGAGCTCAGATGTGCATTGGTAGAGTAGGTGCTCTTACCCACTGCCTATCTCCCAGGCCACTCTGTCTTCATTCAAGAAGGAAGGAGACAGGATTATTTAAAACCATGCCCTATTTGGCTTTCCCCCACTAAAGCTAACCACTGCTCTCCTTCCTGATTGGGTCCTGTCACACAGCCAACCCCATCCTTTCCAAGTCAAATGGGAAGCAAAATAATATTCAACACACAGTAAAAAGAATTTGCTGGACCAGCAAAATGGCTCCGTGGGTAAAGGCATTTAACCTGATGTCCTGAATTCAAGAGGGTGGACCTCTGACCTCTACATGCAGGTGGTGGTAGGTACATGCCCCTGCCCCATAAATAAATAATTGTAAGAAGAAAATTTAAAATAGAACCAGGCGATGGGTGGTGGTGACACATTCCTTTAGTCCCAGCCCTCGGAAGGCAGAGGCAGGCAGATCTCTGTGTGTTTGAGATGGTCTACAGAACAAGTTCTAGGACAGCCAGGCTACACACACACAAAAAAAATGTCTTGAAAAACCAACCAACCAACCAAACAAACAAACAAAAACCAAAAAAAAGGGGCTCAAGGCTAAGAACACTGACTGGTCATCCAAGAGGTCCTGAATTCAATTCCCAGTACCCACATGGTGACTCACAACCATCTGTAATGGGGTCTGATTCTCTCTTTTGGTGTGTGTGAAGACACAGCACTCATTTAAAGTAAATGATTAATAAATCAAATGCTTTACGGTACTGGAGAGATGGCTCAGTAGGTAGGAGTGCTCATTGTTCCTGCAGAGGATGAGTCCAGATCCTCCCAGCACTCACAAGGTTACCTCCCACTGCATGTAACTCCAGCTCCTGGACAGAGGGCCTGACAGACAGACAGCCTCCTTTAGTCTATTTGGGCAACCATGCATACACATGATGACACTGACACACACACACATACACACACACACACACACACACACACACACAGAGAGAGAGGGGGGGGTTGGATTCTCAGCATCTACGGCAGCTTACAGGCGTCTGTAGCTACAGTGCCAGATGGCCTGAGAACCTCTTCTTGTTCAGAGAGCTCCATGGACACATGATGTATTTAAAGGCAAAGCATTCATAAAATTAAAAAACAAAATTAAAAGAAAATTCCCAAACCTTTTTTTGAGTTTTAAACAAAATGTTTAAAACAATGTTTATTCTCCCCATCATTTGCCTTTTAATCCTTCTGCTTCCTTAATGCTAGTTTTGTTGGTTTGTTTTGTAGCTCAGGCTGCCCCATAACTTGCTAGATAGATCAGGCTAGTTTTCAACCCACAGAGACCCACTTGCCTCTGTCTCCCAAGAGCTGGGCTTAAAGGCATGTGTTATTGTCACGCCCAGATGTTTTCTTTCTTTCCTTTTTCTTTGTTTGTCTTCTGTTTGGGGTGCTGTTGTTGTTGATTCGTTGTTTTTTTTTTTTTTTTTTTAGATTTTTTTTTTTATTATATGTAAGTACTATATGTAAGTACTCAGACACCCCAGAAGAGGGAGTAAAATCTCCTTAAGGATGGCTGTGAGCCACCAATGTGGTTGCTGGGATTTGAACTCTGTACCTTTGGAAGANGCTGGGCTTAAAGGCATGTGTTATTGTCACGCCCAGATGTTTTCTTTCTTTCCTTTTTCTTTGTTTGTCTTCTGTTTGGGGTGCTGTTGTTGTTGTTTCGTTTTTTTTTTTTTTTTTTTTTTAGATTTATTTATTTATTATATGGAAGTACACTGTAGCTGTCCTCAGACACCCCAGAAGAGGGAGTAAAATCTCCTTAAGGATGGCTGTGAGCCACCAATGTGGTTGCTGGGATTTGAACTCTGTACCTTTGGAAGAGCAGTAGGGTCCTCTTACCAGCTGAGCCATCTCACCAGCCCTTGATTTGGTTTTTTGAGACAGGGTTTCTCTGTGTAGCCCTGGCTGTCCTGGAACTCACTCTGTAGACCAGGCTGGCCTTAAACTCAGAAATCTGCCTGCCTCTGCCTCCCAAGTACTGGGATTAAAGGTGTGTGCTGCCACCACCACCTGGCAGCTGTCTTCTTTTTGTTTAAAGGGACAATCAGGAAAACTGCATGCAACACGGTGCTTATGTGCTTGGGACAGGTTTACAGCTCTTACTTTCTCCTGAATTGGCCTTGGTATGAATGTAATTTTTCCACTCTTCTGCCTCAAGAACTTCAGGGAACAGAAGTCAAGAGTGTTGCATGTGGGGCTGGTGAGATGGCTCAGTGGGTAAGAGCACCCGACTGCTCTTCCGAAGATCAGGAGTTCAAATCCCAGCAACCACATGGTGGCTCATAACCATCTGTAACAAGATCTGACGCCCTCTTCTGGAGTGTCTGAAGACAGCTACAGTGTACTTACAGATAATAAATAAATAAATCTTTAAAAAAAAAAAAAAAAAGAAAAAAAAAGAGTGTTGCATGTAATCTTAGAATGACACACAAGAATCTGTAAAAGAAATAGGAAGCAGCCTGTCCCCAAAAGATACAAAACAAAACAAAAAGAAAACAACAAAACAAAAAAGAAGAAAAAGAAAGAACCATTCGAACTTGCCCCGACTCCTCCTACGGTGCTGGAGTTCATGCTGGCAAATGCAGCTCCATTCCAGCCATCAGCCTTTAGCCCAGGTTAGCCTCAACCGTTTGAACCCTCCTACCTTAGCCCCTTTCAAATTCCTCTCCCCCAGCGCTAGAACTACAGGCACAAGCCACTGTACTAGCGACCAGAGAAATGTTAAATACTTATAATGTATAAGGGTGTTTTCACTATGTCTCTCTCTGTACCACACTCATGCCCGGTGCCTGGGGAGGTCAGAAGAGGACTTCAGATATTCTGGAACTGGAGTTAGGAAGGTTGTGACCCACGGGTATGAGCTTGTGTGCCCAGTTCTCCTGATTCCCCTCCAGGAAGGATAGATCTACAGATACGAGCAAGTCTGTCTATTTTACTCTAATTCTTTTTTTTTTTTTTTAAGATTTATTTATTATATCTAAGTACACTGTAGCTGTCTTCAGATGCACCAGAAGAAGGCGTCAGATCTCATTACAGATGGTTGTGAGCCACTATGTGGTTGCTGGGATTTGAACTCAGGACCTTTGGAAGAGCAGTCGGTACTCTTAACCACTGAGCAATCTCTCCAGCCCTCCTTACTCTCATTCTTTTGCTTATGTTTTTTTCATACACACACACACACACACACACACACACACACACACACACACACACAGTCTTCAGACACCAGAAAAGGGCATCAGATCACATTACAGATGGTTGTGAACTACCATGTGGTTGCTGGGAATTGAACTCAGAACCTCTGGAAGAGTAGTCAGGGCTCTTAACTGTTGAGCCATCTCTCTAGCACCTTTTGCTTACATTTTTATTCTCTGTACTTTTGCCACCATAACTCCAGTGGAGCTCAGAAGTCACCGTGTGGGCTTAGGGGGACTCAGGTCATCAGGCTTGGTGGCAAAGTGCAGTGACCTGCTGAATAGCCCTGCTCCCCATCCCTCATCCTTCTTAACCTGTATGTGGGCTCTTGGTGACCTGCATTTGTCCAAAGCAAAGAACACCAAGACAGCTGTCCAAGTTCCCTTACCTTGGAACTTTCAGCTGACAGAGATCCCAACTTGCTGTCCTTCCTTCTCCATCTCAGAATAGTATTGGTTAGTTAAGTGTCCAAGGACGCCAAATAAGGACTGCCTATTGCCATACCCTTGAACCAGCTCACCAATCACCAATAAACTATTAAGGACAATCGTCTAACAAATAGGGAATACGGGGATCCTGTGCTGATACAGGGGAGGGGGTGGGGAGACGGATTGGGGTTGCTTTCCTGCTGCAAGCTACCCCTCTAAGATGTTAAAACTTAATTCCTAACTGGGAGAAGAGATCCACTGGCAAGAAGTCTTGGGGAGCCCCAGGCAGTACTGGTGTAGCCCTAGATAGGAATGAGTCAGTTGGGTGAAAGAAGCCAAAAGGACAGGGATGGTTCCTACAGTAAACGCAGAAGCTAGAGGCTCCGTGTGGAGTGGGAAAATGTCGCTCGCAGTCTCGGGACTCTTGTGACTCACTCCATCCATAATAGTTCAGAAGTCTCAGCTGCAAAAGAACCCAAATTCCAGGATGTTTCTCTGAAAATACACTTCCTCCAGCTGCTACCCAAGGTATGTTCTCTTCGTACTCAGAGACCCTGTCCATGTGATTCCAGAATGGCCAGCACAGTTTTAGAATAACCCTCAAGGGTGGGTCTTCTGTCCTCAGTCATTTCCAGACTCACTTGTTTATGACACAATCACATTTGAACAATGTGAATGGAGAAGCCAGACCAAGGTGAATCCACAGAGTTCCTTTACATCTTCAAGGCATACTTAGGAGTGAAGTCACGGTGAACACCAATGTAAGGACCACAATACACTCACCAAGTGTCTGTATCAACTGTATTTATTGCTAGGATTTCAACTTTTCTTTCTTAAGTGTCAGAGAAATAATGGCGTAGGAAGACACCCAAGGAGGCAGGGAGCATTTGTATCACAAAGTGCCACAAAGTTCATAAATGTACGTTGCTAAGAACTCTGGAGTACTCTTAATGAACAGGCAGAAATCACTGAACTCTTAGTGTAATGAAAAGAACAAAACATATAGGCAGCTATAAGAACACTCAGTAGGGGACAGGACTCTTGGCAACCTGGTCATCAAAGGAAACTAACTTCCAGCCAGCAAGTGACCTGGCTTTAAGACATCCGGCTTAAGGTGAATTCAAGTTTCAGCCAAGTGGCTAAAACCAAATCAACCCATTTCTCTTCTCTCCAGCTTCCCCAACGCCTTGAGTTGTGGGGTTATAACAGGTCAGATCCAATACAGGATCCTTTTTAAAAAATGGGTCTCAAAAGATAGGCTACTGCTAGGGAACTAAGTGTAAGTCACCTGAGAAAAGAGGAGTAGGCAGGGAGGTGCAGAGGCATACACGGACACAATGTATCCATCTATGCTGGGCTACAGGCTCAGTGCACTTAAACCAGGGGAGTGGGGCTAGCCTGAAGCTTCAGGGACATCCTGCTCACCGGGCAAGTTTCACATCCAGAAACCTGCTCATTTCTTCCCCCAGAAAAGCCAAACAGTAACCAGGGACAGGCCCCAGTTAGCCTCCCCAGGTCCCTGAGAAACAGGCAACACAGACAGCAAGGTCCCCCAGAGCTGGTCCCAGTCCCAGCAGACAGACAGGGGGAGCTCTCTAGTCCTTAGGGAGAGAGCCAAGAAATGACTCCTCATGAAGTCCAGGGCTTCCAACCTTCAGCGCAGACAAAGGCAGGACACTGTGGGAAAGGCCCTGCTGACTCCATGCATAGGGTACAACAGACTGGGGAAAGTTTCTGTGATGCCCTCTGTGATGTGATGCAGCACCAGAACTTATACAGAAACATACACTGGAAAAACACATTATAACCTGGCGTTCAGGAAGTACTGAAACCTGGGTGCCTGCGTGTGCTACATCCCATCTACTGTAGCACAGGCTGCACACAAAGAAGCCCAGTCAACCCTCCCGGCGACCAGAAGGTTCCTCCTCCACGGCCCACTTGGAATGTTAGGATCTTTGGGTCTCTGGCCTTCGGGGCCTCCCCAGAGACCTCTTCACAAGGATTGCAGAGTACACTGGCCAGAGAGTTTCTCAACAGTAGTGGCGGCAGCAGTAACGCCAGCTCAGATATAGTTGGTAGGGGGCTGTCGGGCACTGAGGCGCTGCATGTGACAGCCGTGGCAGAGCAAATGTCCGTCAAGAGGGAAACAGCAGCAACCTTCCTCGTCGCTCAGCTGCATGCGGCAGTCCTAGGGAAGAAGGCAACTAGTTCACTTCAACCCAGGCTCCCCACTCTGAGGCCATCCTGGGAGACTCCGGGTGAGTGGTAAGGCAGGGAGGGTGAAGGGTGAAAGGGTCAACTTGAAGTGAAAAACCAGAGAAATGCTTCTTCCGGACACCAGGTGTCGCTGCTGCAGCAGAAATCGTGAGACAAGCCCCATCCCAGCAGTTGAGATGCTGGGGAAGCCAGATTCCAGATTTAAAAAGAACTAGGATTAGAAAGAGAAGCTAGAGGACAAGACTGGACATAGGTCACTGCAGTGTCCTGGTTTTCTGTATCCTGAATCCCTCCCACAGATGCCAGGTCGTTCCAAGAATCTCCCTTCCAAACTCAGATTTCCCCTCATCGTCCCTGAACCCCAACACTTACCTCACAGTGGTAGCACTCAAAGTGATAATCACGGTCCATGGATATCACTCTCACAATGTCCTCACAGCCCTGAAACACGTAGGGGGATGAGCAGAGCATGGTGTCCCCCAATCCCCATCCCATAGAAACCCTCCTGCTCCACCAAGAGGATTTATAAAGGCCTCTTCCCGCACTTAGACACCAAGTAGCTAACATGTAGCTTTGAGATCTTTTAAGCAACTCCTACCAGAATGATACCCACTACCCTGGCGCTGCCCCAGGAGAGTATGCCTCTATGCCTCTAGCCGCCCCCTCCACACAGGGGCTCAGCCTTACCTGCTAGCTTCCTCCTGCAGAGAAGCAGGGGAGAGGGGGAGGGGCAGGGGAAGGAAAAGGCTGAGCACAAGCCTGCTCTAAGGGGCTTGCAGCTTTTCCTCAGGACATACCCTCTCCACACACAGCTCAAATAATCCTTGTCCCCGTTTTTTACCAGTTTAAGGACAGTTTCGCCCCCTTTCAGTCCCTTTATCTGGTGACCTTGACTTCCAAAGAAAGCCTTGTTCTCTGTACAGGGGACAGAAGATATGGAGCTTGGGCCCAGCAAGTCTGGGTCCGGATGTTTAGGTCAGGGTGGTGACCCCAAGAGCAGAGTCACACGGGAATCTTTCACAGAATGTACATTCCTTCCAAGTGCCACTTCCCAAGGGAGGCCAGGCTGCATGTCCCCATCTTGTCCCCATCTGGCCGCCCGAGGAACTCGGATACACTGACCTCTGAAGGGAGGATGGGTTGTCCGCAGGCTGCACATTTCGGGGCGTAATTCCTAAAAAAAGAAGACAGTGATAAGCGAGGCTGAGGACTCCCTGGGCCCGGGCCCACATTTCCTCCCCGGGGGGTCAGACTCACTTGTGGTAGTCGGTGACACAGTACACCTGGTTGGAGAAGTCCACAGTGAAGGGGACACCATCCAGGCACTTGTTACAAACGATGCATCGGAAGCAGCCCGGGTGATAGGACTTCCCCATGGCCTGGAGGATCTGGCTCGAAGGGCGGGCAGGAGAAGGATCAGTGTCTGCCCAGCCTCTCTCCAGCTCCCCATTACCTTCCTTTCCAACCCGCTCCTGGCCTCCTAGAAGAATGCTACATAGTTTGAGGGGACCAAGGAGTCTTTCTTGGAGATAGGGTCAAAAGTATCTTAGACTGGCCTTAAAAACTCTATGGAGCCTAGCAGCAGCAGGGCAGACCTTTAGTGCCAGCACTTGGGAGGCAGAGGCAGGGTGCTCTCTGGGAGTTCCAGGACAGCCAGGACTACACAGAGAAACCCTGTCTTGAAAACCCATAACCATGCCGGGCGTGGTGGCGCATGCCTTTAATCCCAGTACTCGGGAGGCAGAGGCAGGCGGATTTCTGAGTTCAAGGCCAGCCTGGTCTACAGAGTGAGTTCCAGGACAGCCAGGGCTACACAGAGAAACCCAGTCTCCAAAAAGAAAGAAAGAAAAAAAAAAGAAAACCCAAAACCAAGGGGGAAAAAAAGAAAAAAGAAAGAAAGCCCAAACCACATCACTATGTAGCCGAGGATGACCTTGAACCCCACACCCTCTTCCGCACTATGACTGGTTTGCATACTATGACTGGTTTGCGCAGGGTTGAGGATGGAACCCAGGGCTGTTACGTGGCATTCGCTCAACTAACAGGCCACACCTTTTTTATTACAACTCGAGGTGGGTGCCAGAGAGAATTCCTTCTGTCAGTTCTTCCCAGGTACCTACTAGACAGCCACAGTCAAGTATAACGGTTCCTGTAGGCCATAATCCAATTCCTTCTCTTTATACAGAAAAGAAAGCTGAGTTCCAGCTGTTTCCAACTCAGGCTGGAGGACAGCTGTGTCCAGAATCGGGGAAGGGACAGATCACAGAAGCCCAGGGGCTAAGACTATGGACTGGCTCTCACAGGGGATCACCGTGAGGCAGCTTTGGGGAGGAAGGGCAAGAACATGACCATCTAGCAATAGTCTATTTGCGATGCCACTAGTTCTTGCCCTTCAGGGTAGTGGCCCCCAAAACTCAGCTGAAGGGGCGTTCCTTACCTTCTCTAGAATCAAGTGGCCACAGACACAGCACTTCTCAGCTGCCTCCTGAAACCCTGAAAACTAGAGAGGAGACAGGATACGGTTACCACGCTGAAAACCGTGATGGAGCCCGACGGCCACCGGTGTCCCAGCGTGAAAGCCAAGCCTAGGCCCTTCACTCACCAGATAATCTTCCTCACAGTAGACAGAGCCATTGACGCTGTAGAAAGCCTTGCACCGCAAAGTTCGTCCTAGAAGCAGCAGAGAAGGCGAAGGAGGTTAACTCTGGAGCCCACACACGGGGCTCTTCCTCTTCTGGTCTCTGCTCCCCAATCCTGACAGGGCATTTGGACCTGGACTTTATTTAAAGATTTCCTCCTAAGTGTTATCTATTCTTCCTTCCTAAACAAAAACCCCATATGCATGTGACAGAGACAGAAGGACCAAGAGTTTAAGGTCAGCTTGGCCTACACAGTAAAGCCTGCCTCAAAGAGAAAAATCTTGTATGATTGGCCAATTGTCTTTGGCCTCATTATAGCCGAATGTTTCTACTCCTTCCTCCTCTAGCTCCTGTGTCTTCAATAGCTGTCTGCCACCACCTCCTCAGGGCTCAGGGCATGGGGAGTCACCTAAGGGAGAGCCAAGGTCAGGCCAGGCTGGTGTACCTGCTAAGAAGCTCTGCCTGGGTACTATTTGATTTGCATGGAGCACTGACTCCAGGCCTTACTCTGGGATGTTTTAGCCTAGGATTTTTTACTTCACTGTAGACATCCTATCTTCACTTGTCTGTCCTGCCTCTGTGGTGGTCAGGTTGTCTTTGGAAGCTACTCCTTTGTTTGGGGGCTTAGAGGAACGCGGGTCAGAGGCTCCAGGGATTTTTTTTCCCCCAACTCTGCATGGCAGACCATTTTGACCTGACACCCATGAAGCTACTCCATCAGATCTGAGTGGTCAAAGACAAGAAGAACAGAGTGCAGGAGAAGGCTCCCCATTGAATCTAGTTCCAGTTCTTCTGAGGGTGGGGGGTAGGGTGGTCAGAGAAAAACTCACTTACTGACATGGGAGAGGAAAAGAGGGGGCACACCAGGAAGAGGCCTAAAGAAAAGGGCAGCCAGATCAGCCCAGAGAGATGCAGGCAGAAGCTGGGGGAGGAAGGGAGAAGCCGAGTGGTAGAGTCAGACAGGCAGAGATAGGAGATTAGAGGGTAAGCAGTGTGGAAGGGATAATGAGAGGTGAGGGAGGGTGTGGTGGGGGGAGCACCCCCACCGAGGGCCTCCTGAGCTAACAGCAGCAGCAGACATTCCTCCGGTGTGATGTCATCAGCTTGGCATGGCCCGATGGCCTCCACTCCAGTGAGGTGGCTGAACTCTGACCAGCCAAGAGAAAACCCCCCTCCCGCCCCCCCCACAGCTCCCCATTCCCCCAGCCCACACCCGCCCTTCCCACATTCCAGTCTTTCACCGTCGCCCCAGGCAACTCTGCTGCCCAAGACCAAACCTCACCAAAGAAGAGGTGGGGCTGGAGCCCAAAGCTGGGCCAGCAGGGAGGCACAGGAGAAAGCGAGGTTCAGAGGAGGAGCAGGGAGGCTGAGAGACAGACAGGAGTCTAGAAAGCCGACCCAGTCCCCGGGGAGGACACAGCAGGTAGCTAGCACTCAGACAAGGGAGTGGGACAGCCATGCGCCCTGGCAGGTGCTCCTTTGCATCAGGGTTTGGCCGGGTGGGGGTGGGGGGCTTGAGAGGCAGGTACACTCACCACAGGAGCAGCAGACAAAGCACTGGGTGTGGTAGAGGCTGTCCAGGGCCTGGCAGGCATTGCTCTGCCCATAGATACCTTTGTTGCACTTGATACAGGTGCCTGAGACAAGAAGAGTTGGGGGAGAGTCATACTCTATCTCCCCAGCCCAAACCCAAGCAGGCACCCCCAAGCTTTCTTGACTGAGAGTGCCTGATGTGCCAAGGGCCAATTTCCTTTAGAGAAGATAGGGCAACTAGAAATGGGGTGCAGGGGGGGGCATTGGAGCTGTAAACTCAACCTGTAGAATGCTTGCCTACCATGGAGGAAGCCCTGGGTTCCATCCCTGGCACCAAATAATATGGGTGTGAGAGTGCCCGGCACTCAGGAGACAGGCAGGGGAAACCTGAGATCAAGCTAAGACCCTGCCTCAAAAACCTAGAGAGAAGTAGGATGCGGCAGGCCAGACCAGGGAGATCATTCTTTTTTTTTTTTTTTTTTTTTAAGATTTATTTATTTATTATATGATATGTAAGTACACTGTAGCTGTCTTCAGACACGCCAGAAGAGGGAGTCAAATCTTGTTAAGGATGGTTGTGAGCCACCATGTGGTTGCTGGGATTTGAACTCTGAACCTTTGGAAGAGCTGTCGGTGCTCTTACCCGCTGAGCACCATCTCACCAGCCCAGGAGATCCATTCTTATTAATTACTGGATATTCTTCAAACCAGTCTTTTGTGCTTAGCACACAACCTAATTTATTAAAAACGGCTAAGTTAAAGACGCTTTGTTTCACGGGAGATAGAGATGCCAGTACACAGGGGCTCTGCAGCACGGGGGGGGGGGGTGTACGGGGACAGGGACACACACTTCCTAAAGGAAGCCACCCAGGCCCCTAAGTCTTTCTGGGAGTTCAGTTTTACCATCCATAAAACTTGATCTGGCGAGCCGGACGTGGTGGCGCATGCCTTTAATCCCAGCACTTGAGAGGCAGAGGCAGGCGGATTTCTGAGTTCGAGGCCAGCCTGGTCTACAAAGTGAGTTCCAGGACAGCCAGGGCTATACAGAGAAACCCTGTCTCAAAAATAAAAAAAAAAAAAAAAAAAAAAAACCAACTTGATCTGGCCTAGCCATGAGTCTTTTATGCAGATGGGCCATGTGAACACTCCTGTACTTACTGCTAAGAACATAGTTGGGTCTTCAGGGGCGAGGACTGTATAGGATTTGAGGGGAGGGGTCGGTAGCAGACCCTACCTCCTTCCTGCCCCGGGAAAACAGGGCTCAGCTACTCTTCCCTGGCACTCTCCACTAAGCTGCGTACATACACCTGGTTCTGGAACCAGCCTTTCCTGGGTGTGTTCTTCCTTCCCTCCACTCCCCAATTCCAGGCCCATGACTGAGGGCTAAGACCTGTCTTTGGGGAGCAGATCCCAACGGGCCTGCCCCACCTCTCCCCCCTCGGCACAGTGCCACACTCCCTGCCTGTTGGGGCCCATCCCAGTCTTTGCCCAGGGGCTCTGGGAGCTGGTGCAGCAGCTGCAGCAACTGATGGGCCCAGGCCTGTTCTGCTCCCACCCTCTGGCAGCTGGGCAGAGCTGAAGCCAAGGAAGAGGGCCCCTAACTAGAGGCAACAGGAAGAGGGTTAGCATCAGGCTAGCGCTAGGACACGGAGCTGCTTGTAGGGGCTGTCAGAAGAGGCAACCTGGCCTTGTATCTGAGTTCAAAAGGTGTGTTCTCAGGATCAGGGAAATTTGCCCAAGACTGCCATGCCAGGGGGTCCTGGCAGAGCCTTTCTGTGGGAAGCCACAGATTCTGTGGAAAGAGGACGATGCTCAGGCACGTTTGCCTCACCTCCACTCACAGAACATCCACACCTAGCTTCTTCCTGCCATTTTCCAGCACTTTGAGTCTTTCTTTCTTTGGGCTCTGATGGCTTAGCCAGTGAGGCTTCTTTTCCCAGCTCGCTCTTGGGCCTCAAAAGGAAATTCCTAAATGGGTCCCGTTACAGTCTCCCTTGATCAAAGTGATTTAGATCGTCCACCCTGCATCCCCCTTCCCCAGAAGGTGAAAGAAAGGTGTATTGAATTATAGCCTACTAAGGATCTGCTGCTACCTTTGAACTTCCTCCAATTATCCTTCTCTCTGGGGTGGGGGGGAGGGCAGAGGAGGAACATAAATGCTGGAAAAAAAAATCGAGGATACTTGGAAAACTGAAGACCCTCAGAGTTCAGGGGCGAGTGGGAGTCCACATTCAAATCCTGACTTTTTATAATTAAGTAATGTCTGTGAGTTTTAATAACACCCCACCGCCTAGCTCTAACATCCGATCGACACTTCTTTAAAATTTCGAGTATTGGAGAGAGACCATGGCCAGGTTTCCTCAACAGGAACAGGGAGGCAGGGCTACTTCCTTCTGGATGCTGGTCAAGTCATGGGGGGACTCAGGTAAAACTTGGTAGTCACACGGAATAGGTATCTACCCAAGGGTAATGGTCGCAGTGGGGTGACTGGTTTTGCCTTGATTTCCAGAAACTGGTGAAAACAGGCGGATAGGTACTGGGCTATTTTATAAGGCCACCGGCACACACCTCACCATCAGGACTGGGGCGGGACCGGGCAGAACTTGAATCCTTGCTTTCCATTCTAGGGAGTTCAGGCTTCCCTATCAGGCTCCATTTCCCCGACAGCAGGCAAGACTGCGCGGGAGCTAGCAAACATCCCCCAACGCAAGCACACGCTCCCCACCCCTCCGCCTGGCGGGCGTCGCCCACGGCACCTGGAGCGCCAGGGCAGGAGTCGGCACGCACGCGGCCGCCCGCCCCGCCCCCCGCGCATTCCCCGAATTCCTACGGGTGGAGCAAGGAGCGGGTGGGGGCGCGGCACGCCGGAGCTTGCAGGAGCCCAGCCGCGAGGGGGGCGCGAGAGGATGCTCTCCCGGCCCCGCAGCGCCTCCTCCTTCCGAGGCCTCCTACTGCGACAGGCCGTCGTGCCACGATGCTTGAGAAAAATGGGACTCCCGAGAAAGATCAAAGAGTTGAATTTGTCAGGGATCATGAGTCTGGTCCCATTGTAAACCTGGCTGGACTGAGTGCTCTAGGGTCCGCCCTATTCCATATTAGAAAAATCTGGGGTCTCCACCTGCAACTCCCGGCCCCCAGCAATTTGTGCTGTCCGGGCGATGGGTAACAGCACGCGTTGACCGGTCTCTCGGTTCCCTAACCTCTTCTTTCCTACTTACCAAAGTAGTCTTCTCTGGCCTCTGGCTCCCGTATCCGTGATCGGGAGGCCTCTGGAACGAAGGGACCAGGAGAATCCTCCAGACCCGACGGCTCAATCCCCGAGGGTTCCCCGCGGGCACCGGCTTCTCGCCCACCAGTAGCCACCGTCAAACGCAGCAATGCTGTTAGCTCGTCCTGGTAACGGGTCCCCGCGGCGCAGTCCCCATAGCCTGTAACCGAGTGTCGTCCGGGTTGCGCCCCACGTCTCTCCAAAGGACCCGCTGTTCCCACCACGGCTCCGGTTAGAGCTCCGGGGCTGCCTAGGGCCGGGGGGTACGAGTGACGGCTCTCCTGGCAGCCGAATCCCACGGGCCGATGAGCACATAGTCGGTCCAGGGCAGCGTGGAGCTCCGGGTAGGCGGACGGAGCCCCTCCGGAGTAGCCCGCAGGAGCAGTGGTCAGCGGGAGGCCGAATAGGCACGGCCCCGCGGGCAGCGGGCTCCCGTGGCGCTGGTCGTAGCCCATGCTGATGCCGCTGGTCCGATTGCTGCACGGCCGGCTACCTCCGGCTCCGCTGGCCCCCGCTCCGTCCAGCAGCAGGCTGCCCCGGGGGCTGGATGGCTTGCTCGCATCGCTGGCCGAGCTACTGGCGAAGCTGGAGCGAGGGCTAAGGGCTGGAGCCGTGCTCTCCAGCCGAAAATCAGGAGGCGACGACAGAGGCAGAGGCAAGGCTCGAGTGGGCGGCGGCCCCCCGGGAAAGGACCCTTCGAAGCGCTGCGCTTCAAAGGAGCCGCGTGCGTTCCGCTCGGCGTCCAGGGGCCCTTGCTCCCTGGCCGGTTCCAAAGGTTCATCCCCAGGCCCCCCATTCGCTCCACGGTGTCCTGACTTCCTAGGTCCCCCCAACCCACTCAGACGTCCCTTGCCTGCTCCGGGGGTCCCATCAGACCCAGACCGGCTCGCTTCGCCCTTTCTGCGGCCGAACTTGGCGCTGCCGGAGTCCGAGAGTCTCAACTTTTCCAGCAGACGACTGGCTTTCTCCCCTAACCGTTCCATGCCCACGGATCTGGGGCCTGCAGCCCCCTCCTCGCCCGGCACGCTGCAGTGTTTCGGCCAGAGGCCGGGCTCGGGTTCCCCGGGGCTCGGATTCCTGGGATGCAAGTCACTCACGGGGGCTCAGCGAGCGGCCCAGGTGCCGGACGCCCGCGATCCCGAAGCATGCCCCAGCGAGAGGGTCCGCGCGCGACTGGCGGGGCCCACGGTAGCGGCTGTCCTCCGCAGGTCTGTCCACGCGTCCGCTCGCGCCACCGCCCGCCGGCCCGGCCCGCCCCCCTGGCTCTCACTTGCACGGACCCAACTTCTCCAAACTTTTGTCTGCCTGGCCGGATCTACTTTCCGGGAAGGGCGGAGCGCGGTGTGCACCCCGGGTTGAGGTGTCCGCGCAAGGATTTCTTGCGCATCGCAAGCAGAGAACTGTGAAAGCTGCCTCCGAGGTGGAGGGCTCCAGACAGGACGTAAAGGGTCAAGGGGCAGATTTGGCAGCTGCGTCCACAAAATTCAAGAGTTTAGACTGGGGGAAGGGGAGTGAAAGGGAACTCTTTGTTTACAGTTGGAATGTGCGGAGGGGCACCGTGGAATGTATCCATCAACGTTGGGAAGAAAAGGGCGTGTTCTATACAAACATCGTGATACTGTTCTTAGAGTGAGGACTGCGGGGGAGACGGGGAGAGATGTCACAGAAGTGATAATACAGGGGTCCGGCCGTAAGAGGAAGATGAAAGGTGGATACGTAGGAGGTCCAGAGACCCGTGTGTAAAGATAGCTCTGAGAGGCAAGGAGGCACAGGCAAGAAGTGTGGGAGCTGCAAGACCGACGAATGCATAAAGCAGGGAAAGGACAAGTTGGTCCGGAGACTTGAGAGACAAACAGATAAGCTGTAATAAAAAAAAGCACTTTCTAGACCCATGGTTCTCTGATGGTGGAGTGGGAGGATACGAGATTTATGGACTTATATGAAAAGAAGCGAGGAAAATAACTGAGGCTGATCCCTGCCTCTAGAGGGACAGAGGAAGATTTAGTGAGTACATAAAAACACGGAGAAAGGTTTGGGACTAAGGCAGCCCTAAGGGCAATAGAGAGAGACACGGGAAGAGACACCCCCTGGTGTTGGTAAGTGAAACTTTTAGCAAGCATTTTAGGTGGCTAGAGATCCAAAAGTGTGATTTCTCAGGCAAGGTTACACTTTCCCAACTCCGACCCTCTCATGGCTTCATCATAAGAGGCTGATGGCAGAGTGGACAGTCATCCTTAGGGGGAGTAGACTGTAAAAATGTTGAGGGTGGAATGGGGGAAGAGGTAATAATGACCAATGATCAAGGAAAGAAGACACGCTTGACTAAAACCAAACACCAGGTAGCTTTTGTTTCCTATCCAAAATAACACCTCAGATGGTGAGAGATAGGAAATGGTGGGAAATTACTTTTTTTTTTTTTTCCCAAACGGGGGAGGGGAGCTATTCTCTGGGTAGTCCTGGCTGTCCTGGAACTCACTCTGTAGACCAGACTGGCCTATAACTCAGAGACCTGCCTGCCTCTGCCTCCCACGTGCTGGAGTTAAAGGTCTGGGCCACTACATCAGGAAGGTGCAGGCAAGATGATCTGTGGGTTCAGTGTCAGTCAGGGCTACGGGGCGTCCCAGAACCACAACAAAAGGACAAGGACACTGATTTCTTTGTCTAAGATGTATTTTCTCTCAGAATTGATTTCTCTAGATAGCCTGTCCCTGGTCAAGACTACAGCTTTTCTCTGATCTCCAAATTTTCCTCTGAGGCTAAAACCATCAGTAATGAGGTGACCTATCAGGCTGCAACCTGTTGTGGGCAGCCTTTTCACAGCTAGCTTGAGGGTCCTGCCCCACCCCCAGACGCAAGGATGATGGCTGAGGTCTCTGAACACCTCTAATATTTAGAAGGTTTGACTTTGGGGGTGGAGAGGAAAGTGACCCTGTCGTTTAGTTTTTGGAGATGGGGTCTCTCTGTGTTGTTGTAGAATGCTAGGTAGAGCAGGCTGGCCCCAAATTCAGAGATTCTCCCGTCTCTGTCACGCAAGTGCTGACTAAAGCTGTGTACCACCACCCTAGATGAAAGAGAAGAGGAAAATGTAAGGAAAGTTTTGAAGCTCCTAAAAAGAAAGACCTTCCCAAAGTCTGGCTTGGCAACAGTGGGCACAGTTGGGACAAGCAGCTGGACAGAGAGGCGCCCTGATGGAGCATGCCCCAGTAGGCTCAGAGGACAGAGAGGCACCCTGATGAAGCGTGCCCCAGTAGGCCCGTGCCCTCAGGGGAAGTCCAGCCTGGGGCTGGAGCTCCAGAAGCAGCCCTCTTATTTTTGATCATATTTATATTTGAGTGGTGTGTGTATGTATGTGTGTGTCTGTTTGTGCACGCGCACCCCTTGACGCCCATGTGGAAGCCAGGGGACCACTTGCATTTCTCTTGATACCATGAAGGTCTTTGGGTTATCATGCTTTCCAGCAGAGCCACTAAGTCACCGGATGGCCCTTTGTTTTTGATAAAGAATTTGACTGTTGTGAGAGCTGTCCTCAAACTCAAATCCTCCTGCCTCTGCCTCCTAAATGCTAGAGCTGCAAGCACGTGCTACCAGGCCTGACTTTTGCAAGCCTTCTTCATCACCAAAAACTGTAATAATACTCTACATACACAGCTGACTTCTTTTTGAGACAGGGTTTCTCTGTGTAGCCCTGGCTGTCCTGGAACTCACTCTGTAGACCAGACTGGCCTCAAATTCAGAAATCCACCTGCCTCTGCTTCCTGAGTGCTGGGATTAAAGGCGTGTGCCAGCCACCAGTGCCCAGCTGACACAGCTGACTTCTTTTTTTTTTTTTTTTTTTTTTAAAAATTTTTTTTTTTTTTTTTTTAAAGATTCATTCATTTATTATATGTAAGTACACTGTAGTTGTCTTCAGACACTCCAGAAGAGGGCATCAGATTTCGTTACGGATGGTTGTGAGCCACCATATGGTTGACTGGGATTTGAACTCAGGACCTTCGGAAGAGCAGTCGGTGCTCTTAACCACTGAGCCATCTCGCCAGCCCCCACAGCTGACTTCTTAACCCAGACTTTTTTGCAGTTAAAAACTCAAATGATAGGGGCTAGAGAGATGGCTCAGTGGTTAAGAGCACTGACTACTCTTCCAGAGGTCTTCAGTTCAATTCTCAGCATCCAAATGGTGGCTTACAACCATCTGAAATGGGATCCTGATGCCCTCTTCTAGTGTCTGAAGACAGCTACAGTGTACCCATATACATAAATAATTCTTTAAAAAAAAAAAAAAAAGAATAAAGTTTGCAAGACCAAGTGGCCTCTCTTCCCAGTGATGGCCAACTAGGCCATCTTCTGCTACATATGCAGCTAGAGACACGAGCTCTGGGGGTACTGGTTAGAAGTGGGAGTGTAGGGGAGCAGGGCGGGAGGAGGGTATAGGGAACTTTCGGGATAGCATTTGAAATGTAAATGAAGAAAATAGCTAATACATTGAAAAATAAATAAATAAATAAACAACCTCCCCCCCAGGGGGCTGGAGAGATGACTCAGCAGTTAAGAGCAATGACTGCTCTTCCATAGGTCCTGAGTTCAATTCCCAGCATCCACATGGTGGCTCACAACCATCTGTAATGGGATCTGATACCCTCTTCTGGTGTGTCTGAAGACAGATACAGTGTTCTCATATAAATCAAAATAAAAAATAAAAGTGCTCCCTTCGGCAGCACATATACTAAAATTGGAATGATACAGAGAAGATTAACATGGCCCCTGTGCAAGGATGATATGCAAATTCATGAAGTGTTCCATATTTAAAAAAAAGAAAAAGAAAAGAAAAAAAAAGAAAAAGGAAGAAAGAAGGAAAGAAAGAAAGATAAAAAACCCCTCAAATGACAACCTGGTGGTGGCGGCACCTTTAATCCCAGCACTAAGGAGACAGTGGCAAGTGACTCTAAGCTTGACACCAGCCTGGTCTACAGAGCAAGTTCCAGGACATCCTGTATTGAAACACTTGAAAAGCAAAACAAAAACACCTCAAATGACTGGCCAGGTATGACAATGGGCACTTGTAGTCCTACTATGAGGAAGCCGGAGGCAGGAAGATCATAAATTCAATACTTGCTCTTAAGTTCAGTTATGGTTGGTTATTCCCGACTCTTGTGTTTGGTTCGAAAGTCAATCTCTAGTGCCACAAGAAACAAGCCAGTGCTAACCACCCCATGTTAATGCCAACACCTCTACTTGACAGCCTCGGAAACACCCAATATCTGTGTTAACCTGAGCACCTCTCCCCATGCACGCATACAACCACTCTTTGCTGAGAAAGAACCATAGCTCTCTTTCCTCCCCTCTCTGTCTCACTATTATTTTACTTAATGTGGTGTATGGGTGTTTTGCCTGCATGTACGTCTGTACCCCATAAGTTTACCTGGTGCCCAAGGAGGCCAGCAGAGGGGCCTTTGGACTTGGAGTTACAGGTGGTGGTGAGCTGCCATGCGGGCGCTGGGAAATGAACCTGGGTCCTCTGGAAGAGCACCAGAGCTAACTGTTGAGCCATCTCTCCAGACCCTTTTCCTTCTCATCTTCAAACCTACCCAAATCCTGCAAGCCTAGTTGTATCAGCTCTGCTCCCTAGATATGTCAGTTGCTCCCCCACCCTTCCCCATCCCCCACCCCCACTACCCCAATGGCAGGACATAGTCAGGCTTGAGTCTTCTACCCTGAGGTCAAGAGATTCGAACCATACACAAAAATGATCATCTCATCATCTCAAACTTTTCAGTGAGGAATGTGGATGTAGCTCACTTGGTAAAACATTTGCCCAGTGTGCTGGAGGCCCTGGGTTTAACTTCCAGCACTATGTAAAACCAGCAGGGTGACAAGAGGGGAAGAAGCAGAAGGAAGGATTGGGAACTGGAGGTTATCCTCGGTTACATGGTAATTTCAAGGGTGAGGCCAGGCTACGTGAGACACCCTCCCCCCCACCCCCCACATTTCCAAACCAAATTAATTCCTCTCTGTAATTTCTCACTGCCCCTCAGCCAATGACTGTATATGGCTATGTGACTTACGGTCTCCTGGCTCTTTCCTCGGCGTTGTGTCCTCCTCTAACCATCTGCAGAAGAAGCAACCCTTGTCTCTACTCACTCTTGCCTCTGGACTTCTGTGCCTGGTCGGTTTGGCTCGTCTGCCCGGCCTTTGCCCCTCTCCTGGTTAATGCCTCTCCCTCTTCCAGGTATTGCTTTAAATCTCACTGTCTCTGATAGGCCACGCCCAGCTACACAAACGTTAGTGATCCCGGCTGTAAACTGCCATTGTCCCTCGGGGCTTGTCCACGATCGCCCTTATTGAAGGTCATTTGCCTATGCTGTCACCATGCTTCCTAACTCTTCAATGAAACTTGATGATCCCAAATTACCAACTTTGTGCCCACAGCCCCCAACACAGTGCATGGCACAGTCCGGAATCAGTTGATTGCTGTTTGCAGACAGGGTCTCACGTAGCCCATGCTGGCCTCAAATTTGCTGAGTGACCAAGGAAGACCTTGATCTCCTGATACTATTGCCTTTACCCTCAGGGCCCATTACCGTTTGGGTTTTTGTTTGTTTAGGTTTGGTTTGGTTTGGTTTCCCTGAGACAGGGTGTCCTCAAACTTCTGATCCTCCTGCCTCAGCCTCCCTATTGCCGGAATTACAAGCAAAGACCACCACACTCAGTCTTAATGTTTGTTGAATGACAAATAGAGTTTAAAGCCGATTTACTTCATAATCCATTTGGAAGGTTTGTGTGTGCATATACATACACCCTCCTCTGACTACAGCTTGGCTGGCAGGACTTAGAGATGCCCACAAAGCTGTGTGTTCCTGATCATAAGAATGGAAGAGAAGCTGTCAGTGAGACACAGGAGTGGTTTTGTGTGTTTGTGCTGTTTGTTTCCATTGTTGTTTGTTTTGAGACAAGGTCTCACTTTGAAGACTGGGTTGGCCTGGAATTCATAGAAATCCACCTGCCTCTGCCTCTGCCTCCTGAGTGCTGGGATTAAAGGTGTGCGCCACCACGCCTGACTGGTTTTGCCTCTGTTTTTTGAGGCATGATTTATAGCCCAGGCTACCCAGGAACTCACTAGCTAGATAGCTCAGGTTGGCCTTGGAGCCTCAGCAGCCCTCCAGTTTCAGTTCTGAAATGCTGGAATCCTAAGCATGTGTCATTAAGCCCAACAACATGAAAAATGTTTAAGCTTTAATTTCCTCACATATCATATGGAAATAATAAAATTTTCTCATATAATCCAACAAACAATAACTATCATTTAAAAAATCCAAACAATAACTATCATATCTACATCCTAATTCCAAATAGCCGTAAACCCATAATTCCCTGCTCAGACTAAAAAGCCCATGACTGAAACTTCCCACCAGGGGGCAGTATGACCCTGGCTGCTCTCTTCAGCCTCCAGGGCAGCACAAGACCAGCAATGTTTCTCCTGAGCTGTGGGTACAGTGGGTGTGTGTGGGGGTGTGTGTGAGGGGATGGGAGGGGCGCAAACCAAGTCAGAGAGGGGACATGGGTCAAGGCCTCACGTTTCTTTGGCCCATCCTCCTTTGCATCCCAGGCTCCTCTGAGGCACTGTTTATACTTAGGAATAAACATTTTCTGGGCTGCCATTCACAGGGAGAAAGACCTCCCCTGCCTTCTACATAAGTCCTGCTATTCCACTTCAAGTGGAAACTATGTTAAGAAAAGCAGATTTTCTTTTTCAGACTGCAGGAGGCACCTCGTTATTCCAAGTCATCCTTTCCAGGATGTGGAGAGTGAAAGGAGCCAGTTATGCTTGTTATAGAGTGTATTCATCCTTTTCCACCTTGATTTCAATGAACGAGTTCAAGTCAGGACTGGATGTCTTGTGGGGCTGGTCGTAAGATGGAGAGATGGGTCCTTTCTCGTTGCCCCCTCCTTCGTCTTCTTGGAAATTGGGGTTGTAGAGCTCGGGAGGAAGGAGTTGGGCTTCCACAGAAGGCAGTCTGTCTGAGGGAGGCCCATAGACGCGGTTGGCTTTGGTGCCGTGCTTAGAGTTAGCATCCAGGTGGTAGCAGAGCTCTGTGAGGCGCTGGGCCCTGAATCGGGGCGAGCGGGCCACCCACACACCTGGCTCGTTAAGACTGTCCTCCTCGTCGGACATCAGCTCTTCTGTCACGTCCTTCCACAGGTGCTGGTCCTCGGGTCCGAAGTGCCTCATGATACTGGATCGATTGGCAAAAAGCTAAGGAAGGACCCAGGGCAGAGATTAGGAGAATCAGACCATTGGTTTGTAGGAACGGTTTATGTCTGGATAAAGGAAATGTAAACTCACCCTCCACCTGCCTGTCTACCGTCCAGTCTGCCAACCCTGTTCTCAGATGCCTTACCCTCTGGTCTATCCCTCACATTACAGCTCATTAGGAACTAGGGTTTCAGATCTTGAAAGGAAGGCCTGCAGACTTACCCGGTATCGGCGACTTCGAAGTTTCTTCTCCTCTTTCTCCTTTAGGCCTTTGAAAGGGTTGAGAGAGTTGCGGTACTCTCGCCTCTTGGTAAGGAAGTAGGCCACACAGGCGCCTAGGGAAAGGAGACAGCGAGAAAGAGAATCTCCTTGAACAAGGGTCCCCAGCCTGTACAAGGCTCACTGAGTGGACGTTCAGAACCATCGCTCGCTCGGCAGCCTGGGCTCTCCCACCGCAACACAGGTCAGGCCTCTTAGATTTACTGCCCTCCTAGTACCTTCAGCTCTAAAGCTCCTCCCAGAGAGCCCTCACTACAGAGGACTAGCTGTTTCTGTGCATCCCACTCTTGCATCAAACATACTGTTGCTACTCTACAAGAGTTCTGAGTACCTTTCCCTGTGGCCGTCACAGTGCCTCAGTAATGGCTTTAAGTGACTCAGGAGTAACTAGTGGAAAACTTAAGACATAGTGGGATTTTTTTTTTAAATGTATCTGGGTGTCTTGCCTGCTTGTATGTGTGTGCACCACAACCACACCCTCAGAAGCCAAAAGAAGACCTCAGATCACCTGGAACTGGAGTTATAGACTGTTGTGAGCCGCCATGTAGGTGCTGGGAATTGGACCCAGGTCCCCTGGAAGAACAGCCAGTGCTCTTAAACTTTTAACCATGAATCTTTTTGTTTGTTTGTTTGTTTTTTTGCCCCAGGACACAGTACTCAGGGTGAAAAGGCCGGGCTTCTGGTTTGGAAAGAAGGCTTACAGAGTAAAGGTTTGCAGGGATCCTCTTGCCTGAGGCTCCAGCCTCGGCATCATGGCTATGAGGTACCAAACAGTTGTCATGAGCTATTTTTAAAAGGAATATATAGGGGCTGGTGAGATGGCTCAGTAGGTAAGAGCACCCGACTGCTCTTCAGAAGGTCCGGAGTTCAAATCCCAGCAACCACATGGTGGCTCACAACCATCCGTAACAAGATCTGACTCCCTCTTCTGGAGTGTCTGAAGACAGCTACAGTGTACTTACATACAATAAATAAATAAATAAATCTTAAAAAAAAAAAAAGGAATATATAGATGGTTGTGAGCCACCATGTGGTTTGGTTGCTGGGAATTGAACTCAGGGCCTCTGGAAGAGCAGACAGTGCTCTTAACCGCTGAGCCATCACTCCAGCCCTTGAAGTGCATTATTTAAATACCACCTAAATCATCCCCACACTTCTCCCCTCCCAACCAAGGACAGGGAGCAGAAGGGGCAGAAACCAGAGCAGAGGGAAGTCAGGGTCCTTCAGCTCCTGTCCGTATAACTGTGGGGGCTCGCATGTCCTTACCCTTCGGCTCCTTGTCCGTATAACTGTGGGGGCTCGCATGTCCTCACCCTTCAGCTCCTTGTCCGTATAACTGTGGGGGCTCACATGTCCTTACCCTTCGGCTCCTTGTCCGTATAACTGTGGGGGCTCACATGTCCTTACCCTTCGGCTCCTTATCCGTATAACTGTGGGGGCTCGCATGTCCTTACCCTTCAGCTCCTTGTCCGTATAATTGTGAGGACTCGCCATCAGCTCCTGCTTGAGCTTTTCCAGAAGGAACTTCACTACTGAAATATTCCAAGACGACTTAATGCTGTCACGGAGGAGGGGAAAAAAAAAGTAAGGCTGACAACTTTTGAAGAGCCAGCAGAGACAGACACACTTAGGACGAGTTAGCTTTGTAGTCAAGCCCTTGGCACTATACAAGCCTCTCCCCTGTCCCACTACCCTCTCAGCTTCTTCCCCTCAGGAAACCCTACCTTTCAGAGCCATTGAATCTCTTGTCATTGGTGATGTGGTTATGCACATTGTGGACCAGTTTCTAGGGGAGGGGAGAAAGAATCAGGTCAGGAATAGACAAGAAAATTTTCCTCTGGTCCCCAAGGTAAAAAGCATTGTCTCCATGTGTGTGGGTTCTCTGGCTGAATCACTTCTACTTCCTAGGCCCCATCTTTTACTATGTCCTTTCTTAACTAAAGAGCTATCTAATTAATTTACATTTTTGCTTTTCTTTTTTAAGCCAAACCTTGATGTAGCCCAGGATGGCTGCAAACTTCTTATGTGGTCAGGCTGGTCCTGAATCCCTGCTCTTCTTCTGCCTTTAGTACCCGAGTGCTGGGATTACAGGAAGGTGCCACCATGGCCAGCTTTCTATATTTCTTTGGTATAGGTGTATTCTGATATTATCTACTAATTGATGACCCACTACTTCGGTGTGGTGGCACAGGCCTTTAACCCCAGCACTCAGGAGGCCTCTGAGTGCCACTGAGGGAAAAGTGGCCAGTCTGGTCTACAGAGCAAGTTTCAGGACAGCCTGGGAAGAAAATGAAAAAAGTTATCACAAGTCTGAGAAGTACATGTAGGAGACTTGAAACCCACAAATCTACAAGAACGGAAATGGAAACTGGAAAGAGCCCTGGAGGCCGTAGCTCTCCCTTTCATGGCACCAAGCAGCTGACAAGTTTACTCATACACATCTCTTCTTTAAAAAAAAAAATATATATATATATATTTACTTGTTTGTGTGTGTGTGCGCACGTGCACACACACACCAGAGTATATGCATGTACACCTACGACATGTGTGCAGGAACCCACAGAGGTCAGAAGAGGCAACAGATCTGGCACTGGTATTATAGATGTCTGTGAGTTATGTGGGTGTTAGGAATCTAACCCATGTCCTTTGCAAAAGCAGTAAGCATTCTTAACCCTGAGCCATTTCTCCAGCCATCTATTCTCCTAAATCAGTTTATTCTGCTGAACATTTTCCTTTTTTTTTTGTTTTGTTGTTTTGGAGACAGGGTCTATGTAGCCCTGGCTGGCCTCGAACTCAAGATTTCTACTTACCCCTGCCTCCCTAGCACTGCCACCATGGGTCCTACCAAACATTTTTGCTTTCTTTTGTTTTTCTTGTTTTTGTTTTTTTTGTTTTTGTTTTTTGACACAGGATCTCTCTACATAGCCCTGGCTGTCCTGAAACTTACTATGTAGGTTTTAAACTCCTAGAAATCTGCCTGCCTCTGTCTCCCAAGTGCTGGGGTTAAAGGTGTGCATCATGTCTGGCCCCCAAATAAACATTTCTAGTTAAAAAGTTTTGTTGGAGGCTGGAGAGATGGCCCAGTGGTTAGAACACTGGGTGTTCTTCCAGAGGACCTGAGTTTGATTCCCAGTACCCATGTGACAGCTCACAACCATCAGCAACTCCAATTCCAGAAGTTCCGATGCCCTTTCTGTCCTCCAAGGGCACTGTGTAAAAAATGATGCACAGAGCTGGGTGTGGTGGCACACGCCTTTAATCCCTGCACTCGGGAAGCAGAGCCAGGTGGATTTCTGAGTTCGAGGCCAGCCTGGTCTACAGAGTGAGTTCCAGGACAGCCAAGGCTACACAGAGAAACCCTGTCTCGAAAAAACCAAAAAAAAAAAAAAAAAAAAAAAAGATGCATACATATGTGGGCAAAGCACCCATAAGTATAAAAATACATAAGTAGATTTTGTTCTTATCTTTTATTTATTTATTTATTTATTTATTTATTTATTTTGGTTTTTCTGTGTAGTCCTGGCTATCCTGGAACTCACTCTGTAGACCAGGCTGGCCTCAAACTCAGAAATCCGCCTGCCTCTGTCTCCCAAGTGCTGGGATTAAGGGCATGTGCTAACACTGCCCGGCCATAAATAGATTTTTAAAGAAAGTTTTATTGGTCCCAGCATGGTGGTGCATGCTTGTAATCCCAGCACTTTGAAGACACATGTATACTCACACACATGATGGATACATGATAATAATAAAATACATTTTTTTAAAAATCCCATTGGACTGGGAGATGTCTTCGTGGGCAAAGTGCTGGAGGACCTGACTTCAGTGCTCAGTAGCTACAAGAAAATTTAGGGCCAGGTGTGATGGCCACGACTTTAATCTTAGCACACAGGAAAGAGAAGCAGGCAGATCTCTGTGAGTTTGAGGCCAGCCTGGTCTACATAGAGTTCCAGGATAGCCTGGACTACAAAGTAGTGTGAGACCATCTCAGAAGAAAAAATGTCTTCAGAACTCTGACCCTGGCTTTGCTTGTGATGTCACTTGAGAGTTTGTAGACAGCTCTCATGAATTTCCCTTTTCTTCTGCCTGGTCTAAACAGCCTCGGTCCTGGTGATTCTCAGACTTTCTAGACAGAGTCCTCGTGAGGAGTGGGCTCTGTGATAGCCTGTGTTGAAGTGAAAACTTGCCAAAGCTTCTTTGGAAAGTCAGTTGGATGGTGTTTTGCTGGGGCAAACATGTGAAGGAACATTTAGTTAAAATGGACACCGGTGTGAGAGGCTAAAGCAGACACATGAAGGAACATTTCACTGAAGCAGACACAGGAGAGAGGATGTTCTGCTAAAGCAAACATGTGAAGGACACGTGATAAAAGATTCTTTGCTAACAACAAGTATGTATTGGTCCGCCTTACATTGCGAAGTTGAGCTGCATTTGTTGGGACTCCATAGAGAGAAATATACCCCAAAACAGAGAAATATATTTGTTGGTGGTCTGCAGTTTCTTGCAGCTTCTGTGGACTCAGGCAGACTGGACACATGTGCTGAGGCAAACTAACTGTGAAACCCTTGTGGATCTTGAGTTTTTGCTGACCTTCACTTCCCTGAGAGAGGCACAGTGAGAACTTCTGGTGTTCCTGTTGGTCCTTCCTGTTGACTCGAGCCGAGGCTGAGGCCTGGCTGTCTCTGCTAGGTCCTGTCACCACTATTGCTATCCCGACTCTACCAGATTGGATTGCTGGTGTATTCATGAAATGTTTGCAAGTGGATCCAGCTGCCACTGCCTGCTGACCTGTGAACTGAACAACACAGATGGGTGTTGCTCCAAAGAACCTTTCTAAACAAATCCACTTCCCCCATGTCCTTTCTTTCCCACTACCTTTGGTGGGTGGTGGGCTACAATGGAAATTAAAGTGTTTAAGAATCATCATTAAAAATAGGATTTGAGGGCTGGAGAGATGGCTCAGTGGTTAGGATCACTGACTGTTCTTCCAGTAGGTCCTGAGTTCAATTCCCAGCAATCACATGGTGGCTCACAACCATCTGTAATGGGATCTGGTGCCCTCTTCTGGTGTGTCTGAAGGCAGAGACAATGTACTCACATACATTAAATGAATAAATCTATATTTTTTTAAAAAACTGTTAAAAAGTAGGATTTGAAAAAAATTAAAGTTACTGTGTCTTGCCTTCAAGGGAGCTCAAGAACTGAGTCTGTCATCTGGATCTCGTCAGAGACAGCCTCACTTCCTGAAGTGGAGCACTGTGCTTGCGAGCAAGTCTGAAGACATTACCTTTCTTAGCCCACCGTTCACAAAGTCATAGGATCATGCTGCAACTGAAATTTTGAGCTTATTTTTTTTGTTTGTTCTTGTTTTTTTTTGTTTGTTTGTTTGTTTTTTGAGACAAGGTTTCTCTGTGTAACTGAGCTCTGGCTGGTGTAGATCTTACTTTGTAGACCAGGTTGGCCTTGAACTCAGGGATCCACCTGCCTCTGCCTCCTGATTGCTGATTAAAGGCATGTGCCACCATACCTGGTTGACATTTTGAGCTTTAATGCCAGGTATTTACTTCTGTTACATTTAGCTTTGTTTCTTCTAATTATATTTCCATTCCAAGCCCCTGTAGCCAGTGGAAGACCCAATCCCAAATGAATATCGCCCTATTTAGAAATCCCCAACCTATCCCCCATCTCTATTAAGTGATCATACAAAATAGGAATGTACTACCAGCTTTTAATGGTTCCAGCCTCCACTCTTCAAAGTGCACCAGTGCTGTCTTAGCCCCAAATACCACACAGTTTTATTTTACCACTTAGAAGTCAGGTATGGTGGCTCAAGACTGTAATCTCAGCATTTGGGCTGCTGATACAAAAAAACACAAAAAACTAAACAAAAAACTATACAGACCTTTAGTTCTAGCACTCTGGAGGGAGAAGCAGGAAGATCTATTCGAGTTCGTGGCCAGCCTGGTCTACAAAGTGAGTTCTAGGACAGCCAGGACTACACAGAGACCCTCCCTTGAGAAATTAAAACTGAACCAAAAGAAAAGAAAACAAACAAACAAAAAAACCTAGAAACTGAAGTCCAAATGTTAGGGATCACAAAGGAGTAGGCAAATGGGTTTTGTAAGAAGTGTGAGTTCTCAGAAAAGGAAAAGCGACTGCCTATCTTCCAAGTCAAGTAGCTTGGAAGTGCAAAGGGAAATCCTCCAGACAGTAGGTGTTAAAGCAGTAAAAGCTGCTGGCTCATCTACCTCCTGAGTGAGCTAAAAATAAATATGCTTGCCCAAGGGTGGCCAGCGTCTGCACCATTCCAAAGACTTAAACACCGTGAATGGTCCTTTTGTCCACAGGGTCCCTTGCAGCAATCCACAGGCGTCCCAGCAGATTGGAGAGGAACTCTTGGGCTCCTTCCAGAGCTAAACATGGGCACACACTAAGTAAGGCCCTGCAACCATTCTTTCCCTGCAAGTCAACAGTCTTCCTCAATAATTTTTTTTCCTTTATTTTTTGAAATAGTCTTGCTATATTGCCAGGGCTGGCCTCAAAACTTACCTTGTAGCCTAGGCTAGCTTCAGACTCAATATTCTCCTACCTTGGCTTTCCATATATTTTCCAAGTGTCCCCAGTACCTTCCTTTCTCTCTCTCTCTTTTCTTTGCAAAGATTTACTTATTATATGTAAGTACACTGTAGCTATCTTCAGACACCCCAGAAGATTGCGTCAGCTCTTGTTCTGGATGGTTATGAGCCACCATGTGGTTGCTGGGATTTGAACTCCCTACCTTTGAAAGTCGGGTGCTCTTACCCACTGAGCCATTTCACCAGCACACCTTCCTTTCTCTTAATACCAGTACTTAAAATCTAAATTAAAGGGTTTGCTGATCTTCCAGAGGACCCAAGTTCACTTCCCAGCATCTATGTCAGGTGACTCACAACTGCCTCAGACTGGCTACAAGGGATCTGACATCCTGTTTTGGCCTCTGGGGGTATATAAAAATATGTGAAACACTCATACACACACACACACACACACACACACTCATACATACACATATACACACACACAAACACACACATGTATACACACACACACACACACACACACACACAAATGTAGGAAAAAAATTTTTTTTAATTCATTAAGAAGGGCTGGAGATGACTCAGCAGTTAAGAGAGCACTGACCGCTCTTCCAGAGCAATTCCCAACATCCACATTGTGGCTCACAATCATCTGTAATGGGATCCAATGCCCTCTTCTGCTGTGTCTGAAGACAGCTACAGTGTACTCATGTAAATAAAATAAATCTTGAAATGTAAATGAAGAAAATATGTAATAAAATAAGTTTAAAAAAGAAAAAAAGAAAAATACTAAAAATTTAAAAGAATAAAATAAAATAAATCTTAAAAAAAGAAAAGAAAAGAAGCCTTGCTGCTCTCCCAGAGGACCCAAATTTGATGGCTATCACTCACACTGAGATACTCACAACTGCGTATAACTCTGGCTCCGGGGAACAGAACAAACACTTTCTGGCCACTAAAGACTCCTGAATACATCTGGTATACACACACATGCATATAAATACAATTTAAAAATATTTGAAATCGCCAGGCAGCGGTGATGCACGCCTTTAATCCCAGCACTTGGGAGGCAGAGGCAGGCGGATTTCTGAGTTTGAGGCCAGCCTGGTCTACAGAGTGAGTTCCAGGACAGTCAGGGCTACACAGAGAAACCCTGTCTCGAAAATACCAAAAAAAAAAAAAAAAAAAAATTAAAATCTATACGAAAGTCCAGTAATGCTGGCACATGCCCTTTATCCCAGAATTCAGAAGGCAAAGGGAGGAATATCTCTGGGAGTTTGAGGCCAGATTGATCTATATAACAAGTTACAGCCAACCGTAGCTTCTATAATGAGCCTTTATCTCTTGTTAATTAATATTTAATAAATCTCAACTGCTTCTAAATACGTAAGTAAACAAAATTCATAGGAAGCTGGGTATGGTGATATGCATATGCTTATAATTTTAGCCAGCACTTGTGAGGCAAGAGCAAGAGGGTCAGGAGGTCAACGTCAGTCTCAGCTAGGTAGGGAACGGGGCTACTCTGAGGTTCATGAGACCCTGTTTCAAACAAACAAGTAAACAAACAAAAAACCTCAAAATCCTCACAAAGCCCTTGAGCTCAGAGTTGATCCAAGAGACCACACTCAACCAGAAGAAAATCTCTCAAGCTCTGCACTACTGACGTGTTGAGCTGGAATGTAGACCTGGGGTCACTCGGTAGAGTGTCTGGCTTCTACTCACTGTTTCCCCTCTTCCCACCCATCAGAGACGAGAGTCTGAAAAGTCTGGAGGGCAGTTACTCCAGGCTGAGGGCTACTGCTTTACAAGTTCTTCAGGTTCCAGCTGGCTGCCATGCTGGGGCTCCCAGCTCAGCAGAGTGTCCTCCAGGCTCCCGTCCTCTTCAAGAGAGTGTTAGGCAGTCTTGCTAGTCAGTCCTGCTCTACCTGCCGTGAGCTCTCAGGGTGAGTGGGTTCTCCAGAGTGGCGACTGACGGGGCAGTCTGCACTTGAGACTTGAGACGACTTCATGACAATCTAGCTTCACCAGACACTCAAGATACTGTCGGGTACTTAGCCTGAACACTGGCTAAAACATCACCCTTTGGTGATCAGCATGCTCAACCCTAAAAATCTTCCCATCAGGGTTTTGAGAGATACAATTTTCTTCTCTTTAGAAGAACGACACTATTCTACCTAGACAAGCCTGAAAGACAAGGCCACGGAAAGGCCTTGCCAATGCTCCAGGTTACAGAGTAAGGCCTCTCTTTATCCTTCCCATTCCTGTAGGATTTAGGACACTATTCACTCTATCTGGGGGCTTAAAGTCAACCCACTCTTTACTTCCCTCTTCAAACTGAAGGAAAAAAAAATGACTGAAACTGAGTTCACTTACGGAGAGCACCAGATCTCGCTTACGTCTGGAGTTTTTCTGGCCAGTCCCTCGGATCCTGCATGGGGAGCCTATGAATCCAAGAGAGCGGCTCAATTCCCCAGTGCCTCCAGTGCCTCCAGCGCCTGACTCATCCAAGGCACTGTCCAGAGCTGCAGATCCGAGCACACCCTCAGGGCGGGTTGCTGGCAGCTTGGTTCCACTTTCCGGTCCTGTCTCTGAGGATGCCCTCTGGATAGCCAATTGTGTGGCAGGCGAAAGCTGCTTGGCGTAAGCGGGGACCAGCACTCGTTGTATTGAACCCTCAGAGGCCACATAGTCGTCCGCAATCTAAGGACATAAGAAGAGTCTGTTACCAGCTAGGCAGAGGAGGACCTGGTTCACCACCATTCTTGGCCAAGAATAGTGAAAAAGCAAGAAGAGGAGCCAGGACAGCAGACTTCCGTGTCAATGGCTTGTTTCGTAGACAATCTATGAGAACATCAGCAGATCATTCTTTTTTCTTTCTCATAGGTGGGTGAGTGTTTTGTCTGATGTATGTGTGTGGACCACATGCATCCAGTACTTGTAGAAGCCAGAAGATGGTGTCAGATGCCCTAGAACTGGAGTTACAGACGGCTGCGTGTCACCAAGTGTGTGCTAAGGAATTGAACCTGGGTCCTCTAGAAGAGCAGCCAGTGCTCTTGGCCACTGAGCCGTCTCTCTAGCTCTGGGGAAATTGTTCTTCTGAGAACATGATCTGGAGTGTTGGGTTTTTATCACAGAACATCTTACATGAACTGGGCATGCTTTGACCGTCTACGTGAACAGTTACTTATGGTAATTCTTGAGTACATGTGTCACCAAGCGGGGGTGGTGCTCGGGAGGCTGAGGCAGGGGGACCTCTGTGAGTTCCAGGACAGCCTGATCTACAGAGTGAGTTCCAGAACAGCCAGGGCTGTTACACAGAGAAATCCTGTCTCAGAAAAAAAAAAAAAAAAAAAAGCCGGGCATGGTGGCACATGCCATTAATCCCAGCACTCGAGAGGCATAGGCAAGCGGATTTCTGAGTTCGAGGCCAGCCTGGTCTACAAAGTGAGTTCCAGGACAGCCAGCCAGGGTTATACAGAGAAACCCTGTCTTGAAAAACCAAAAAAAAAAAAAAAAAAAAGAAAAAAGAAAAAAGAAAAAAGAAAAAAAAAGAAAAGAAAAGAAAAAGAAAAGAAAAGACAGTTAAAACAAGAAATGTGTCTAGATAAGCCTTTGTCAGGAAGGAAGCAGGGGAGGAATTGATAACAAGGGAAACCAAGCAGCACAGGAAACAAGCCTAGGGAACAGGAACAGTAACAACAATAACAAGGGGAATGAGAGGAAAGACAGAGCAAAGCAGAGAGAGGCAATGAACCCCTGGAGAGGCTACCACAAACACAACAGATCCCTCACCTGCCCTCTAGTCCCCTGGCAGGGCCAACCTGGGCTGGACCACATCTTCCAGCCACAGCCCTAACACCCAGCTGACTGTGCAGTCAAGGGCATGCAGGGCAAGGGAAGGAGGGAGAGGGAGAGGGAAGGAAGGGAGGGAGTGTGGATTTTTACAGCCAAGAAAACAAAACAGTGAAACTGGGGGGAGAACCACACACATACAGAAAGAAGCGGAGGAGGCGGCTGAGATTTATAGACCTGTGAGCTGCTTGCTTTCTGTGCTGTGAAATCTAAAAGCTAATTCCATCCCGACGGCCTGGAAGCCTTCCTTCCCTGACTAAAAGAAGCCCTGTGCAGAGAGCACACCTAGCCTGGGTCTCCACTGTCTCCAGTCGCTCAGGCCAGGCACAGAGGCTGAGAACAGTAGCCGGGACTACAAATGGAAGCCTTTAGGAGAGCAAAGGTGTGGTTGGTGATAGGCTAGCATGGAGGGATAGGTCTAGATGCTCACATTTCTCACAGTCAGCAGATGGGCTGGGAGCTCCCACCCTCTCACTCACCCTGTGTGCTGTGATCTCTACCGGGTATGGTGACCTAGCCGGGGTCAGGAGGGAAGAGAGCCGGCCGGCAGACAGAGGGAAGGGGAGAGCTGAAGACTCTGCTGCGGCCACTGAGTGCGGTCCATCTGTTACTCGCTGTCTCTGTGATCTCCACCCTCCTTCCATCTCCTTCTCTTCCCTGCCTGCCCTTCTGCGGTTCTGATTCTATTTGACCAGGCTTTTCTTCTTCACATGACCCTTGAGCAGTGAAAAACTGAAATAGCACAAGGTCTGCCTATGTCTTTTCCTGCCCAGGATATGCTTGTTTCCCCTCCTCCTCTGCTCTATGAGGTACTCTTTTTTATTTTTAATTACATGTATATGTCTGTGTCTGTGTGTGAGTATGAACATGTGAGTATAGGTCCCAGGAGGCCTGAGGCATCAGGATCCCTTCGCAGCTAGTGTTAGGAGCCTTCCGACAGGGGAGCTGGGAACTGAACTCAGACCCTTTGGAAGAGCAGTAAGCACTCTTAACCACTGGGCCATCATTCTGGTCTCTCCCTTCTCCTTTTTAGATAGGATTTCTATATTTAGTTCAGACAGGCCTGGAAGTCCCTATGTTGAAGCCCAAATTTATGATGATCCTCCTGTGACACCCTCTATGTCCCCCTCCCCCCTTTTGTTGTTGTTGATGATGAAACACTTTATTTAGAGGCTCGGGGAAATGTGGTAGAAGTCCACGCTGTCTGCCCAAGACAGACCTTAGAGATCTCCCTGTGGCTAAGAGCCTTTTTTGAGACAGAGTATCAATACATGGTCCTGGCTGGCCTAGAACTCACTATATACACTATGATGACCTTCAGCTCACAGAGATTCATCTGCTTCTGCCTCCCGGGTGCTGGTATTAAAAGCAAGAAATTGGGCTAGAGAGATGGCTCAGCGGTTAAGAACACTGACTGTTCTTCCAGAGGTCCTGAGTTCAAATCCTAGCAACGACATGGTGGCTCCCAACCATCTGTAATGAGATCTGATGTCCTCTTCTGGTGTGTCTGAAGACAGCTACAGTGTACTTACATATAATAAATAAATGTTTAAAAAAAAAAATGAAGCCAGGCGTGGTGGCGCATGCCTTTAATCCCAGCACTCGGGAGGCAGAGGCAGGCGGATTTCTGAGTTCGAGGCCAGCCTGGTCTACAAAGTGAGACCCTGTCTTAAAAAACAAACAAACAAAAAAACAAAAAAAAAAAAAAAGAAAGAAAGAAAGAAAGAAAGAAAGAAAGAAAAGAAAAAGCAAAAGCAAGTAATTGGCTGGGTGGTGGTGACACATGGCTTTAATTCCAGTGCTCAGGAGGCACAGCCTGATCTACAAAGAGTTCAGGAACAGCCAGGGTTACAGAGAAATTCCTGCTCAAAAAAAAATCTAGGAGATCTGGACTCCCTCTCCTGGCCTCCCCCTGCAACTGCACTCATGTGCACATGCCTCCCATCCCACATACAGAGGTAATTAAAAATTAAAACTAAGTCTTCAAAAGAAATTAAAGGCAAGAGCTACCACGCTTAGCACACTGCTCACATTTTTATTTCCTTCCCTCAATCCCCTGTCCTCCACTTTATCTTTTTCAAAATAGATTCTCTTGAAACCAGGTATGGTGGTTTATGCCTGAAATGCCAGCCAGCACTTGGGAGTCTGAAGTGGAAGGAGTGCTACAAGTTTGAGGCCAGCAGGGGCTACTGAGTGAGTTCCTGGCTAACTTGGGCTACAGAGTGAGGTCCTGTCAATCATCACCACCAAATGAACCACCACTTCCTACACAGATCCACCTTTCTTCTCTGCTCCTTCCTCAGACCATTCTTTCCACGTCTTCCCTGCACCTGCAGTCTAGCATCCTTGTCTTTCCCCTCTCTCCACCTTTGCCTCTCTTCCCCTCCAAACTTTCATCTCCGTACTGAAGCCCTTTTTGGCAAGCAAAGGCCGTGATAAAATATGAATGAGCTGTCTGTGCATGGCAGGCATTCTCGCCAGGAAAGTCGGGAGTTGGTGGAACAGCGGAGACAGCTGCAGAAAAGATGCCATGCGGAGCTGTTGAGAAAGCGGGAAGCCACACGCACCAAAAATGATCTCCTGCAAAAAGGCTCAGGGTGGAAACGAGTGCTGGCTACCCCTGAAAGTGGAGGAAATTTGATGTACTTCTGTCTTATCCCAGATACAAATAAAAGAATGGTTTAAAGAGGGAAAGAGAAAGCAGCATATGATCTGCATCCCCAGCACTAGGGTAGACCAACCACACTGGACATTACTCACCGGGTTGAGCAGCGGGGCTCCCTCTCCCGCAGCCAGAGTGCATCCTGGGAGGCGCGCATCTCTCTGGGGGGCTGCGAAGAAGCCCAAGGGCCCCTGACCCACGGTGGAGGCAGCCCCCAGCTGCCTCAGCTCCTCGATCACCACCTGCACGCCACTGCCCACGCTATCACACTCCTCCTCCATGGCAGGCAGAGTGTTGCAGGCTTCTCCTGGACTCCCCTTGAGCACTCCAGGCTCTTCGGGAGGTGGGCTGCGGGCCCGGCTCTCCCCATCTTCATCAGCGGTGCACACTTTCCCCTGCCGTAGCTCACCCACTTCTTCCTGGAGCTGTTTTAACAACTCATTGTTGGCCCGCGCAAGCCCTAGAGCGGCCTCAGCCAGACCCACTGCCTTGTCCACCCGCTGGTAGATAATGTGCAGGAGCTGTTCAGAGCTTTGGACCGCCAGGCCATGTCCAGTCACTGTGATGGGGGTACTGGCGGGAGCATTCCCACCCTGCGAACCCGTGCTGCCCTGGCTCGTCTCGCTCTTACAGGCACAGCAGCAGCATCTGGCTTCACTGCCACTGGGAGGAGAGAAAAGAATGGTGGCACTGAAGGACATAGTTAATGGTCGCAGGTAACTGTGCGCACACTATCAGGTCGCTTCACAAGTACTCCAGGTAACCGGCCTTGACCAGGGAAGCGCTTGCGTCGAGATTCATAGAAGGTGTCCAGAAGAGCTGGGGCTCCGGGCTGTGGAGTAGGAGTAGGTTGTGGAGAAGGCTAACAGGTCCATGGCTACTTCTCCTCAGCTTTCCATTAGCAGGTCCTGTGCTCCCTGAGCATGCAGCACAATGGTACACCACGGCCTTCACTGAAAGAGTAAAAAACAAAACCAAAGGTCTTCCTGATGTGCAGTGGGAGGGGACTCAAGGCACTCTTCTTGCGGTCAAGCAAGGACACTCCCAAAGCCCACTGCATCCCGGGGAACAGAAAAGGGACACCAGGAAAGATGAAAAGATCAGGGAAATGAAGTTCTATTTCCTCTTTTCTCTCTGATCCCCATCATTTCTCTAATAACAATATTGCATCTTACTAATTGACGCCGTGCCGTTCTTTAGGGCACTCAGAGCACTTCATATGGGTGGTCTCATCAACACAACGCTAGGAAACAAATCGTAGCCAGGGCCAGAGAAAAGAAGTGCAGGGAAGTTGTAAGCCCCCTTTTTTTTAATGGTCAAAGAAGAAAGCAGAACCTGGTTATCGCTATTCTGCCTCATATGTATTTAAGCAGATACCTGTAAATGCTCCTTTTGTTTCCTCTGAGGAAGTGATGAGAAGAGAGCCTTACCCAAGCGGTGCAGATACACAGCTTGGTCTGAGCCCAGAGTGTTTCCTTCCCTGTTCTATCCCTGGGCCTAGGCTGCAAGCTTTAAGTCTCTATAGAGTCTAATCTTCCAGGCTGACTAATTACCCAGTTTCTCGCAGCTTCTGACCCCACAGCTCTGCCTGACCTCATCATACCACTTATCTTTTCTCTCTTTTCTCTCAAATAGCCTCTTTCCTGTGCTCTTCTCATGAGAGTTGGACATACCCTATTTCTGACTCACCTTGTCAAATCTTTCTCTGATTCGTCATGTTGCCTGACCCTCAGTTAGACGTCACTTTCTTCTACGAACTAACCTTACCTTCGTTGTTAGGAATCAAAGGTATGTACTAAAGGCGGGTGTAAATTCCAGCCAGACTTACTGGAATCTAGGGCTGGATCTCTGAGTTCAAGACCAGCTTGGTCTACAGAGTGAGTTCCAGGGCAGCCAAGACTACACAGAGAAACCTTGCCTTGAATCAAACATAAAATTCATTGTAACAGAAGCTGACCTTAAACACAGGATAACTCCTGCCTCCACCTCCCACAAGCTGGGATCACAGGCATTTGCCACCATGCTCCTGCCCTGTTTATTTATTAGTAGTTTGAGATAAGGTCTCACTACAATAGACCAGGCTGGCCTCAGTCTTATAGAAATCTACCTGGCCGGGCATGGTGGAGCACGCCTTTAATCCCAGCACTTGGGAGGCAGAGGCAGGCAGATTTCTGAATTTCTGAGTTCGAGGCCAGCCTGGTCTACAGTCAGGGCTATACAGAGAAACCCTGTCTTGAAAAAAAAAAAGAAAGAAAGAAAGAAAGAAAGAAAGAAATCTACCTGCCTCTGCCTCCTGAACTGGGTTTAAAGGCAGGGCCATAATGCTGGTCTGTTTCCATATTGCTCTGTGGTCCTGGTTAGCCTGTATTCATCAGGAAGCTAATCCTGTCTCAGTCTCCTGGGTGTGTTGTGATCACATGAAAATGGCGCCACCTCCAGTCAACCTCCCAATACTGCATCTTCAATGCTGAGGGGTGGGATAGGGAAATGAACTTCAGTCTAGGTCTAGGAACTGGAGCTGGGCTGTCCTGGGGCACTCTCAGAATGACATCCCTGGGCCTCAAGCCCCTGGCAAAGGAAGCCAGATGTCTTGAGTTCACCATTCAGCAACCCCTAGAAGTCACTTCTGCCATCCCTCATCTCCATTTCTTGGGATCCGTAAAAGAAGAGGTAGTGTCCAACAGGGATATCTAGTCTAGAGAGCCAAGGACGTGCCCAACGGAGGGAAACAGGGATGGCAGCAGTAAACCACACTGCCTCTCTCTGGAATACTCTATTTAAGTAACTAAACTACTACAGGAGCGGAGGGCTGGGGACTAGGAGGTACCGAGTCACTGAGAACACACCAAGGAACTTAAATATTGGTATTTTCTAAATGATGTTTGATTACAGGAAAAGAATGTTTCAGCCTGAAGCTCTGTAAATGACAAAATCTTAAGTGTAGTTACAATTCCCTGACAAATACATTTCCATTTTACACTGTAATTTACCATAACATCATAATTAAAATGAATTTGCTATATATTGAATTTTGGTTCTTCTTTTTAATCAGCCTGCTCACTTTAAGTTTATTAGTTCTAATTTTTCTTCTTCTTATTTTCTTCTATGCAGGTGTTTTGCCTGCATGTAGGTCTATGTCTTGGGAGGGTCTGGACCTGGTGTTACAGAAGGTGGTGAGCCTCCATGTGCATGCTAGGAATCAGGACTAGGTCCTCTGCAAAAACAGCAAGTGTTTTTAACCAGCAAGCCACCACCACAGCACACTTTTGTCTATTAAGACTGGGTTTTAGGCCAGGCGTGGTGACATACGCCTTTAATCCCAGCGTTTGGGAGGCAGAGGCAGGTGGATTTCTGAGTTCAAGGCCAGCCTGGTCTACAGAGTGAGTTCCAGGACAGCCAGAGCGACACAGAGAAATGCGGGCGGGGTGGCGCACACCTTTTATCCCAGCACTCGGGAGGCAGAGGCAGGCTGATTTCTGAGTTTGAAGCCAGCCTGGGCTACAAAGTGAGTTCTAGGACAGCCAGGGCGATACAGAGAAACCCTGTCTTGAAAAAACAAAACAAAAAAAAAAAACAAAAAACAAAAAAGAAGAAGAAGAAGAAGAAGAAGAAGAAGAAGAAGAAGAAGAAGAAGAAGAAGAAGAAGAAGAAGAAGTTTTAAAAAGATTGCCCATCTA
>NC_034597.1:45722631-45724204 GCF_900095145.1 Mus pahari
GGAACTCACTTTGTAGACCAGGCTGGCCTCGAACTCAGAAATCCGCCTGCCTCTGCCTCCCGAGTGCTGGGATTAAAGGAGTGCACCACCACGCCCAGCGCCTCTGTCTCTTGAATAGTGGGATCATATTGTCATCATGTCCAACTTGAATTTCTTTCTCCTTTCTTTCTTTCTTTCTTTTTTTTTTAGGAGAGGGTGCATGCAGATAGGGTCTCTCTATGTAGTCCTGGCTATCCTGGAACTCTGCCTACAAAGCTCTAGCTATTTAGACCAGGCTAGCCTTGAACGCACAGAGATTTGCCTATGCCTCCAGTGTGTTGTAATTAAAGCTGTGCACCACTAAGTCCAGCCACAGTGAGAAATCTTATGACCAACCAACCAACAACCCCCCCCCCAATATAACGAACAGTCAACAACATGAATGACAAATGTCAAACTGAGGCTTACTAAACACATTTAGGAGTAATTTCACTATTGTCTGATCTTACGTGTTTTGTTCTTTTATGAGACAAGATGTCATGAAGCCAGGCCGGCTTTGAACTTGCTATGTACTGACTCGAATGCCTGATCTTCCTTCCTCCATTCCTCCAACACTGAGATTACAAGCATTTGCTTCCATACCTGTTAGTCTAATTTTAATACATGCGAAATTAATTTGGAAACTGTATTTTTCAGCTAGGCATAGGGACTCACACCTGTAATCCCAGCACTCCAGAGCTTGAGGTAGTACAACCGCTATTGGTTGGAGAACAGCTTTAGCTGTTTAATTTGAGGCTGGACTGATGCAGTGGATGGGGCTGGTCATGGGGCTCAGTTAGTATGGTACTTGTCTAAGATCCCTGGGCCCAATCTCCAGCACTACATAAGAGCCTCATGGTATCAGTCCCCAGGTATCCCAGAACCTAGGGGTGGAAGCAAAAGACTCAGAAGTTCAGAAGTCATCCTCCACTACACAGTAAGGTGAAGTCCTGACACAATAAAAAATGACACACATAAAACACACCACCAACAACCACCAACACCAAAGCCAAAACTCACAAAAAAGAGAAAGCTCCATCTTTCTATAACATGTCTGTAACAGTTCAGGGAGACGCCATCTGTAATCTGAACTTCCCCTTTCCTCCCCAGTCACACTTTTTTTTTTCAAGACTAAATACATCATACTCTTGGCCGTTTCTTTGCTTGCTTTCAAGCATTCTGAGTGAGTTTTCTGCATGACTGAGTTTACCTCCAAAGTATGAAAAATAAGTTTTCTTATAGTTTAATAGATGGGTGTGATAGGGTATTCTTCAGATATATGTGCTCACAATGGGCCTTTGACTCTTTAGGGTCAGGATAGAAATGGACTTTCTTTCCTGTGACAGGCAATTCCTATCTTCCCTGGAAATAAAAAGGAAATAAAACTCCCAGTCAGCCCTG
Source organism: Mus pahari (assembly GCF_900095145.1). Lineage (NCBI taxonomy): Eukaryota > Metazoa > Chordata > Mammalia > Rodentia > Muridae > Mus > Mus pahari. Next base: position 45,724,051 of record NC_034597.1, read on the forward strand.
TTTCCTCATTTCAAGGTACAAAAATGGCTCACTTGTTAGAAAGTCTTCTTAAAACCTATTTCTATCAGAAATGAGCTATCACACAACAGCTAGTGAGCAGATACCATAAAATCTGATATATATATATATATATATATATATATATATATATATA
>NC_034597.1:45727571-45735569 GCF_900095145.1 Mus pahari
CACTCACACACACACACACACACACACACAAAAGCGACCGGGGCGACGAGCCTAGATCGGGAGACATAGTCTAAGCTAGCTGACAGCTACTCTAGAGAGTGCTCTCCATTGTCTTGTCTTAGGACTTAGAGGTCATGTTAGTTAACAGCCTACTGTGATGCCTGAGCCTTCAAAAGGATATCAAACATTACCATCACTCCTGGGGTCGTTAAGGTCGCTAGAATATAACTACATTTCAAAGATATGCATTGTCTAAGCTTGCAGAAGGTCCACCCTGGAACCAGTATTCATTGTGCACCAATCTGGCTTGTACTGTTGGGAAATAAAAAGTCACTTACTATAAATAAGAAGTCTACCGGAACCTGAGTCAGGGCATTCTCCTTATTAGTACAGATTCTACTGCAGGTGTTGTTTAGGTGTCTTTAAATGCTGTCTCTACACAACCCTGAACTAAGGAGCACAGAGGTTTGGTGTAGAGAAAACTTGCACTTTAATCTCCCGGTTACAACACTGTATCCTGATCCACATACACTAATGTTTTCACTCAGTCTTCAAACACAGACTGGATTCGGGTAAATCCTGTCTAACTCCTAATAAGCCTGTCTCAGCACAGAGCTCCCGAGGGAAGGGGGGCCTCTGCCCCAGGCAACAGTCCTTCAATGCTGTACACACTCTTTTCCAAAAATGTGACGATATGGGGGAAGCTTTGCATTACAGAAAGCAAAAAAAGCAATCACATTGTATTTCTTATCCCTCCTGGGCTTTGCATCTGCCTCCTCTTGCCCCTACCCCAAATTCAATAACCCAGTATCCCCGTTCAGTATCTGGACTAGAATATTGTCTCACACACTTTCCCAGATGTGGAGTTTTCCAAACAAATCAAATCCCAACCAATAAAAGATAATTTTGTCAAAATGCCAGGAAATTCCCTTCTGGTACCTCCCCCCAAAACCACTCATAAAGGCTAAAATATACACAGTTGCACGTTTAGGAAGGAAAACCAATAAAAACAAAAAAAACAAAAGCACTTAAAAGTCACTAAGGAGGCTCTGGACTACACACTCAGTACTCCCCCCCACACCCCCTCCCCATTTGCCAAGCACACTGACTGCAGGCTTTGGGGCAATTATTTAATTATTCTCTAATCTGATATAAAAAGAAGCAGAAAAGAAGGTAAATTCCAATAGGATGAAAGTTCTTAAGTATGCTAAGTGCAGGATTTCCTCTACGCTTTACTTTGCATTTGAAATCCTGTTTTGATCACATTTGGGAACACAGAGGGAAAAAAAAACACGACATCCTAAGGTCTATTTTACACACATAAAATCAAATGAAAACACTTTAAAAATAAAATCCAATACAGCACATATACACACACTTAACATATATACAAAAAATAAGCCCCAAGATGAATCCATACGAAATGGTATGTTTTAAGCACACATACACACAAATGTCCTCATGAAATTGTGTGTGCAAGACACTTCTCTCCAAGGAAATAAGTGTCCCAATTAAAATAACCTAGTATATTTATTGGCCTGGCACACTCGCTACATCCACAGCACTTGGTTTTGGTTCTGAGGAAGTGTGTCTAAAACGCATGCCAAAGGCTTTGTGAGGGCACCTCAAATCTCTCTGTTGCCTGTGGTAGAAATTCACATTATCGCTATAACCCGATTAAAAACAAATCTATACTTCCCCAAGCGACTAAAATTTAAATCCTTCAACCACAAAATTTACCAATTCTTAAAATGTGATCCAAAAAGAAAAAAAAAAAAACCAACTCTGTAAATTGGTCTGGGAACAGTTGCACACGGCTTCTCAACTTGGTATATTTTTAAACCTCAACCAGGAAAAAGAAAGAGAAAGAGAGACAGGAAAAGAAATGGGGGAAAAGAGCAAATTCCCCTTAGCAACGGTTTCCTCACCCCAGCACTGCCACAGATCTCTATTTTTAAAAAATTGGAAAACGCACACAAGATGAAGGAGAAAAAAAAAATGGAAAAAGGATACCCGAAGGTCGTATGGCTCTTTGTATTCGTGTGTGTGCAAAAAAGGAGGACTCGCGGAGCCGGAGCTCGCAAGCCCCGCCCCTTCCCGGCCGCCCGCCCGGATTGGCCGCCGGCCGCCCCGCCCGCAAGCACACGCGCCGCGCCCGAGGCGTCCGTCCGGGGGGCCCCCGAGGGCCGCGGGCTCCCGGACCTGGCCGCTGCGCCCACTGCCCTTCCCTTTCTCCTCGCTGTCCGCTCACCTTTCCCGTCTCGTTTGTCCCCCTAAAGCCAGGCTCAGAAGAACAACCCTGTGAGCGAGCGCCCTCTGACATTGATAAACTGGGAGAACTAGCGAACTTGGGACCTCTTAGGCTGGGATTGAGCACCAGGATTGGGGGCGAGGCCCTCCAACCCTTGGGTTCCCAGGCCAGTGTCTCAGGGTCACACAAGTTGTCTAGCAGCCCACCTTTACATGAACATCTACGAGTGTAACGTTGTCCAAGCGAGAGGCCAAGTAGCCTTCCACTTGGGGCTTGTTTTTGCACAGCCTGAGCCAGTCTCTAAAAGGACATTCTGAAGAAACCAAAATGTCTCCCTGACACCCCCTGCGTGTAGACCATTGCTTAAACCTGATATTAAGCAGCCCATAAACGGGTCTCACTACACCTTTTTATTGTAAAACGCTTGCAAGAATACACACACACCCACACACACCATATATCTTTTGGTGGGGGCATTCGCGTGCCGCAACACAAGTGTGGCAATTAGGGGACAACTTGCAGGAATTCTCTCCACCTTGAGGGTCTGAAGGATCAAACTCAAGTCCACAGGTTTGGCAGCCTTCACCACCAGTGTCCCTGCTGGACACTAAGTTTCTCTCTCTCTCTCTCTCTCTCTCTCTCTCTCTCTCTCCTTGATCTCCAAAGAGAACATCAAATCCTACTTATATCTATTCCTATTTATTTATGTTTTAGTATGGGAAACCCATGACCCTTCTTAAGTCTTCCTAGGACTTCCTGGCTTTTCCTCCTCACTGGAACCCCTGACCTATGAGTTTATAAAAGAAAACGGGAACTCTTAACAATGGAGATGCATGCTTAAACCATATTAAAAGAAAAAGATAGGCTCCCGTCTCTTTCCCCTCTTGTTCTGGAAGCAGTTTCTATGCTTCTGGCTGTGGCCTGGCTGTGTTGAAGAGGAAACGGCAGACCTTCGCAGCTCTGCACAAGCAATGTTGACACGGCTTCTTACAGAGAGTAAGCGACTGTGACAGTACAGGGGCACAGCACACAGAGGCATGTGTCATTATGTGTGGCCGGAGGGTGGCTCTGTCTCCAGGGGAACGTGCTTCACTGGGCATTAGCTCGCACTCCCAGTCACCGTCCTCAGTCTCCTTATGCCTCCTCACCAAAGCCTCCTGGTCCAGCTCTGCGTGGCAGAGTCTCTGTCCATCTTTCCCTGCTGCATCCAGTAATGATCTCCCTCCATTACTTTCCTGTTCCTCCCTCTGGTCTCAGTCTTTGTAGCTTCCTTTCTCACACTTATTGCCTCTGTGATACCAGCTTTCTGGGTACCTCAGAGGGAGTGATAACTTCTCCTTGTTACATGAAAATCCGTAAGCAGTTCATGGTTTATTGATTGCTATTATTATTATTATTATTAAACATTTGTGAAGTGGGAGTGGGAAAGGATCTCACTCAATAAAGAGCTTGCTGCTTAAAAGAGAGGACCAGAGCTACATCCTCGGAGCACACGGTCCTAGGCTGGACATGGCCGTGTACGTATAACCCCAGCTCTGTGGAGATGGAGGCACTTGGATCCTAGGGTTGCTGGCCAGCCCCAGGGACCTAATCTCTGAGATACTAGTGAGGGAGTGCCAGTCTCAAACAAAACAAAACAAAACAAAAAAATAACAACAGCAAAACACCAAAGTGGCCAGTTCCCGAGGGATAGCAGCTAATGTCGAGGAAACATTGTGTGAACTAAAGGAAACTTTGTTTTCTTTCTCATGGCCTTGCTCATGCTAAGTACGCACACATTTTCCTACCAAGCTACACCCTCCCAGGGCACAAAGTGGATTTTTTTTTTTGTTCTGCTGGGGGTGGGGGTGGGGAGTAGGTGGGGAGTAGTGTGGAGCGATGGCTCAGCATGTAAAGGAAGCTGCCTGTAAGCCTGATGGTCCATGTTCTATCCTCAGGACCCAGATGCTGAAGGATCACCTCCCACACCTAGCTTCCCTCTAACCCAGTCGTTCTCTGACCTCCACATGTATACTATGGTTTTGGTAACACACACACACACACACACACACACACACAAAGGCCTGCAAGTTGCCCTCCATCTGTCCTGAACACGAACACACACTAAATAAATAAATAAACAGATACCTTTTTATTTATTCTTGTTTATTTATTGTGTGTATGCCAGAGAGTTCGTATGGAGGTAAAATTATTTTTATTGGGGTGGGGGTGTGGCAGTAGAGGGCATCAGATCCCCTGGAACTCCAGACATGCATGTTTGTAAGCTACCATCTAGGGAATGAAACCTGGATCCTATGTAAGAACAAGTGCTCTTGGGGCCTGGACAGATGGTTCAGCGGTTAAGAGCACTTACTGCTCTTCCAGAGGTCCTGAGTTCAATTCCCAGCACCCACATGGTGGCTCACAACCACCTGTAATGGGATCCGATGCCCTCTTCTGGTGTGTCTGACAGCTACAGTGTACTCATATAAATAACATAAATAGATAAATCTTTTAAAAATAAAAAAGAACAAGTGCTTTTAACTGGGCCTTCTTTCTGCCCCTGAGCTCATGGCATCTTCTTTCTTTTAAATAAACCAGATCAGCAATTCATATTTAGTGACAGCTTAACCTGAACTATGAAGGGTTAAGTACTGGGTTGTGTTAAGTACCTAACTCAAAGGCAAAGGCTTCTGGGAGAAATGAGTTGAGTTAAATATTCTCTCTCTCTCTCTTTTTTTTTTTTTTTTTGTTTGTTTTTTTGAGACAGGGTTTCTCTGTGTAGCCCTGGCTGTCCTGGAACTCACTCTGTAGACCAGACTGGCCTCGAACTCAGAAATCTGCCTGCCTCTGCCTCCCAAGTGCTGGGATTAAAGGTGTGAGCCCCCACTGTCTGGCGAGTTAAATATTCTCAAGAAGCTGACATGAGTAGAATTTTTTCTGCCTGACCCATTAACAAATGCAAAGCAGATATTTTAGGATTTTTTTTTTTTTTTTTTTTTTAAAGCTTCAGTTGGGCATAGCCCCTGGAAACCAGAGCTTGGCTTTGAGGCCAGGTCTGGTGGAGCCCTGAGGGAGGAGGGCAGTCGGCAGGCTAAGGGAGAGGAGGGGCAGCCTGGGTCGGAGAGGAGGTAGCCGCGGCTCCTGGGGGCGGTTCTGGTTGCTGTGTCTGCAATTTCTTCTGGCCCATTGTAATTAAAGCTTTCCCAATATGAGTCTGGCTTCTGGAGGAAAGCAGAATTTATTAAAATGAGCAAGAAATAAATACAAAGCGGTAGTGATGCTTGGTTGCAAGAAAAGTATATTTTAAAGCATAAAGCCCTTGCGTCTTAAGGCCAGTGCTTGCTGGTCACTTTTATTCTTGTGTTACGGCCCTGGCAGGAGGCGATCTTTCTTCTAAGAAAACAGCAACATAAGAGGAAAAAGAAAAGACCCCAAGAGTGCACACTAAGCTAGATTCCGACCGGCCCAAGTCCACTTAGTACTCTGGGCAAGAGGGGAGCGCTCCCCTTAGATACCCCCTACATGCCCCCCTCAGGCTTGCTCATTACCCTACCTCTTTTGCTGCTGGATTTTTGTCTTGTTTTGTTTTTAAAGATTCATTATGTATACAGCACTCTGCCTGCATGTACGCCTGCAGGCCAGAAGAGGGCACCAGATCTCATTATAGGTGCTTATGAGTCACTGTATAGTTGCTGGGAATTGAACTCAGGACCTCTGGAAAAGCAGACAGTGCTCTTAACCTCTGAGCCATCTCTCCAGTCCTTATTTTGTTGTTTTTTTCTTTTGACTTGTACCCAGGCTGGCCTCATCTTTGCTACAGAGACAAGAATGGCCTTGAACTCCTAATCCTACCACTACCTCTTCTACCTATTTGTTTTTTTCCAGACAGGTTTCTCTGTATAGACCTGGCTGTCCTGGATCTAGCTCTAAAGATCAGGCTGACCTGGAACTCACAGAGATCTACCAGTCTCTGCCTCCATAGTCATGAGACTGAAGGCCTGTGCCACCACCTCGAGTGGGTTGCAGGGGTGTACAGTGATTCTGGGCTTCCATTTCACCTCTTAATTTTTCCCAATATGCCACATGGATTCTGTAGGCCAGAATAAATCAGTCGTTTCATTTCCTCTCAAAGGATGTGACCTTCCTTCCCCCAAATGGCTTTGACAGTTTTCTCATTTGCTAGCTGAAGAGGATATTGAAGAGACACAGACCTTCTGGTCTTGCCTAAGAGGGAACACTCAGTAACTATTATGCTTCAGCCTCTGATGTGCTGTCCCCTCCCCTCCTCCTCCTCCTCCCTTTCCTCTGTGCCCCACCTACCTCTTCCATCTCTTCATAAACGTTCTGCTCACCCTGTAGCACTTTCTACCCCCACAGGCCGCCCTTGCCAGATTCAGAGATGCCATAAGGCATCCAGCCTTTACCCCCACCATGCTCTCTGCTGGCAAGAGACCGCACAGGCCTCTGGGAGTGCTTGCTCTCCTTTTTATCCCTATGAGTCCTCAGACTAACCCCGAGGAGTCAGATTTTGGTGATACTGAGCTGTGTGTGGAGGGAGGGAAAATGTCAGCCTTCCCTTCAAGAGTCTTGTCTCTTGGAAACGGGAACTGCCACGAGAAATCAATCTTTCAGCTATTTAAGGCAATTTCTTTTCCATCATCCTTTGTCAAGACCACTGTATTAGGAATGAACCTGGAGAGAGTCCCTGAACGAGTACATGCCACTCAGTAGCTGCATCACCGCCACCTGGCATCCATCATCTTCACGATAGCTCAATGCTGCAAAGCCACCTCCCACCAGTGAGAATTTACAAATACACAGGGCAGCTACTGATGGCCTACAAAGTAGACGTTTTAATATTTTTTAGATTTATTTTATGTGTATGACTGTTTTGCCTACATATATGTTATATGCAGGTGCCTGGTGCTGGCAAGGGTCAGGTGTTGGGTCCCCTGGAACTGGTATTGCTTGTGAACCATTGTATGGGCCGAGATTTGAACCCAGGCCCTCAGCAAGAACAACTCTTTACTACTGAGTTGTCTCTCCAGCTCAGAAACTAACAACTAAAAAAATGTTAACTTTTATTCTTTTTTGTTTGGTTGGTTTTGTTTTGTTTTCAAATCAGGGTTGTTCTGAGTAGACCTGGTTGTCCTGGAACTCACTCTGTAGACCAGGCTAGCCTCAAACTCGCAGAGACCCACCTGTCTCAGCCTCCCAAATGCTTCCATAAAATGGGTGAATGACCATTCCTGGCTAGTGTCTTTTGTGTGTGTCTATGCTTATGGAAGTTTAGGTACCCTCAAGGCCAGAGGCACCAGACTCACTGGAGTAAGCTGTAAACTGCCTACTGGGGTGCTGGGAACTGAACTGGGGTCCTCAGGAGGAACTGCAAGTCCTCTCTAGCCTCGCAGACACTAGCAGCCTTCCCTTCCCTTTTATCCTCATTTCATTCCATAAAACCTAGCACACACTGACCCCTGTTAGACGGCTTTTGTACCACAGACCCAGGCTAGAATAGGAATATACCAGGAAATTCTAGGTCTGCAGGTTTCATGTCCTCTCTACTCTAGGACTCTGCAGATCAGGGTTGAAACAGACCACTGCCAAAGCAGTGTGAGGAGGAGCTGGGGTGAGAAGCTGGGGTGAGGAGGAGCTGGGGTGAGAAGCTGGGGTGAGGAGGAGCTGGGGTGAGAAGCTGGGGTGAGGAGGAGCTGGGGTGAGAAGCTGGGGTGAGAAGCTGGGGTGAGGAGGAGCTGGGGTGAGAA
>NC_034597.1:45736644-45744383 GCF_900095145.1 Mus pahari
GTCCTGGAACTCACTCTGTAGACCAGGCTGGCCTCGAACTCAGAAATCCGCCTGCCTCTGCCTCCCAAGTGCTGGGATTAAAGGCGTGTGTTACCACCGCCCAGCCAAGTTGATTTATTTTTAAACATTCTAAATTTATTTTTAAGACTGAGTCTCAGGGCTGGAGAGATGGCTCAGCTTTTAAGAGAATTAAAAAAAGAAAACAAACCAACTCACCCTGACTTCCAATTTATTATGTAGCTTAGAAGGGTTGGGGTTTGAACCTAGGGCTTCCTAAATGCTAGATATGTACCCTACCATTTGTGCTACATCCCAGCCAAAATACTCTAATTTTTAAAATGTCTAGTCTGTTTGGGTCCTCTAATGGTCCTCTGGCTCCAGGGCTGCACAGCCAAATGAATCTCCTGAGGCAAAGGAGTCATTTGTTTTCCAAACTCTGTCCTCCAGGTCCACTAATCCACAATCTCCCTGCACTTGACAAATGCAATTAACAAGCCTCGATCAGTTCCCATGGACAGCCTCATCAATCAGAACACAAACTGCACGGCGATGAGAAGGGATACGCAGTCAAGGGAGATGGACACAAGCCGGGTGTGGTGGTGCACGCCTTTAATCCCAGCACTCGGGAGGCAGAGGCAGACGGATTTCTGAGTTCGAGGACAGCCTGGTCTACAAAGTGAGTTCCAGGACAGCCAGGGCTATACAGAGAAACCCTGTCTTGAAAAAACAACAAATCAAAACAAAACAAAAAAACAGGGAGACGGACCCACCTGACTTCTATTCACTCGCAGTCTATGATGCATCCTCCTGACAACCCCACCTCTGCTCACAGACCACCTCGGGCGGGTGTGTGAAGCCAACAGTGTGAGCGCTCAGCAGGGACCTTCCCAGCCACACATCCTAGCAGCATTTGGGCTGCTTCCTGCCCCAGAGGCCGGACACCAGCCTCTCCTCCTCAGTGGCAGGCTCATCCATGCTGAGAGCGCAGAAGAGGACCACCCAGGCTTTCTCAGGGCTCAGGCCTTCCCTTCCCATCTCACTTAAGACTCCAGATCTGGCCCAGTGTGGTGGCACATACCTTGAATCACGGGGCTCAGGAGGCAGGTGGGTCTCTGTGAGTTTGAGGCCAACCTGTCCTACAGAGTGAGTTCTAGGATAGCCAGGGCTACCCATCTCAAATGAAGAAATCCTCAGATTTATTCTGTTTATCATTCTACATGGCATAGTCTCCTCCTACCCCAAACACAAGAGCCTTCCCTCTGCAGCCCCGCCCACAACGTCCCTGTGCATCTTTCCACCTCATCAACTTTTCATCTTTTTAAATTGAAGCAGGAAGTCTCCCCCTCCTCCCCGCCTCTCTCCTGCTTTGCTGTCAGCTTCAGGACTGGAGACATTAATGTATTCACCAGACTTTGTCCTCACACCATGGTTTCCTGTAATTACAGTGCCTTCTCTCCCACTGTCCTGGCTTGACTGTAAAGTGCTTAAAGGAGGGGCAGTGTGGACAAGAGGCTGAGAAATAGTACAATTTTGGCACCCAGGAAAGCAGCACAGACAGCTAATGCACCAGGAGCCCACCAAGCGGTAACATGCTCACCCGTGGTTCAGAGCTGCACCAAAGGCACTGAAATAACTGTGGACTCCACTCTGGAAGGGGGTACTGTTATTTATTATAGCCAGGGAGAGCCACCCTAGAGATGCAGACAGCCGCGTCCACCTTCCCTCAGGGGACTATAGATACACTACTATACTTGTCATGTAAGTCAGCTACATTGTCACTGGACACCCGGATCCAGCCGTCCTCCCGCACGTGGTAGAGGTTGACTGCTCCTCCGGAGTAGGCGTCTCTGTAGGTGGCTTGGTAGATGGCTCGGCGGGCCAGATCATAGGCCTCCTCCACTTTCAGGTCATAGGAGTAGCCTCGATCCATAACGCCATAAGCATACACGGAGCCAGAGCCCACGGAGAAGGCGGTCCCAGAGATCCTGTTCCCCTCGCTGTCTACGTAGTAGAGGCCTGAGGGAGATGAGGTGAACAGGGAACAAGAAAAGAGATGTCATTTTTTTTAATTTTATTCATCTGCCAAGATGTTTATTTTCCTTAACAGAGATATAGATCTACAACAGAATACCCCTCCCTCACTCTCTCTCACACACCACCCCGCCCTACCCCCACAAAAATAGGATCTCAGCACACGTGGGAGGTGGAGGCAGGAGGATCAAGAGTTAAAGGCTAGGCTTAACTATGTATTAAGTTTGAGGTCAGCCTGGGCTACATAAAACCCTGTCTTAAAACAAAACGGGCTAGAAAGCTTCCTCAGCAGTTAAGAGCACTTGTTGCTCTTGTCTAGGACCCAGGTTCAGTTCCCAATATACACAGGGTGGCTTGCAACTGTCTGTAATTCCAGCTTCTGGGGAGGCAATATCCTCTTCTGTCCTCTGTGGGCACCGGGCATGCAAGTGGTATACACACATGCAAACACTTACATACGCATACTGAAACTCACAAANAAANAAAANAAATTTTNAAAAAAAAAAAAAAAAAAAAATCAGAGAAAGACAGAGTCAAATTTATCTTGAGATTTCCAGATTCCAGAACACCATACCACCCATCTCTCCTCACAGTATGTAAACCATTCCTCCTGCTCTCTTGGCAAATCCAAAAGGCAAGCATGGTGGACAATTCAAGCACAAGACTTCAGGAATGGTAGGAGATAGCACTTAAAATATAACCCCAGGGCTGCAAGAGTTAACTTCTTTTAGGTCAAAAGGGAAATGAAACAGAAATGACAACTCTATAGCCTAGCGCTGTCATTCAACACAGTGGCTAGCGACTGCACGAAACTGACTTCAACACTTGAAATGGTACTACTGCCAAGTACTGAGAAATAATTTGGGCATTTTATATAAAATTAACTATATGTCAACTCAACTAGTTTTATTTACTTCTGAGGTACGATGTCTCTGTGTGCTCCAGGCTGTCCTGCTATTCAGCTTAGGCTGGCCTTGAACTCCTGACCCTCCCTAGTGCTCTAGGATCACAGTTGTATATCAGTTGGCTTATTTATTTTTTAAAATGAGGGCCAGTGAGGTGAGTCAGCATATAGTTGTTGCTTACCACCAGGCCTGATGTCCTGAGCCCAACCCACAGAGCAAGAGAACCAACTCCCGCCGGGCGTGGTGGCGCACGCCTTTAATCCCAGCACTCGGGAGGCAGAGGCAGGCGGATTTCTGAGTTCGAGGCCAGCTTGGACTACAGCGTGAGTTCCAGGACAGCCAGGACTACACAGAGAAACCCTGTCTCGGAAAAACAAAAAACCAACAACAACAAAAGAGAAGCAACTCCCACAAGTATCCCCTGAACTGCAGATACGCTGTGGGATGTGTGCTTGTTCACACACACACAAATAAATAATTTAACTTAAAATTTAAAGGGGAGATGGCCCCCAGGGCAGGGGGAAGGAGGATGGGTTGCCCTTGCCGAGGACCTGGGTTTAGCTCTGAGCACCCTCGTGTGGCTCACATCCATCGGTAACTGTATTCTAGGGGAATCCAATGCCCTCTCTGGCCTCTTCAGGCACCATGAACACACTCTGGTGCCCAGACATACATGCACACAAAACACCCACGCATAGAAAAGAACACAATTTTTAAAGTTTAAAATTCCCCAGTACAAATGTTTTCTAGTCCTTATTACTGCATGGGAAAGGAGGAGAGCTGTTGTGCCGGACATTGTACCAATTGCTTTACGTGCACCACACTTAACTGCTGTGATGGTTCACTCAACCAGTTCACAGATGAAGAAACAGGCTAAGGTCAGCTGACTGAGCAGTCAGTGACACAGCAAGTCTAACTCCATGCTCTTTCCATTCGGTACAGGGCCTTCCTTGGAAAGGGAAGGCATTGCTGAGAATCTAATAACACATCCATTACCAGCACCCGTTAAAAGCCCTTAATTCTCCTATCCATTTAACCCCTCCCCACCACAGGGTCAGCCCCATGGCTCACAGGGCCTCGACACAACTCACCAGGGCCTCTCTTATCCCAGCCACAGATCATGGTGCCCATGGACAGCCCCATGCCTTTGTACTGATACACCATGTTAGCGAGCAGCTTGGAGGCCGCCGCGACCGAGATGCGTTCCTTATTGCGAAGCTCATAGATTCGACACTGCCGAGCCAACAACCGCTCCCAGAAGCTGCAATCCGCTGCACCCCCAGCCATGGTGCCCAGAAGGTATGGGTTGATCTCTATTACTTTCTTCACCGTCTGGGAAGCAATATAAGCACCTGCTGTGGCCCGGGAATCCGCTGCAACAATGACTCCATGGAGAAACTAGGTAAGATCAGAGAAAACAAAAAGAGAGGCCCTGTAAGACCACAAATTCTCCCCATACTTATTTTTGTATAGATACAGAGAGATAACCTGGCTTTGCATCTTTCTGGATTTTGTAATTTACTTCGTATGTTAAATGTCATTCGGGTTTAACAGCAGTTCCTGGTTTATGAATAGCCATTTTACTCACTTTAAATATGAAGTAGCAAGTTTAATGAGATAAAGACACCCCTAAGGGGACTGGAGAGAAAGCTCAGTGGTTAAGAGCACTGGCTGCTCTTCAGAGGTTCAGTTCCCAGTGCTCACAAAGATCTGTAACTCCTGTTCCAGGGAACCCGACGCCCTCTTTTGGCGCCTGCGAGCACTACACACGTGGTGTATATACATAAAGGCAAAGCACAAAAATAAGACTAAATCTTTAAAGACTAGCCTAAGATCCAGAGCTAGTTATTGTAGGGCTGGAACAGGGACCCTAACTGTTCGGTACCCACTTCAGTAACCCCTGGACTTCACCAGGCTCAGGTTATACAAACTTCGGTGAACGGCGACAATAGCTTCCTTTCCCCCCGCCACGGTCCGCTGTTCCTGCGGCTTCCCCGTTCCCAGGTAGGGATCTTGAATAGCGGCAAACTGGGGTCGCCTAGGAGCCAACCCACGCTGTCCGTCTCCTTCCCTCACGGCCCCCTACCTCCGCCCACCTCTCCTTTCTTAAAGTTACGAGACAGTGAACCCGCCAAAGGTCGGGAGGAGAGGACCGAACCTCCGCCCGACTCGGTTCCGGCTGGGATGCCGGAGAAGCGCGAGCTGTCTGAGCACCTTGAAGGCCAGGGTGGTGGTTCCGTGAAGCATTTCGATTCGAGGCTCCTCCGGGACACCCCAGCTCGGCGCGGCTAGGCTCAGCCCATCACTAGGACTCCCCGGACCCAAGTCCAGCAGATCTGCACCACCTCCGAGTCCAAAAAACCCGTGCTGATTCACCGGCATCGGCCGCTGCAACACGCTAGCCAGCGCCATGTTTAGCAAGGGCAACAGGAACTGCCTCCGACTGGCAACGCCGCGACGTCACAGCTTCACGTCCAGCTAAGTCTAGACGGAGGGGGCGCCATTTTTACTCCGGGCAACCACGCCTCCAAATACCAGCGCCGGACTGTGTTCACCTAGGAAGGACGGCTGAGTGGTTAAGACTGCCATTTTTATTTTGGCATCGAAGCCAAAGGATAAGATTAACTTCAGATTTCTAGAGAGTGGTTGGAATGTTCTCGTCGAGTGGGGGGGGGGGGGAAGCGAGTTCCGCCATCTTTGAGAAGGGCGTGACTGCTTAAGACTCCTAACTAGAATAGGTGTTTGGTCAGTGTCCAGGCCCAGGGTCAGGCTACCAGCAGTTTCTGTATTTCTCAAAACCCGGTTAAGGAGACTAAAGTTGCCAGTTTTCTTTAAGGCCACCCATCCTAACCCTGGTTAAAATAACTGTTTTCAGACCATTTTCTCATGGTATTAATTCAGCCGCAATAGTTTGTTGTCAACAAAAAAACCCCACCGCCTGTTTTTGATAGCATTCATATACCATAGCTAGGGTTTTGTTGTTGTGGCTTTTTGGTTTTTTTATTTGTTGATGTTTTGTTGTTGTTTTTTGTTTATTGTGATGGTCACGCTGTACTATCACGATTGTTCTTAAATTCACTAGATCAGTAGGCCAGGCTACCCTCTAACTGGCCACGTTTTCCTGCCTTTTTTCAGACTAATGAGAAGGCAGGCCTGAGCCACACACCAGGCTCACTGCCCCTTAAAGGTTTTTGTTTTGTTGTTTCTTCTGGATATTTATTTATTGTATGTACATGAATGCTCTATCTACATGTACTCCTGAATGCCAGAAGAGGACATCAGAACTCATTATAGATGGTTGTAAGCTACGGTTGCTGGGAATTTAGCTCAGGATCTTTGGAAGAGCAGCTGGTGTTCTTAACCACTGAGCCATCTCTCAACCCCCCTTGTTTGTTTGTTTGTTTGTTTGAGACATAGTCATGGCTTGAGCTGAAATTTGCTTTGTAGACCAGACTGGCCTCAAACTGGGACCCTCACACCTCCTCTGGCTCCAGAGCACTGGGATTAAAGGTGCTTCACCATTGTAGAGATAATCTCCTATGCACTGTGTAAAAGCATTCACCTGTCAACAAAAAGTCTATGGCCAGTGAGCTGAGGCAGGATTTGAAGGTGGATGGAAAATAGTCAGGCACAGGAGATGGGAGATTGGCCCTAAACTCTGGAGGAGATGATCGCATGAGCCTGAGCTGAGAGGTAAACAACTGCACGGCTGGACTTAGACTACTTTACGAGGATAACTGAGTTATGAGTCAGGGAAGAAGCCAAAGCTACTAGCCTAAGCAATTGTTGAGAAGTATTGTCTTCGAGTTGTTATTTCTAGGTGGAAAAGCATGTGGCTACATACCATACTCTGCTAATAGTAACAGATTTTTAAGATTCTCTTCCACCCTCTAGTGAGAATTGTAAGTAATAAATTCCCTGAAAAGCAAATAAAATAAAGAAGAAAAAGCAAACAAACACAAAGGTTTGGTTAATTGAAAAAGTAGATTCTCAGTTCAGCACCTGCTTTTTTGGTTTTTTGTTTTTGTTTTGTTGTTGTTGTTTATTTGTCTGTTTTCAAGACAGGGTTCTGCTGTGTAGCCCTGACTATCCTTGAACTCTCTCTGTTGACCAGTCTGGACTCCAAGTCAGAGATCCTCCTGCCTCTGCCTCCCAAGAGCTGGGATTAAAGGTGAGTGCCACAACCCCTGGTTTAGCACCTGCATATTTAAGTCAGTAGAAATTGACATCTGAGAACCTGCAGGAGAGGTTCGGTAAAGATCTATGAAGAGACCCTAGCTGTAGCCTATCAGGCTTAGGCACTTCACTGTGAGGGGGCTGTCCTTGATGGCCTCTTCTTCCTCCAGCCACCATTACCTCGCAACACTTTTAGGATGGATGGCAAATCAGGAAATAGGCATACATACGCAGTGTTGCTTCCTGCTCTGTCTATGGGGTCTGTGTCTAGCTTGTTGGATTCACCTCTCAGTTCTAAATTCTACGTTCTTCCATTGCCCAACTCAGTTTGCATGTGCAGTATTTTTCATGCTGAAATCTGGCAACCTTTTCCAAGTCTAACCACTAGAGTTAGGAAGTTTTTATCTGTGTCTCACACTTTGATAGTGTGGAAAATGCAAGGTAGGACTTGGGAGATGGCACAGTAAGAGTGCCTGATCTTACTTCATTTTGGATCACCACACTTTGGAGCTCTGTGAGTTCAAGACCAGCCTTGTCTACTTAGCAAATTCAAGGCCAGTTAGGACTATAAAGTGAAACCCAGTTTAAAAAACAAACAACTACATTCTCTCTCTCTCTCTCTCTCTC
>NC_034597.1:45744433-45750294 GCF_900095145.1 Mus pahari
TCTCTCTCTCTCTCTCTCTCTCTCTCTCTGTGTGTGTGTGTGTGTGTGTGTGTGTGTGTGTGTGTATGTCTGTGTTTATACACCAAAATGGGATTGGAGGTCAGAAGACAATTTGCAGGGAGCATTTCTGCCATCTGCCATGTGGGTCCTGTGGATCAAACATGGTGTTTCTTCAGGCATGGTGTCAGGAGCCCCCACCTGCTCAGCCATCTTGGCAGTCCTTCTGTTTCTTATCCCTCCATCCTGAAATGCTCTCCTAAGCTAGTTTTCTGGTCCCAAAGGTTGTCACTCTCTAGTTCACCGGCTGGACAATCAGACTCGTCTTCCTGCAAAGAAGTGATACAGTTCAGAGATGTGGAGGTCAGCATAGATATAGGTCAGCTGACACAAGTGGTCAGCGGTGGGTTTATCAGAGAGATCTGGGGTCCACTGGGGTCCACTGCCCCTCAAAACTAGAGCCTTATCAGTATGTTTGCAGGGTGCCTTATTTTTCCTGGAGAGATGTGAACAGATGGGACACCATGGACAGACCAAAGAACTATTCCACCCAGGTGACCCAGTGAGTTTATGTGAGGTTTCCTACTGTCACAGGATAGTTGATCACATTATGAACCCTGAGATGGTGAACAGGAAAAACCTGTTTCTTGTAGTGGTATGGCTCAGCCTTTGCACATACCTTTAACCTAAGAGCTTTCTGTTTACTGTTGAGGTTTGGTCTGTTCATATATATTATAATGCTAGATACTGCCCCCCCAAAGTCTGGTTGCCCCCAGGGATGAAGGGATTGTCACGTACACCAAGCGCACATGCTATATAACCTTGCTCCTTAATTTCAAACTATTGGTTGACTAAAGATGCCTACAGCTTACACCTGGGCAGAAGAGAGGTAAGTGGAGCTTCAGTTCCTGGGCTTGAGGTCTGAGGCAGGACAGGATGAGGCGAAGAGAGAAAAGCTCAAGAGGGGAGGAGACACCTTGGGCTAAGTGATTGTGAGAACTGGCCGTGAGGACTGGCCACTTAGAGTAAGAGCAGCCTAGGTGGGACATGGGAACTCTTATCTCGGGCGTATTGGCAGGGGGGTGGACATAGCAGCATAAAGGGTAGTTATCTGCCCAGCTCCAGTGCTTTAAGGTTAAAAAAATATAATAAATATAAAAGTTTTGTGTCTTTTTTTTTAAAGCTATACATATTTTTATTTAATTATTTTCTAGGTCTTTACCTTTTTTTTTTTTTTTTTAAAGACTTATTTACTTATTTTATGTAAGTACACTGTAGCTGTTTTCAGACACTCCAGAAGAGGGCATCAGATCTTGTTATGGATGGTTGTGAGCCACCATGTGGTCGCTGGGATTTGAACTCCGGACCTTCGGAAGAGCAGTCAGGTACTCTTACACTGAGCCATCTCACCAGCCCCAAGTTTTGAGTCTTTCATCTGGGGACTGAATGATTAAAGGCAGAGTAGAAACCCCCAATTGAAATTAAATACTTTCTATAACAGTTTACTGTAAACAAGTAGTTGTGGTGCGGCTCAGCCCTAGCACATGCCTTTAACCCAAGAGCTCTCTGTAAACAGGAGCTAAAGAAAGTCAACCCTAGGTCATGAGGTGGAGCGAGCAACCAGCTGACAGGGAGCAAGCTTAAGAAAACCCAGAAAAGAGAAAGGAGGGCCTTTGAGTTAAAGGGTATTTAAGACAACATGGAGAAGGAGAAGGAGTTTTTTTCCTTCTGGGATGTTGATGGAGGAGAAAGGTCACCTGGGGGCTTTCTCGGCCTCTCTGAGCTAGCAGGCTTCTACCACAGTGTCTGACTCTGAGTCTTCATTTGGTATATCAAATGTTTGGGATTTTGTTTTAAAAACAATAAGTTACAGGTGCATGACTGAGTGGTTACTTAAAGGAATCTGGGCAACTTATGGAAACTATTCTACTGCAAAGTAATCTCTTTCCTGATGTGGTCCAGTGTTCTGCCTCTCCTCTGGCGCTGTCTGGGCGCCTCCGACACACCAGCTGGGGAGGGCAAGACAAAGTCTGGGATGGAGAGGCTTCAGTCCTCCTCTCTGGGGTGACAGAGCACCTCTGTAGGCCAGGCTGGAAGGGGATGTTGAAGTTCTGGATAAGCAGGATCTGGTCCGATTTGGAGCGAGTGCCAGAGCGGTGGGAGAAGAGAATAGGCCTTCTTTGGGAGTCTTAGTGTTACAGCCTTCCCCATGGCAAACTTCAATAAAGCAACTCTCTAAGATGATCTCAGCTTGTTCATATTTCTTTATTGGGGGCTGATGTGAATGCATACACTTTATTCAGGTGAGCCAGGGATTAGACAATTTTGGAAAGGGGTGTGAGAATATCCAGGAAGAGAAGGCCATTTGCTGAAGGCCAAGGCTATTGAGATGCCTCATCTGCACGGAGAGTCATTCCAGGTGCTACGTGACCTCCCGTAGGGTCCTGATGAAGGTCCAGAGCAGACATGGATGCAGGGAGGGAGCAGCCTCATTCATGCTGACTAAGATCTCTGAGATGCCTGGGGTTTGAGTGTGTGCCACCTGACCACTTTCATGCCCATCTGCACAGTCCACATGCCCTACAACTGGGGGATGGAGACATGGCTCAGCAGGTAAGAGCACGGACTTCTCTTTCAGAGGACCTGAGTTCATTTCTCAGCATCTCTATGATGGTTCAGAACCATGTATAACTCTAGTTTCGGAAGATCCTGTCCCTTCATCTGACTTTCAGGGACACCAAGCATGCACATGGTGTACATACTAAATGCAGGCCAAATATACATAAAATAAAATCAATAAATTAATTAAAATCCCACACAACCCTTAAGTGCTTATCATTCCTTGGGGAGGGGTGGGGTCTGGGGTGTGCCACCTCATTGGTGTGTCCCCTTTCCTGAAGGGACGTTAGTGGGGAGGTCTGGGGAGGACCCTGCGTGCATGATCACATCTGCTCTGATTTCAAGAAAGCAGTGGCTCTGTCCTACCAAAGACAGAGTTCTACAACATGACACATGCCTGTAATACCAGCACTTAAGAAGCAGAGGCAGGAGGATAGTGATTTTGGAGCAAACCTAAGCTACAGAGAGAGTTGAAGGCCAGCTTAAGCTACAAAACAAGATCCTACCTCAAAAACCAAGACAACATTCCAAGACTCTTGAAGCAGAGGCAGGCAAGCAGCGCACTATGAGTTCAAGGCCAGGCTGGTCTACATAGTGAGACACTGTCTCAAAAACAAAGACACAAAATGCCCCCCCCCGCAAAAACAAAACAAAACAAAAACAAAAACAAAGAACAATAACAACAAAAAGCACTGGGTGTGATGGCACACACTTGTAATCTCAGGATTTGGAAGGAGAGTTCAAGGTCAACCTGAACTAACTATATGTGGTGATTCATGCTAGCCTGGGCTACCCAGAGACACCTTGTCTCAAAAATAAAATCCAACCAAATAAACAAAACACGGAAATAATAATGAGGAGGAGGAGGATGGTGAGGAGGAGGAGGAGGGAGATAATGATACCAAACTACAACCTTACCTTTTAAGTCCATACTGGGGAAGGATTTCAGAATATGTGGTACTTAATCCAGACATTGAGGGGTAGGATTTAAATGCTGAGGATAGGAGGCATAGAAGTGCTAGTAACAGAGAGAGAAGAGGCTGTGGGGAGTGGATTTGGACCTGACTCTCCTGGGCTCCCACAGGAATGCTGCCTAAGATGTGTGTCACTGTCTCTGCCTTTCTTTCTTTCTTTCTTTTTTTTTTTTTAAGATTTATTTATTTATTATATGTAAGTACACTGTAGCTGTCTTCAGACACTCCAGAAGAGGGTGTCAGATCTTGTTATGGATGGTTGTGAGTCACCATGTGGTTGCTGGGATTTGAACTCTGAACCTTTGGAAGAGCAGTCGGGTGCTCTTACCCACTGAGCCATCTCACCAGCCCCTGTCTCTGCCTTTCAATGTGGGTTCTGAGATCAAACTCTGGTTGTCAGGGGTGTGGAACAAGTGCTCCGACCCACCGAGTGACCGTCCCAGCCTAGGGTTACCATCTGTGTGTATGGATAGAAAGACCCCTTTGTCCCCAAAGCAGAAGAGGGACTCTCGAGTTCTGGCACTCTTACCCGTAAGTAACCTGCTTTTCTGGGAGGAGTTTGAGTGTCTTTCTCCTTCTCCCTCTTACAGAAACTCTCTTGTCCTTTTCTGTGTTCAACACAGTCCATGTTATGTTCCCCCATCTTCTCATGAGTTGGAGATCTTTGCCTGCCTAACATCCCACACAGTCAAACTACAGAGAGCCCAGCTCTCCTCTGCCTGCATCCAGTCTTCTATGGGATCGCCCTGATCCCCTGCCTCTGCCCCCCTTTGGGTAGATGCCGATGACAGACAGAAGACTCCACTGGTGACTCTTAGGCGTATCACAACAGTGGAAGGTCACACTGACATGTGGCGTCTTCATAGTGTAGGAACCTCAGCAGGCTTGCTTTCTCTCCCCTTGGCAGTTCTCTGAGGTGGGTGGAGATCCCTCACTGGCCAATTCCAAAGCTTGATTTGAGACTGAGGAGAAATGAAGCATTAGCTCACATGTCTCATCACTCCCTGGTTCTGGCTACAGCCCAGCTTCTCCACAGCGTCCCTCACCCCCCCCCCCTTGCTGACCCAGGTCTCAAATGCAGCCCTGCTCCTTCCAACTCTCACTCAGCCTCAGGGATGGCTCTTCAGGATGTATGCAAGTGGCAGACTCCCGACACTCCCAGACCATCCGTTCACTTGCCTCAGGCCAGTGGCTGGGCTGTACCCCGGGGCTGTGACCCTCAAACCTTCCTGCAGACCCATGGCCCCAGGCTGGCTCACGGCACCACCACGCTGGCTTTTCGATTCCGTCATGGTGTCATCGCTGCGGCTGATACTCGGTCCTCCTGTGGCAGCTATGTGGCGTGTCCAGCCTCACGGAAGGTCATCCCTGTGCACCAGCATCTCCTGGGTACCACCTCTGGGACCTCTGCTGACTGTGTCACATGGTACCGGGTGCTACGGCGGGAGCTGCGGCTTCGGGAACTGAGGGAAGGCCAGCTGCCCAGTGTGGCAGGCACGGCCAAACTCTTTGCAGCTATGATGTTCCGCTACCGCGGTCTGGATCTGTGTGTGGCCACTGCCCTGTGTGGCTGGGACCACTCTGGCCCTGCTCTCTTCTATGTCTACAGTGATGGCACTTGTCTTCAGGGGGATATCTTCTCAGTGGGCTCTGGGTCTCCTTACGCCTATGGTGTGCTTGACCGTAGCTACCACTATGACATGACCATCCAGGAAGCCTACGCCCTGGCCCGCTGTGCTGTGGCCCATGCCACCCACCGTGATGCTTATTCAGGGGGCTCAGTGGACCTCTTTCACGTTCGTGAGAGCGGGTGGGAGTATGTGTCCCGCAGTGATGCTTGCGTGCTGTATAGGGAGCTGCAGAAAGTCCGGGGCTTGGAGCAGGAGCTGGAGGCAAAAGCTAGTAGAGTCCATCCTGAGCCTGCCACGCCACAAGATGCTCAAGGAAGTAAAGAACTCTTTGTGGAGCAAGAGGAGGTGACGCCAGAAGACTGTGCAGTAATGCTGAAGACTGAAACAATGTAAGAAAGGACAGAACTTGGGGACTGGCAGGACAAGGCGGCTAGGGAATGAGGCTGCCTTGGCAGGGTGTACTGGCTAATTTTGTGTCAACTTGACACAGGCTGGAGTTATCACAGAGAAAGGAGCTTTAGTTGGGGAAATGCCTCTATGAGATCAGCTGTGGGGCATTTTCTCAATTAGTGACCAAGGGGGGAGGTCCCCTTGTGGGTGGGACCATCTCTGGGCTGGTAGTCTTGGGTTCTATAAGAGA
>NC_034597.1:45750329-45767595 GCF_900095145.1 Mus pahari
TAGAAACCCTGACTAAGACACAGGGTTAGTTCTGGGAGCAGCCGCAGGCATCTGACTCTGGCCCTTTTGGGTTGTCTGCTTTGTTTAAGTCCCCATCCTCTCTGCCTCCCAGAGCTACAGATGTCTCTGCCCAACATGTTCTGATGATACCCCATGGATGGTATAACCTCCTTCTGCCTCTAAAGTGACTCAACAAACACTCGTTGCCTGCCTACTGCGTGCCAACTGTCATGCTATGTGCGGGGGGGGGGGGGCGGCTCTTTTTGTCATTCCATCCCAGTTGCTATTCTCATTTTGGTCCTTATCTGGTTTGTTTTCTCTTCCAGCTAGTCACCTTCTCAACTTGGTCAGGCTGGACAGCCAGGAGAGAGCCTAGTTTAGTGATGGAGGTGATGGGCTTGTCTCTGCTGGCCCTCCACACCATGACCCCCACCACGACTGTAACGGCTATAATGACTTAATGATTCCACCTATACTGAGTGCAGTTCCCATGACAGCTTTTGCAAGCATGGTCATTTATTGAAGCTAGGTCAGATTTAGAGAGTTACGGGACTTACCCAGGTTACAGTAGGTGACAATGTTGTGGGGCTTAGACACTCTTAATCCTTCCCCAGCTCTCTGCATCTTTCCCTCCCAGCCTCCACTGTCTTTGCCTTTTTTCTGCCTGCATTGCAGGCTTCTGGGGAATGGGCCAAACCCCTGCCTGTTGTCTGGAGATGAATGAACTCCAAGGAACTCATAGGCTTGGAGGGGAGAGCTCAGAGAAGCTGCCCATTCCCGGTCCCATCTTGCTGTGTTGGCCAGGGTTTGAGCCATGCCCTGTAGCACACACAACCCTGCTCTCTACCCTGCAGACCTCTGCCTGTTTCTTTACTCCAGCCTCTCCTGGTTGCTCCTGCTGGAGGATGAAGACCAGAGGCAGGGTGCTGTGCCTCTGGCGCCAGCTAACACATCTAGCCTTCCTGGCCTGCTCTGGCTTTCTAGGGAGCCTGGACTTGAACATCCAGGATTTCAGTTTCAGGAGTACCACTGCCCCCTCCCCAGGGTTGGGCATCTGGAGAAAAGGAACTCAAAGAACTTTTCTTTCACCTGAAGCCTCCAGTCCTAAGATTGACAACGGCTTCTCTTTCCTTGACAGTGTGCACTTTGAACTAAGAATTCTTTGAAATCAGACTTAGACTTACAGATTCTGACTTGGACTCTCCAAACTCTGGAGAGTCTAAAGCAAGCTGGGGAGCCCAGAGAGAGCAGAGGATGTACAACTTTAATCCCAGCACTCGGGAGGCAGCAGCAGGCGGAGCTCTGAGTTCAAGGCCAGCCTGGTCTACAGAGTGAGTTCCAGGGCAGCCAGGACTACACAGAGAAACCCTGTCTATAAAAACCAAACCAAACCAAACCAAACCCCAAAAACCCTACCAAAAACAAAACAAAACAAAACAAACAAAACAAAACAAAAACAAAAAACAAACAAACAAACAAACAAAAAAACAAAAACCAAACCCCCAAACCCAGAGTGCTACAATACATAGGGACTGGCTTGCAAGCCAGGGTGGAAATCTGCCTATTGGCCTTCAAAGCCTCCTTCATCCCCTGAAAACTCCCTGCCTTGGGGAAGAGATATGAGCCTCCAGGAGTGACATTCACAGGTTAGGCATACTTGGAACATCCTAGTCCTGAGGAAGCAGATGAGGAGAGGTAACTTTTTTTTTTGTTTTTTGGTTTTTGGTTTTTGTTTTTTGTTTTTTGTTTTTTTTTTTCGAGACAAGGTTTCTCTGTATAGCCCTGGCTGTCCTGGAACTCACTTTGTACCCTGCCTCTGCCTCCCAAGTGCTGGGACTAAAGGCGTGCGCCACCACGCCCGGCACTTTTTTTTTTTTTTTTAAAGATTTATTTCTTTTATATATGTGAGTACATTGGTTCTGTCTTCAAACACACCAGAAGAGAGCATCAGATCCCATCACAGATGATTGTGAGCCACCATGTGGTTGCTGGGAATTGAACTCAGGACCTCTGGAAGAGCAGGTCACCCTGCTGAGCCACCTCTCCAACCTGAGAGGTAACTTTTGCACAGGCATGAGCGGGTTCAGATTCATGGCCATTGATGGGGGGTCTTATGTCCAGCTGTAGGTGGAATGAGTTAAGATTGGCATCTGCACTTCAGTGTGGTGGGCGAGGCATGTGTTGTTCTTCTGTGGAAGGGAGGGAAGTAGTACTTGACTCAGAGCAGCCGCTGCAGCCTGTGTGGCACTACATCAGCCATCCTGCACAGTGGAGAGCCACAGAAAAGAGGAGGTTGGGGCGGAGCCTTGGCTACTCCTCACCCTGGTCTACTCTGAGGCTTTCAGAACAGAGGCAGGGGCAAAGGGGTGGTCTGGGACCTGGGATGAAAATCTGGGACCAGCCAAAGGCTGCTGTGCACCTCAGTCCCCTGAGATGCTCTGTGCTCTCTTATCAGACTGGACAAGGAGGCTGGAACCCTGAAAGAGCAGCGCTTTCATCTGCTTCCTTCTCCTCCTCTCTCTCCTCTCTCTTCCTTCCATGCTCTTACCTACCTTTATTCTCTTTGGCAGGTGATGAGATATTTAAGCTTACAGGTTTTGCTGATAAACTTATATCCCCAAACCCTGTAAAATTTTTGAGGGGCTAAGAGATGGCTCTGCAGGTAAAGGTACTTGCCACCAAACCGGATGACATATGAGTTTAGTCCCCAGGACCAACATGTGGAAAAGGATAGGAAAAAGATACACTATGTAAACACATGAACAAGAAAAACATTTAAACAGTTTTTGAGGAAATGTTTAAGTGTTTTGTTGATGTTAATTTTAAATATGAGTGTATGCATGTATGTATGTATGTATGTATGTGCACCACATGCATGCCTGGTGCCCACAGAGGTTAGAAGAGGGTATCAGGTCTCCTGGAAGCAGAATTCTGGATGACTGTGAGCCACCATATGGGTGCAGGGAATCAAACAGGGGGAACCTCTGGAAGAGCAGTCAATGCTAATTCACCTCTCCAGCCCTGGGTTCCTCTAAGTGTTTTTGCTTTAATGTTTTTTGTTAGACTCATGTGCTTGGGTATTTTGCTCCACGTCTGTATTGTACCACATAGTTGCCTGCTGCCTGCAAGTCAGAAGAGGTTATCAAATTCCCTGGAGTCAGGGATGCTTGTGAGCCACCATGTGGGTGCTGGGAACTGAAACTAAGTCTTCTGAAGAAGAGCTAATGCCCTTCACGTCTGAGCCATTCCTCCAGCCTCAGCGTGGTTGGTAGGCCTGGGCAAAGCTAATGTCCCTTTTGAAAGAAAGTACAGTTCTCTTCCTGACAGGAATCATTCACTCACTGTTCCAATGGTTTTTAAAGGTTGAGGCAGGTATCAGGGTGAGACCAAAGGGTCTCCTTGCCTTGACCGCAGGACCCTGTTCTCTCTGGTGTCCTGCTTTGGCTGCTGCATCTTCAGTTTCTTTTTAAGACCCTGGAGGGATGGACACACACCTGTTCTTATGCAGGACTCTTTTTTTTTTTTTTTATAAAAGATTTATTTATTGTATATAAGTACACTGTAGCTGTCTTCAGACACACCAGAAAAGGGCACCAGATTACGGCACTCATTACGGATGGTTGCTGGGAATTGAACTCAGGACCTCTGGAAGAGCAGTCAGTGCTCTTAACCACTGAGCTATCTCTCCAGCCCCCTTATGCAGGACTCTTAATGCAACTTCAGCAGAGAAAAGAACCAGCAATGGAGAGAGGGCTCTGTCTTCCTGTAAGTATCTGGAGGTTTCTTATCCCACATTAGAGAATTTATTTTCCAAATAATAGACACAAATCTTTATAATAAACCTTAAAAAACGCTAGAGCTGGGCAGATATCAACCCTCTAAGCTATTTACATTCCTGTCAATAACCCTGAGATATCACTTGCCATGTTCTACCTGGACCGCGCCTATTCCACCAGACTAGCCCTCAAGGCCATGTGCTCATGATCCACCTACCCCATGGCAGCTTCTTTCTTCTCTTCCTCTCTCATCCTGTGGTCTCTGCTTCAGACCTCAAGCCTGAGAACCAAAGCCCCACCTACCTCCCTTCTACCCAGCTACAGGCTGTAGACATCTTTATTAACCAATCACAGATAACTTGGAGGGCAAGGTTTATACAACAAAAGCTGGCATAGTATGCGTGAGGATCCTCTCTCCTCGGAGCAACCAGGTCTTGGGGTACAGAATTTAGCATTTAAATACAAGCAGCATCTGACCACCCCACTATATCTCCTACCACCCTCTCGTTCTAAATCATCAACTATGGAAGGCATAGGGTTTGCTTCCAGCTGTGTGACCTCAATCTCAGCCCTCAGGAGATGCAGGCAAGAGGCCCGTTGTGAGTTCAAGGCTAGTCGGGGGCTCTACAGTGAGGTCCAGATCAGCACGAGCTACTTGGTGAGACCCTGTCTCTCCCATCAAAGCAGTTTTCTCCAACTGCCAGCATCACACACTGAGTATGGAGGGTCATGCAGACTGGCTAGGAGGTCCCACCTACTGTTGGGTAGCCATAGACATTCCTGGAGAAGAGGCCTGAGGCCTGTGCTATTCCCAAAGCACAAGTCCCCCTCGTTTCGGGAAGTAGGCGGTCCTGTCTAGCTGGCATCCCACCTGATGTACCCCTTCACCCCTCACATCCTGATTCTTCTGTGCTCCATGAAGACTCCCTGTGTGCCAGGGAGTGTGTATAAAAGAGGAAGTGGCAGGTCCTGGCCGATATCACCGATTCTACCACAGCCACCTTTTATTAGTGCTCCAGACCCAGGCCCGGCTTGCTTGCTGTCTTCAGCCCTCTACCAATCCACATCTGTGTTGCTGCTGTTACAGCTAGTGTGGAGCCTCCTCTTTCCCTCTTCTTGGTCTCATGTCTTCTCAGGAGCCCCTGCCCTGAGTCCCCCTTGTTCACGCCTCTCTTGCCAATCCCACAGACCATCTGAGACCAACAAAAGTGGCACTGAAGAGTCGGTGGTGGGCATGGCGACGGTCATCATCCTTCTGCTCCTCCTCAAATGGAATAGTCCCCACACTCCTCCCTCTGAGAGAGTCTTAAAGTGGGTACCTCCAAGGAGAAGGAATGAGCCGGGGAGGGGAAGGGGGGTAGAGGCTTAGGCCTCTTCTACACAAAGGCACAAAGGAAGCTCTGTCCAGAAACCTGAGTGCAGAAACAGAAGCAGGCTCCAACTTTACAAAATAAAGTGTTTATTATGAAATTAGAGATGGAGGCCCCTCCCCTTCCTCCCTTTTCCCTCTTCCCCAGCTGCCTCCCCTTTCTCCCCGCCCCCCCCCCAACCCCCTTCCCTTCTGGGGCCTGAGAAGCACACAAGACAATGCCCAGAGCTGGGATGCCCAGGGCAGGCTGACAGCTGGGCAGAGCTCCAGGGAGATGGCCGCGTGGGGCTGAAGCTCTTGCCCCTAGGAGGTGGGCTGGCTCCCTCCTTCCTTCTACTAGAAGCCGATGGAGCCAGGATGAGACCATGAGTGATGGATGGAACCATGCGGGCAGGTCTGTAAGGAAGAGAGAGTTGGTTTAGGAACAGAATTGGGAGAGCGGCTTCGGTCCATCAGACTCCTCTGTAGTCAGTCCTGGCCACTGACCTGGAGCACATCATCTCCTGCAGTAGGGTGGGGCAGCAGTGGCTGGAAGATTCTCTTGCTTTTGGGATGGATAACAGAAAACAAAACAAAAACACAACAGACAAACCCAAAAAGCCAGTCACAGGGACTCAAAGAGAAGGGAGGGACATGTGGGCAGGAGACAGACAGAGCATGTGTGTGGGCAAGGGGGACAGAATCTGAGTGATCAGAATTACGAGACAAAAACACCCACAGAGTCACAGTGAGAACACAGGTCGGGGGCAGTTATAAAACCCAATCCCCCCGCCCCCCACAGTGGAGAGTCACAGACAGGGATCCCTGGAGAAACACACAGACTGAGGAGTGGGAGGTAAGAGGGAGAGGGAAAGAGGGTCGTATTGGGTCCCTGGGCTGCCACCGCCTGCCTGGACCCTGTGGGGCTCACTCAGAGGGCCTGTGTGCGCTACCCCACTGCAGCGCAGTGACAGGGCCAGGGCCGGCCTCAGGGGGCCGGGGGCTCCTTGGCCCCATACAGCTCTGCCAGAGTGCGGAAGAGTGGACCCCAGTCGTCCAGTGGCTCGGCGGGGCCGGGGACACCGCCAGCCTCGCTGCCGGAGCCCAGGGAGCTGAGCGAGCCGCAGGAGGAGCCCCGGCCCTCATAGCCGTACACCTGCACCGAGTCATACGGGGGCACGCTGGGGTCCTCGTCCGCCTCCCGCAGTCGCAGCGCCAGCAACTGCGCCACATCGGCGGGGCCCGGTGGCCTGGGCTGGCGTGGCGCTCGGGTCCGCGGCAGCACGTCGCGGCGCACCGGCGGGCCGGCTGCTGGAGGACCGGCTCCGTCCGGGTTCTGCAAGGCTGTGATGTCGAAGGCCTCGGTGTCCTCCTCTCCTCCACCCTCGTCATCATAGGTGATGATGTTCTCGCGGACGTCCTCCTCCTCCAGTACCATCAAGGCTTCCTGCTTCTGCCGCCTCAGGGCCACGAAGAGCACCACTAGGGCTGCACAAGAGCACACAGGCCACGGAGCCAGCTGGTTCCCATGCAGGGCCAGATGAAAGCCGAGGCAGTGTGGCCCGAGTCTGCAAGCCCTAGGTCTGACATTTGGCAATCCTTGTTTGAATCCTGCCTTTGCCCTTTATTGGCTATGTGTGAGAAGTTTACGTGAAAAAAAAAAGTTTTATCTCTTTAGGTGTTTGAAAGATGAAAATGAAACGACTGTGTCATACCCAGCACCACACTTGGCGCAGAATAAGGGCTTAATCAATCTTTATGGCTAGTTACTTTCATGGATTTGCAGGTCGGCTAATTATGAGGACAGACGTTTTTCTCTTGGACCTGAGGAGCTCATTCGTGTCCTACAGACACTGCTTTCTCCTTCTCCAGAAAACAGGCCCGGACACCACATCTCGTCCCCACTGTCGCCCGACTCACCAAGAAGGGTGCCCATGCACGTGACGATGGCAAGCAGGGCTCCCGTGCTGAGACCGGTGGGCGAGAGCTGAGCCTCAGGCCAGCAGGATGCCATGGAGCCGTCAGGCCGGCAGCGACACACACTCACAGTCACTGTGGCCGTGCTGCTCAGGGCTGGCTGCCCCCAATCCCAGAGTTCTATAGGAACCAGGTAGGGGGCCTGGCGCGGCGGAGCAGGGCGGGAAGGCAGCAGCAGGCTGGCAGAGCCATCTGTGGAAAAAGGAAGGAACGCACACAGTACACAAACAAGGGTAACTGCACACCTACCCCTCTGATGGGTCTTCAGGTCGGGCAGGGGCAATGGGGCTGGGCCGGGGGTGGGAAGGAGAGGAGGGAAGACAGGCACGGGTGTGGACGCAGAGGCCACCCACCTCGGTTGTCCCGGACTGTAAAGTTGGCATCAGAGCCCACAGGACCTTGAAGGGAAACTTGGCTACTGTTGCCAGCTTCATCTCTGTCTAGAGCCCGGATGACCTGAATCAACTGGGAAGATGATGGAAGCTTTCAGAGGAATGGCTGCTGGTGGCCTTTAGATTCCAACCTGTCTGTCTCGCCTGCTTACCTGGCCAGGGGCTGCAGAGTCACATACAAAGATGTCATAGGGCTCAGCCAGCTGGGGAGCGTTGTCATTTTCATCCAGGGTCCGGATGGCCACTTGCACGCGGGAGGATTGTGCAGAGCTATCTGAAGCCAGAATAACAACATATGTACACCATACATGCACATGCGCCATACCTGGTCAGAGGCATAGATGCTGCACGGCATGTGCACAGAACAACATGAGAGAGCATGTGTGATACGCGAGCGGCAAGCCATATTTTCAATGGGTGGAACTATACCAAGAACATATGTGCTCACATAGCTATGTTCACAGAAGATATGAATATCATACAATACACATACAAATACAAAACCAATGATTCACATACACACCCAGCAACTCATGCAAGATAAGCACAGCACATGCATACATGAAGGGTAGGCAGAAGGAACATACAAGGTGTGTAAACAGAAACCATGAAACATAAAGTCATACCGTACATATAGCATGTCAGTGTTGAAAACAAATCAAACATACATGAAGCAGGTATGCACAGTGAGTGTGGCATATCCTACATATTACCCTGGCCCACAGACACATTTTTGCGTGCGCGCACACGCGCGCGCACACGCACACACACACACATACTCGAGCACCATCAAAGGTCTGGGAAGCTGTAATAACCACAATTTGTATCACTGAGAGTTGACCTTGTAGGAGAAGAGCCTCCTCAGGGTCTACAGGATGCAGAGCCCAGGCCCCACCCTAGGTGGCTCCCTACCGGGACCTTGCTTTGTTTCTCATCGCCAGGTCATCTTTTGTCAGGGTTGAGGCCAGTCAGCTGGCCCTAGTGACATGGGCTGAGTTCACAGCTTGGGGCAGGGTGGGCTGTGTGGGCTGCCTGGCTCTAAGGTAACTAGAGAGAGAATAACATGAACCCAGTCTTTCACTGCAGTAAGGGCTGTGAGCCACTAGCCAAAGTCAGGGCGGGGATAAGAACAGGACTTGGCAAGAGCATGAGGAACCAGTAGGGGCCACACACATATGCAGAGCCACATATAAAAGAGCAACCAGACCCAAGGTAACAATGCATGTGACATACACCACACATGTACACACAGAATCATCTCTACAAAGATGCTTGCAGCTACAGATACACAGTACTGCCAGAGAGGACACAGCTGCACAGACAGAAACACACACACACACACACACGCACACACACACACACACACACTTAACGGAAGCAGGAAGGTAGAGGAGAAAACAGCTCACGCTGCTGACTGACTGACTGACTGAGTCTGACACCTCTGCCCAGTCAGTGTGACTTTGAGAAGTCACTTAATTTCTCCTTATGAGTTTCCTCACTGGAAAACAGGGAACTAATCACATCTCTCTATCCGGTTGTGATGACTGAATGAGCCAATCCACTTTTGGTACATAAAACAATACCTAATTCATAATAAGCAATAACTCATCTGTCCACAAACACAAAGTATCACCTATAGCTACTTGTATACACCACTGTATACACAAATACCACAAATATAATTCTATGCAAACATGTATCATATCTAAGTCATTAAGTATATGTGTGTATATTTACATATATATTTTTTCTTTATATATAGGATCTCATGTACCTCAAGTTGTCCTCGAATTCCTGATTCTCCTGCCTTAGCTTAGATTATATCTTAGTGCTGAGATTATAGTGTGTGCCATGCGGCTGTACACATCACACATGAACTATACCCATTCCCAAGTACATGCCCATATGAATGTATACATACAGCTCTTTGCTGACGTGTACTGATATCTATCTATATATACAGCCATAATGCTAATGTACAATATAAAAAACAGCAGGGACATGAAGAGGGCGTACGGCTACTTACAGAAGGGCGAGGGGTTTCCCTGTCTTGCCAGGGCAGAGAACTGAACCAGGTGCTGCTGATGGTGGTGGGGGCACAAGATGGGCCCCACACAAGGAACCGGCACTTTTCCTACTTCAGTGTGTGGGGACAAGCCCCTGCAAGGCTTCTAGAAGAGCTCCTTTTTGAGGGCTGTTGACACACTCTTGCAAAGTCCTTTTCTGGCCCTGGCAGTTTGTTAACACTTGGGTCGGGAGGTATGGCTCTGGGTTTGAGCAAGGCAGACGAGGCATAAGTGCCTGCTCAGGCAGGATCCCCCACCAGCCCAAGGATGCCTGCTTCATGGGCTGAGGGCCAGGAGCTCAACACAGATGAGGTTGTGGCTGTCGCTACCCCTTCCCCGCCCACATCCAGGGATAGCTCTCTGTATGGTGCTCCTTAGGGCCCAGGGCTTCTCACCCAACTCTGTGGCCAGAACGGTGAGGTTGTGCCAGACACGAGCCTCGCGGTCCAGGCGCACTGCTGTACGGATAGTGCCATCTTCGGGCTCAATGGAGAAGCAACGCTCTGGATCCGAGTGGGGGAGGATGGAGTATCTAGGGAAGATAGACTGATCTGGGAGGTGCCCCCCTCCCGCCTTCCCTACTCTCTCCTCTCTTCGTCTTGCTGGGCCTCAAGGCTCATCTTGCTAGAGTGTCTAAATGTTTTGAACAGAGCCTTACCAGCCACTCAGAGCTGTCCCTGCAGTCAGGCTGGAGTCCCTGGGAAACCCTGTGACGTAGGGGGAGTGGATTCCACAGGAATGGTAGAAGGAGAGACACTCACTGTGTTTCAGACTTGCAGGCTCTGTTCTGGGAACCTAGGGACCTGTGTTTCATCCCTGCTCTGCCTCAGACCACCTGTGTGACCTTGGGGGAACTCGTTTGACCTTGTTTAATCAACGGCAAAATGGGAGGGACACCAGCACCCCCCTCACAGAGCTGTGTCAGGGATGCCGGCCAGGAAGTTGGAAGAGGGGAGGTTCACAGGGTGGACCACACCAAATCTGAATATCAGCTCTGTCGCCCCACAGTGGGCAAACAACTTAGCCATTCATGGTTGGCACGCAGAACAACTGGCAATGATGACATCTACTTCATAGGGACATTATGACAATTAAATGTTATCGAGTGGGTAAAATGTGAAGCACTTAGGGCATGATCAATAGAGATCCATTTATCAGATGAGAATCAGATGAGATGCATTTGCTTGGTCTGCCACTAGGAGGCGCCACTCCCATCTAGCCAAAGAAATAGGTGGAGAGCAGGGTTGAAGTTAGGCCCTCCAGAGTTCCTCCTGCCAACCAGCGAGCTGGCATAGGAAGTGAGAACTTTGCTAAGTGATATGGTTTGTTGTGTAGACGGCACACCGTGTAGACAAGGAAGCCTTGTCCCTCCCCAGCTCACAGCCCAGCTAACCTGATGGGGCTGGCTGGGGAGTCCAGGTCACTGGCTGAGATCTGGCCCACCAGGGTCCCAGGGGCCTTGTTTTCAGGTACTGCCAGGTGGTAGGTGGCCTGGGTGAAGGCAGGCGGCTCTGGGGCATCCTGCACAGTCACTCGTACCGAGGCCACATCCTTGAAGGGACCTCGCCGCAGGTAGGCTGGGTCGATGAGTGTGTTGGTGGCTTCTACACGGAAGGTGTAAGAGCGACGAGTCTCGAAGTCCAGGGGCTGTGAGGAGGGGAGACAGAGTGAGGTATCGGGAAACCAGGGTGGGCCCGGCTCACAGGAGTAAAGTCTCTTTTCCATGTGGACCCAGGGCTGAGGAGAGGTGGCCCTGGAGAGGCGTGGCCTCAGTGGTCATGGTGAGTGGTACATTGCGTAGCTGGTAATTCTAAAAGGTAAGATTGCTATGCCCCCCCCCCCCTGCCAGGCTCAAACACAGGGAAACTAGTTAGAAGTATTGGCAGTGGTGGGACAGGAGCCAGGGGTTAAGTGAGCCGCAGTGCAGAGGGGAGGGGGTCCTCTGTTTTTGTTTTTTTTCTGGTGCTGGGAATGAAATCTCAGCCTTGGTGCATGGTAAGCAAGCTCCCTACCACTGAGCTTTGAACCCGCAGCTGCATCTGCAGGTATCAGCAGGCAGAAAGCTAACCTTGCGGACGGT
Source organism: Mus pahari (assembly GCF_900095145.1). Classification (NCBI taxonomy): domain Eukaryota; kingdom Metazoa; phylum Chordata; class Mammalia; order Rodentia; family Muridae; genus Mus; species Mus pahari. Next base: position 45,761,969 of record NC_034597.1, read on the forward strand.
AAGGAGCCCGTCCTGGCCCTGGGCGTCTGTGCTGATGCTGAAGGCCTCTGATCCTTCCCCATCCAGGATGCTGTATGCCATGAGGGCATTATCCCCTAGGTCTGGGTCCTGGGCCTTAAGCCGGCCCACCAGGGTTCCAGGTCCAGCTGTCTCCACCACTGAGAACTGGTACAGACCTCAGGGGAAGAAGGAGGGAAGATGGGTTCTTAAGAGAAGTCTCCAGTCCTCCTCCCTACCCCAGTACTTCCTTTTTCCAGGGTCTGCAGGTAGGGCATCAAAGGATTGTTTGGGCACAGAACTGCCCCCCTTACTCTGAGGGAACTTGGGGGGGTTGTCGTTGACATCGCTGAGGGTGACTGTTACTGTAGTGCTACCCGACAGCCCCCCCATGTGGCCACCCATATCCTTGGCTTGAATCACCACCAAGAACTCCTCTTGGGTCTCCCGGTCCATGTTGGGGATGGCTGTACGAACCACTCCTAAGGGAGAGACACTGGGTCAGGGGTGCTTGTTCCCATGGCGGCCCCGTAAGGCTCCCAAGTTCATTCTTACCAGTCTGGGGGTCCACAGAGAAGAAAGGCAGTCCATCCAGCACCGTGTAGACAAGTTTGGCACTGTTTCCATAGCTGGGATCGTCCGCATCGTGAGCAGTCACTTGGATTACAGACGTCCCTGCGGGAGAGCCCCATAACCCACTCAGCAGCGGCAAGGCCAGGAGAGAAGAGTAGCCTGAGGGTGCCCGGATGTGAAGGAGGCTGAGTTAAAGGAGATGAATTCCAGGGTAGACAACCAAAGCAGACGGAGGAGTAAAAGAGCCCCAGGTAAGCTGGGGTGCTCACCAACATTAGACATCTCAGGCACGGTGGCATGGTAGGGCCCAAGGGGAAACACAGGCGGATTGTCATTGATGTCTTGCACTTTGATGATGAACTCTGATGGCGGTTCCAGGGGCCGGTTAGAGGCCCGGTCCACAGCTTGGGCCAGCAGCACATATTGTGCCTTCTCTTCCCGGTCCAGGCTCTTGGTCACATGGATATTGCCTGTGGCCTCATCAATCACAAACACAGTGCCTGCCCCCTCCCCGGTCAGCAGGTATTTGGTGCGGCCCTCACCCCGGTCAACATCTGAGTGCAGCTGCAAGAGTCAGAAAACGGCAGAAAGCTCCAAGTGTGGAGCGCATGGGGTCAGAGCCTAGGTTTGGGTGTTGCTTGAGGAATGCCAGGGGACCAAGGTCATTGCAGACTGATGAAGTTTCTGGGCAGGGCCTAAGGGTCTGACAGACTAGAGTAGTCACAGAGAGGGTTGATCCTTACCTTGCCAATAAGGACAGGCTCTGGACCAGAATATTCCTCAATGACAAAGAACTGGTTCCAGACCCAGCTCCTTCGGGTCCGTAGCAGTGTAAGACCTGAGTGTCCCCGGGACCCTGCCCAGGCTGGGACTGGAGCTGCCAGGCGCCCCATGCAGCCCCAGCCACCCAGCCAGGCCAGCAGGAGCCTCACAAGGCCCCACATGTTTGTAATCCAGCCAGGGCTCTTGTTCACTGGCCCCAGGTGCCGAGGCTGGGCAGGGCCATGTGGCCCATGAGCTGGCTGGGGAAGACGCGTTGAGGCTACCCCATGGATCCACACCTGTAGGACAGGTAGCCGGTCAGGATCGAGGAAAGCCTGAATCTTACTCCCCTCCTGAGTTAGATACCGAAACCCAGCTCTCTAAGAAACCAGACACCCCACTGCCCAGAACCCAGTCCAAGACAGACAGCCCGAGCCTTCCTCCCAGGCTCTGCCTGGATCCAGCTCCAGCCCCTCAAAGCCCATAAATCTCAGGTCAGTCAACTCGGGAAAGCTATCAGGGAAAAGGAGAGGAGAATGCTAAAGGGACTTGGAATTTCAAATCCTGTTTCTGTTCTAGCCTGGGCACACAGCTAGGGGACTAGAAAAGGTACATGGACTGACAGAGAAAGGGCTTAAAACTCAGAGGTTGGTATTTATCAACACACAGCCTTCCTTATCCATAGGGTCAGGCTGGAAGACAAGGAGTGCAGCCTGAGTAGGGCTGGACTTAGGAAAGCCTCCCCTGCCCCTGAGGAACCCCACCTCTCCAGACTGGCTCCAGCCCACTCTGCCAGTGGCGGTCTTTAAGGGGAATTGGTCCAAGGGAGCAGAGTGGGGCTACATCTGGAAGAATTGGGAACAGGGTTGCAGGCAGTGCAAGGAGACAGAGAGAGGTGAAGTGGAGGCTGACCCAGGGGCCAGAGACAGTGTTGATTGAAGGCTTGGGATCAAGAATCGGGGAGGGTCTGGCAGATGGGGAAGACCAGATGAGAAACAGACAGACCACGGAGAGAGAAGGGCAGCAAGAGAGACAGAAGCAGACATCAGGGAAGCAGCCTGAGTGTCTGAAAGGCAGAGAGGAGTCCTGGGTACCAGGCTTGGGAACTGGTAAGGGCAGGGGAACCTGCTGTGTGTGTGTGTGTGTGTGTGTGTGTGTGTGTGTGTGTGTGTGTGTGTGTGGTCAGGCCTCGGAACTTCATTCTGGTAGAGTAAAGCTACCAGGAGCAGTAGAGGTAGGGAGGGGCTGCGGGAAAGGAGGTGGAGAGAGAGGACCCTTCCCATTTCTCTCCCTCCTCCTGAAGGGGTCCATGGTCAGGTAGCTGTGCCCCTCCTCCTTCCCCAGAGCAGACACACACCTGACAGGCCGTTTGCTCCCAAGAGAAAAGAAGCCAGAGGGCAGCAGGGGACCAGAGAGGTAGGCGGGACGAAGGGGAGAGAAGGAAGGAAACGGAGGAGTGGGGAAACAGGACAGCAGGAGGGAACGAGGAGAGGAGAGGAAAGGAGAGGGAGGCAACGGGAGAGGAAAGGAGAGCGGGAAAGGGAAAAGAGGAGAAAGGTAAAGGAAGAAAAAGGCAGAAGAGGTGGGAAGAGACAGGACAAGAGGGAGAGAGAAGGGGCAGAGAGGCGGAAGGGTGAAGAAAAATCGGGAGGCAAAGGGAGAGAGGTGTGTGAGAAGGGAGAGCAGAGCGCGGGAGAACCGAGCCGGCACGGCTCTCAGCCAGAGCGCACCGCAAGCTGCGGACCCCCCGCTGCCCCCGCGAGGATTCCCGACCCGGGCAGGCGCCCTTACCTGACACTACCGAGGGGCTCGGGACCGCGAGCAGCGCCCCGCCCGCCTCCGTCGTTGGCTCCCGGGGGCGCAGCCCCAAGCTGACCCAAGCCGGCGCCGCGGCTCCGCTGCAGGTCTGAGCGGCCCCGGCGAGAACAAGGGAGCGAGACGGAGGGGGCGGGGGAAGGAGGCTCCGCCTGCGGAGGAGAGGCGGCTCGCGCGGGAGAGGAGAGCCCTGCCTCCGACCCTCCCCAGCCAGTCCCCGCCCCCGCGGCTCCCGGGCTGCTGGGCGCATACAGATGCGGGGCCCCTCCCGGGCCAGCCCGCAGCGCCGCAAGGTACAGGGGTAGCACGGCTAGGCTATTATCCCTAGGGCCTGGCGTAGGGGACCCAACACGATCGGTCAGCACAGCACCTGCGGAGGCACACCGTGAGGCGGGGCGCTGGGAGAGCACTGCGGGAGACCCAGCTTCACGCTTTGGATTCGGGTGCGGCTGCGAGGCCACCGGCTCAGGATCTTGTGCGGGTCACCAACGGCGAGTTCAGTCAGCTAGGGTGAACTTCAGTATGGCAGGGGAAGCAGGAGTCTAGGGAGCTCGCCAGAGACAGGGGCACGATCTCGGTGGGCAGTGAGAACCTCTTTTGGGGAAGCTCTTTGCAAGATCTAAAGTGTGTGTGCACCCCCTGGTGGCAATTGTGGGAAACACCTTGAATGGTGACCAAATGCCTAACTGTGCAGAGGGACCGGGAGGCCGACCTTGCCAGCTGTTGGGGTACTGCAAAAGAAACAGGCCACCCTATTTCCCAGAGTAAAAAGACAGACAGCTTTGGACTGATTAGAGACAACGCGGGATGTAGGTTCCCGAGAGAGGCCGCTGCTCCAGAAGAATGCCCACCGTTACAGTCATTCACCTTCCCCTTTCACCCAAACTCTTCCCAAGGAAAGGCACTCAAATGCTAGTTAAAACTAAGTCAGATTTTTATTTTTCTCCATAGACCACATCATTTAATAATAAAAAAAATAAAAATAAAAATTGAACAAAAGGAAAAGGTGGATATAAAGTGGAACCAGAGGGCAAGAGGCTGCAGGACAGAGAACCAGGGAACTGCAGGGGCCTGGGGCTCAGGGGAGGCTGATTCAGCTCATAGGTGACCCAGGCCTGGCCCCAGCTGTTCCCAAAGGCTGTGAGTACCAAGGGACGTGGAACGCAGGATGGAGGGAAAATGAGTGTGGGACACTGGTTATCCCCACTTACAGCCACATCTTCCCTTCATAGCCCAGCTCTTCCCTCTCAGACTTAACAGGAAGCAAGGAGAGGGTCAAGTTCCAAGAGTTAGGTTGGGGAACAGGGAGATTGCCACTGCTCCATTTGGTATGAGGGGATGTGTGGCAGTTATAGTTCAGCACTGAGCAATGGTGAGACCTTGGTTCCAGGGTGGTGGTGACTGTACCTATCCCTCTGTGGCCTTTGACCTCCCAGGGCCGAGTGGCAGGTACCTGCAGCTCTCCTAGTGTTTTCTTGGCTAGCGGCGCCCACCCCGGTCCCGTACAGGTGTGCTTCGACTCCGGCTTCTGCTGTGGCGCTTGGTGTCTCTGCGATCCCTCTCCCTGCCTCGGTCTCGGTCTCGCTCCCTGTCCCTCTCTCGGTCACCCCTGTCCCTCTCTCTCTCCCTGTCCCTTTCTCTCTCCCTGCTATGTTCCCTCCTCTTCTCCCGTTCTAGCTGCCGGTTCCGTTCCCGCTCAGCTTCCTTCTCCCGTTCCTTTTGTTCTTCTTCTTCTCGTTCCTTTCGCCGCTTCTCCCGCTCCTTGGCCCGTTCAGCTTGCTCTGCCTCCTTCTGAACAATCTGTGGTCAGACAGGAAGGACAGAGGCAGAGAAGTCTATCACAGTCCTGTCTGAATTGATCCCAGATTGTGCCTCTGGCCTAGACCCTGAACTCCCAGTGCAGGGTCATTGTCAGTTTCATTATTAAACAGGAAAAGGGCAGGCATGCAGGATGAGGTGTACCCCACCAACCCCCTTAATACATGGTAGGGGCTGCTGGCACCAGTCTTGATATTTCTCTAGCTTTCATCCCTCTACATGCAGACAAATCTGAGTAGCATGAAGCCTAAAATTCTCCCAGAAGGCCCTTGCCACAAAAGCCAGACAACCCTGGAGCCCATGTAGAGGCGGAAACAGAGCCGCACCCACAGACCTGACCTCCACATGATCAACATGACAAGCACACCCTTTCCTGTCCCCAACACACACCAACAACACACGTAAAATGCCAACGGAGAAGATGTTTATAACAAAGATTTTATAAAACATGCATTTCTCAGCTAACGAATCAAGTTCCAAGAAGTTTGGCTAACAGTTTCTCAAACCCACAAGCTCTAGTTCCTGCCTGGCGGCCACCTTCACCCTCTCCACAACTCCCTCCTCTCTTCCTCTCCTAAGCCAATGCCAGGGCCTACACTGTCTGTCAGTCATGCTCATCCCCCTGGGTGCAATGACATCTCCAGTCACCAACGGGGGGGGGG
>NC_034597.1:45767635-45771843 GCF_900095145.1 Mus pahari
GGGGGGGGGGCAGGCGAGGGAGCGGGAGAGTACTCACTTGACTCTCAGTCAGAGGGAGCCAATAGATGCAGGGAGCTGCCTTAGTCTTACGGAAGAGGTCATCCAGCAGCTTGGCAGGTGGTTCCTCCTGGGCTTTCTCTGAGGCGGGAGGAAGAGAACCACATCTGAAACATAAAATCCTGACCCAACCCACCTGGGTCCCTGACCCTCCAGCCCCCGAGAGGCACACTCTGCCCTCTTCCCAGCTAAGTACCTTTCTTTTCACTCTTCTTTTCTTTAGATTTTGCTCGCTCTTTGCGGCGGCGGTCACGGGACCGTGATCGGGAGCGGGGTCCCTCTCGAACTTTGTCCCGATCCCATTCTCGCTCAGACCGAGTCCTCTCCCGACGCTCCATTTCCCGTTCCCGTTCTGCCCACTGCTCTCGAACAGCCCTTTCCTGCTCCCGCTGCTCAGCCCGGGGGTGGGGTGGTGGCTGGACTGGGGGTGGGGGTGGGGGATGCAAGGGCCTTGGTGCTCCCTGTTCCTCTGTCTTAGTTTCAGATGGCTGATCTACCAAGAGTCCCCGGTGATAGTCCAGCTGTGGGCAGAGGGACAAGGACAGTTAAACTAGAGATTAAGATTACATCTTTCCCAACAAGGGAGCCCAGGCACCACTGGCAGAGAGGAGGAAAACCTAGATCTTCAGCAACTGCAGGTTTGGTGAAGGTTGTCCCAGGATTGACTGCCTTGGCCCATCCCCTCCTTTTCTGAGGTGTCTCACCTCATCTTGTTCAGCATAGTCAGCACAAAGGAATTTGGGGTTGGACTGGGGCCACTTGACCCCGTGCAGAGCTGTGCGGGTGGCAACGGCTTCCTCTACTGTAGAGTACTGGGAGGAAGAGGCAGAGAGGCACGGTGCACCTTTAGTCTCCCTGCTGCTGCTGCAATGCCCTCCATCTGCCCACACTGCTCACAGGACAAAGTATGCGCCTGAAGCCAGAGTCAGCCCCCATGCCTCACCGTCACAAAGCAATGAGATTTGATCTTGTCTATCCAGAAGGCCTCTTCGACCAAAGTCCCTGTACGCCCCAGTAATTCCTTCAGCTGGCCTAAAGTGAAGGGGCGAACCTGCCAACGAAAATCAACTTTCAAGGTCTTAAACAAGTTAGGAACACCTATACTTCTAGCATGAAGTCTTCCCATGTGTGTGGGGCAATGATGGTGCGTGTCTTTATTCCCAGCACTTGAGAGGGTGGCAGGTGGATAGCCTGAGTTTGAAGCCAGTCTGGTCTACACTGAGAAACCCCATCCGGGGTTGTGGGGTGGGAATGATTTCCATGTGGGACTGGAGAGATAGCTCAGTGGCTATCAACTCTGGCTTCTTTTTCCAGGGGAACCAGGCTTGAGTCCAACACCACTACTAAGTGGATGCTGAGAACTGACTTAAGCCCTCTTCAACAGCAGTAAGGTTCTGATCACTGAGGCATCTCTCCAGCTCTCACCCCAAGTGCAAACCCCCAAGTAAAGGAGCTCGTGGTACAGGAGTGATGACTTACCAGATTGGAGATGTGGACAATGTTACTGATCTTGCCCCTGGGTGGGGAGGGCACCTGGGCAGTCCGGACCGGGTCATCAATTGTAATGGAAACTCCAGACTTCTGTTGGCTAATGGACCTCCGGGTTAAGGTATCTCCTAATGTTACTAAAAAGAGAGCATAAGAACAGCTTTCAGTCACAGCACTACTGGCTCCCCTCCTTTTACTCTCTACCAAGCAGCTAGCCACTCCTCCATCCACATGTGCCAAGCATCTATAACATGGTAAAAGTGCAAGGGTCTCACTGCGAGACTCGGACATTTGTGAGATTCAAACCCAGTGGGTTTGGAAAGGGGTCCAAACATGGGCCTCACTGCGAGAATCCAGACAGCTGCCGCGCCTCACCCACCTTTCTTCACTTCATGCTCCATAGGCGGGGGCAAGGCAACCTCCACTGACACCTGGGGCGGCGCCGGAGGCTCAGCTTCAGGCTCTTTCTCTTCTTCCTCTTCCCTCTGCCCATTCTCCTGGCCCTCTGCGGGTACTACCTATAAGATATAGAAGACAGAGGTGGTGCTCCCCACACTGATGCCTTCTCCGACCGACTCTGGCTCCCAGAGAGACGGCAGTCACATTAACCTTCCCACTGGTGGGGGTTATTCTCCATAACCCGCACCTTTTGTTTTAGGGGTTGAGACATGGTCTATGTAGTCCTGGTTGGCCGCGACCTCACAGACCCTCCCTGCCTGTGCTTCCTTGGGATTAAAGGCATGTGTTACCACGCCTGGCTAAAAAAAATTAAATTGAGACCAAAACAAGCATTTAATTATTTGTGTGCTCTTATGCTCCATGAGCATATGCAGTGACCTTTGTGTGGACAGCTTTGGGAGCTTGCTCTCTCCATCACACGGGTCCTTAGGATGGGCAGCAGGCTCTGCAGCAGGGCCCTTTACACACGGAGCAATCTTGCTGGCCTTAACTATTTTTCTGCATGAGGCAAGATGTTAAACTATGAGGCTTTGTCAACTTTAGTTTTCAATTCTGGTTCTGTGGTACGAGCTGCTGAAAGAAGAGCACAAAAATTGGTATAGTTGGGTTCTAATAAAATCTTCTTTGCAACTAGCAGCGTCTGACGTAACCGGGTCCTTGGCGTAAGAGTTCCTTCCAGAACATTACCTCAGCTCCTCTGCTGTCTGCTGTTGCCCACTGCCTCACCCGATGCTGGGCACAGCACAGTTACCTGAGTGACTGTCCGGCATATTTTCAGTCTTTTACCTGAGTGACTGTCCGGCATATCTTCAGTCCCTTGTCATGGGTCCCATCGTCGCCATTACGCTCTGTCTCATCCTCAGAGATTCGGGAGTCATCGGCATGAAGATCCACAACAGCCTCCTGCCCCGCCAGGGGTTTGATGTCGGGGATGAGGCTCTGGGACACAGACACCCCCACTACCCCGTTACACTGGGCCCATGTCTACTCCCACCTGAACATTTCTTATCCTCCCTTCCCTGGCTCCGTCCACCTCACCTTGAGTGACTCAGTGGTGATACTGATAGAAGGTTTCTTCTGTGTCGTAGCAGTGCTGGCTCCCCATCGACGTTTTCGACCAGGCTGGCCCCCCTCTGTGTCACTGTTTCCAGCTTGCACCCCCTTGGTAGCTGCTGTCCCCAAAAAATAGGACCCAACAGTTAGATGGTCTAGGTTCCTAACTAGCTCACACCGTAACACTTACAGGTTGCTTTTGGCTGGAGTTTTAGTAAAAGGTTAATGTAAGAAAAGACTGGGGGAGAGGGGGTTGGGAAACTAAGGCTTAAAGAGCGAACAAAAATGATGCTGTCTCTTCATTATGGCTGGGAACTATTTGCCCACAGAAAGGAGAAGGCGGGTAACCAGTTGGAAGAGCACTTCAGACTTAAGTGCAGGAGAGGCCAGACGAACACATGACTACACTGTAAGACCATGTGCCCCTTACTGGGTGTCTGCACATGGTGGCACACACCTTTAATCCCAGCACTTGAAAATGAGGGGGGACTCTCTGAATACAAGACCAGCCTGGTCTATACAACAAATTTCAGAGCAGCCAGAAAACAAAACTACCACCAACCTACCACTGCCCAAGTTCCTCAGTGGGCAACAACTGAATGTTTACTGTCAGGAGGGGCTTACAGATTAAGAGCACTGAATGCTCTTCCAGAGGTCTTGAGTTCAATTCCTAGCAACCACATGGTGGCTCACAACCATTTATAATGTGATCTGGTGCCCTCTTCTGGCCTGCAGGCATTCATGCAGGCAGAACACTGTATACATAATAAATAAATCTTAAAAACAGAAAGCATCACACAGGCGTCTAACTTCAAATTCAAGGTCAGATACCAGAAAGGATACACTCCTCTAAGAGTTGGGTATGCAGCACATGCCTGTCATCCCAGCTACTTGAGAGGATGTGGCAGGATTCAGTTTTTGGTCAGCCTGGTCTACATAATAGCAGAAACCTTGCCTCAAAAATAAGTAATAACAAGAGGACAGATTGGAAACGGGCTGAGGTACAATGCTCTCCTTAAAGTGTACTTGGGAGTTGGGGAAACTGCTGTGGTATTGTGTGCCTAGCATGGGCAAGTGCGCGCGCGCACGCGCACACACACACACACACACACACACACACACACACACACACACACACACACACCTGAAGA
>NC_034597.1:45771890-45791578 GCF_900095145.1 Mus pahari
CACACACACACACACACACACACACACACACACACACACACACACACACACCTGAAGAAACAAGGTTGGTTCAAATGAAAACAACCCAGAATGTATAGGGAGGGCAGTCTCACTAGGTGGAGGGGAGAACTGCACCCCAAGAATGATACTGGGAGGAAATGGAATTCTAATCATCTGTGAGCAGTTTTTATAACTTCTACCAGGGATTTGGGGCTAAACTTACAGACAACGGAGATTTTCCTCTTGAATGATTTGGGCATCGAACTCTGTATGGAGAAGATAAGGAAGAAAGAGAGAGAGACACCCCACAGAGAGGGGGGAGGAGGTTAAATCAGGCAATCTTAGCATAAATGCCAAAGACACACAGAGACAGAGAGAGAGAGAGACACTGACAGATAGAGACCAAAACAGAAGCAGCAAACGGCAAAAAACGAAGCAGAATCAATGCAAGTTAGAGGAAAATTAAACCAAACGTCACGGGGAAGGTCATCTATGTCACCTCACACCAGTGTATTAGCTTTACCAGAAATAAGATGGGGAGGGGCTTAATAACCTCCAGCTACTTAAGTGGTTTTTGGGTTTTTTGAAACAGGGTCTCACTTTGTAGCTTAGGCTACATCATCAAACTTTTGGTGATCCTCCTGCCTCAGCCTCCCAAGCACTGGGATTACAGACATGAGCCACCATGTCCGGCTCCGTCTTAGCCCTTTCAAGTTGTTGATCATGCCCTCAACTGTACCTAAGGGAATGAGGACACGAAACCCAGTAAGCTTCGCTGAGACCCGGGTAACTGGGTCCTCCCAAGTCCTTCCTTGCCAATTTGAAAGATATGAGGAAAAATCAACTCTCGAGATGGCAACTTCAACAAGCTTCCTGTACTCAGCTCCTAGTCTGACATCTTGACAGGAGGTGGGATACTTGAAGACCACTCAGAGCAACATGAAGGAAAATAATTATACTAGGTTCATTGAAGATGAAGCACCCAAGCCGACAGGTAGCAGAGAGAATTTACAAGGATCTCCTGTGTGAGGAGGCTCTGGTTAAAGGCCGGCTGCCCCAGGAAAAGCTCAGCCTTCCCACCCACCACCCCTATTCCAGCAGGGCCTTAATGCTCCCCCTTCAAACAGGGCTCAAATCCAGGGGCTCTGGCCAAGGACCAAAACCAAAACCAATCCCACAAGACAGATTTGGGCAAGCCTCTTTCCAGACACACAATGGAGTAACGCTACAGACAGAGCAGGGGCATGGGGTGAGGGGCACTTTTAGATTTAGGTGCTTATTTCTGGAAAAACTAAGACCACCCTACCACCCTTCTAAAGGGTAGGGCAGAACCCTCTTAATCTCCTTTTCCCTCCCACCCCCAGCCCCACCTGTGTCATCTAACCAAGTCTCCTTGGTCTGTGTTAAGAGCCAGCCTGACCCCTAGCTAGGTTGCTCATGATGGGTAAGTTAGTGAGAAAAGGAAATAAACAAAAACCAAAAAACAAACAAAAAAACAAAAAAGAAAAAAAAAAAAACCAAAAAACCAAACAAAAAACCTTAATTGAAACAAGAAAAACACGAACCAAATATATAAACCCAACAAAGAAATTAAAAAAATAAATTGTAAAAATGAAAGATTAAAGAAGAAGTAGAAAATAAAAGAATAAACTAGGAATATGACAAATGTTCCAGGTACCATCTCACACCTGGGATCTTCAGTTCAGCCAATCGCACCTCACTGTGTACTGTATCTAGTCAACCGCCGGTCCAATCAGAATGAGCCCTCCCTGCTAGGCGTTGTGCAATTGGTGGGGGGTTGGGTTGGCAAAAAAGGTGGGCGCACGGCGTGGTAGTCAGCGTGGCACTGCCAGAGTCCTCCCAGGGGCGCAGGGGGGGCGGGAGGGAAACGTGTGGGGGGACGCTGCCCAGTTTCCAAGATGTCAAAACAGTTCACTGGCGATGGCCAGCCTCAGCGAGGGGCAGAGGGGGGAATGGGGGTAGAGCATCAGTCCTGGCCCTGTAGGGCATCATCTTGCAGTCCCTGATGAGTGAGCGAGCAGCCTGTGAGCGGCAGGAATGCTCCTTGCCTTTCATGAGGCAGGCAGGACCCTATGTCCACCAGTGGCAAGCTGCAGCAATGCCACCAGCCAACACTTGGGATCCAGGTGACAACTCCAAAGTCCCTTCCTCCTTTGAGTGTAACTGGGGAGAGGTCCTGTCACCGAGCAGGATCATGGAGCCTCTGATGAAGGTAGCCCAGGGGTGGCAGTAGTCAATTTCCCCAGGACCTGGTACACATTCAGCAGCAAGCTCAGAGTATGTCTTCTGGGTTGTCGTTGGCACCTCCTCAGGGACTCCAGCTGAGACAATGGTTCCGGTTGGGTGGATGAGTGAGTCCCTACCTCCAGGGATGGAGGAGAAGCTGGAGCAACCAACATGCTGCTGCCCTTCACCATGGACAACAGGGACCAAAGGAAAGTCCATTTGATGAGCAAGTGGTGACACACGGGCTGGGCTGTCATCAGCTTTAAGTCCCTGGGCACAGACCCTAGACTTCTCTGCAGGGTTCCTAGTCGACAAAGCTTAGGCCACCGGCCCCACTCAAGTGTTTACAAGACGGCACTGTCGTCATAAACATTTGACTCTTAGGTTTCTTGGTCCCTAGATGGGGATCCCAACAGTCTGTAGCAAACAAGGCAACCCACAGTCTTTGATAGGTAAGGGCGTGTGGGCAGGCACCCCAGCACTGGCACAAACTCTTCTTGGGGTGTCCCAAGTAGGGAGATGATTCAAGTCCACCCCTTTCCAAATGCCTTTTGTTTTCAATACAAGTCTCTCCAGAACAGTGCTCTTCTTAGCCCCCTGATGTAAGCAAGACAGGGAGGCAAAAGGGGGCCCATCACAGACGCCCACAGACATGCCCCCTCTGGCCAAGACACCTGGATAGCAGACTCGGCTCTGATTGGGCGGCTCAGTAGCAGCGGGTGGGTCCAGAGGTAGAGGCGGCATCAGCGATTGGCCAGTTGGGCAGGGTTATATTTTACGGGCGGATTACCGTACATGAGGTACTTGGACAAAGTTTTACGGGGAAGAAGGACCTTGTAATAAATAATATTCTGCACATCAAATCACTTTCACCGGCCCCCACCCCCGCAACACACACCAGAGAAAGGCTACACACACGACAGCCCCTCCCACCCTGTAATAATACCACTCCCAAACCCAGCTATTCTATTTCTTTAAGGGTCAAGAAGACTTCGCTGGCTCCAATGGGGGAAGCCTCTTGAATTGGGTACAGGAAAAATGGTAATATATGTGCCAAAAAAACCAAACTAAACCAAAACCTAAGAGGGCCTTCTGGTTCACCCCTTGGGTTTCTAAGAAGCTACACTTCCGTAATTAGACCACTGTGGGGCAGAAGAGCTACAAAAATTCCTCAGCATGGCTGACTCGTAAGAGCCCCAAAGCCCCACTAGGTGGCGTCGAGTGCCATCAAGCTTTTAAAAAGGAGGGAAAGCTCAAGGAGTTAGCTCCACAGAAGCCTCAGCAGCACTTGGGGTTTTTGGGTTTTCTCTTTTCTTTTCTTTCCTTTTCTCCCCCCCCTCTTTTAAAAAGGGACATTAACAGACTTCCAGATTAGGAGCCTGTTCTGTATTACTGCTTCTCATGAGGGGAAGGAAATCAAAGACCTTGCCTGTTATCACAAGGGGCATCCCTTGCTAAACCAGCGAATTCTCCCTTGCCCTACCCTGATCCAAGGATAGCCTTGTCCCCTTTAAGTCATCCCACTGTGTAAGAGGGATGGCTGGGATGGTCTATTCTCCCTAGGCCCACGCTCTGCCCACCCTCCCCAACAGGTGGCTTGGCTAGTTACCTCTTTCTTCTCCTCTTCTTCAGCACCGCCCTCTGGGCGCTCATCACTGCTGACTTGGTCTGCGACAGGCAGAGGAGGCTCAGGTGCCTCGTTTTCAGGTCTGTTCTCACTGGTGTCCATGGTCACGGCCTCCTTCTCTTCACTGACAGGATGGAAGAGATTGAAGGAAAGGGCGGGAGAGAGTGAAGGGGAAGAGAGAGCAAGATGTTAGCTTTGGGGCCAAAAAATCCCAATGGCTCCTTACTTGGGTGGGATCAGACTAGAACTCTGCCACCATGGGAAAGTGGGAATGCTTTCTTTAGGGAAAAAGCACAAATTACAGTGGTCACAGCCACTCAGTACCAGACAGGGCCTTTCTGTGGGTTTCCAGCACTCACAGAGTTCTTAGGCACTAACTTCACAGCTCTCTTGCAGGAAACCAACAGTCTCCTCTGAAAAGTCTTTCAAAAGGGACCTCAATTTGTCTGCAAGGCTGTAGCCTCTCTATTCACTAGCCAAGCATCTTTAATTTACCAAGAACCTAAAGGAAGCCTACTTCCTTTATAAAAAAACAAAAAACTAAAAAATCCAAGACTGGAAAGGGCATACGTGTAGGCAATGATCCCGACCTAATCAAACTGTTAATTAGTTAAGTGCCTGGTGAGCCACAGGGTCTCCAGACACCAGGACCAGAAAGAGTGAGGATAGGGCTGTAAGGGTGCCCACTTCTCTCTCACCCCAGGAAAACCTGAGGAATGGCCCCTTTCACCTGCTCGGAGCAGAGACTGTTCTTACATCTGACTCTTACCCAGTCACTCCCATTGCTCATTCCAACTTCCAAGAGATAAAGAGAGCAGGCCTCCCAAGTCAATACCCTCCCCCACACCAGACAACTCCCCCAAAACATGGAACCCACTCGCTCACAAGTTAGCACTCACTTCAGACAAAGAAATCCAGAAACTCCATCTGATAAACTATCTTCCTACCTTTCTGCCACCATCCCTAACTTCTAACTCTGAAACCCCCAAAAACTAGATTTAAAAAAAAAAAAAAAAAAAAACAAAATCAAAATCAGGATGATCAGGGGTACAAGTGACAGAAAAGGGAAACCAAGCCTCCCCAGGCCAGGAACTAGTACCAGAAAATTCAGCATTCATTCCCACCAGGCTGTGTGACACACAAGAGGTCAGAAAAGCCTCCCCAGTGTAGGCAGGGAGAGATGCAAAGCTGAGGGGGAGGGGGAAGCCAGGAGTGGGCCCCCAGCTAACAGGACCCCATAGAACACGTGATTTTCTGCTTAAATCTTGAAGAAAGGCTTATCAAAAACCCAAACCAAAACAAACAACCTACTGCTCAGAGAGGGCAACTGGGGCCAATTAGAAACGGAGCAGGAAGGACAAAGGGAGAAAGCGGAATGCCTGAAAACAGATCAAAATGAAAGACAGTGCGAGGCATGAGGAAGCTGGGGAGGATGAGGCGGCGGGGCGGGGGGGGGGGGCAGGACACATGGGGATGCGAGCCTCTCACCCTGCTCTGCTGTCTGAGAACATCATTATTTTTTTTCTCCCCCTGGAAGTGCTGTTTATCCCTTTCTGGAATGGAAGAAATAACAAAAACCAAACAAAAAAAATCCTAAAAAAATTAAAACAAAAACCCCGAACCAAACAAACCACCTTCCTTGCCCGGAGCTCCCACCACCTCCTCCCAGCCACCCGATCCAGAGAGAGAAAATCAAGATGCAGCAACTGGGGAATCCAAAAAAATGGTAAATGGAAGGGGAGGTGGTGGTGGAGCGGGGAGGCTAAAATAGATCAGGCGTTTAAGAGATAAGCGTTTAAGTCCTCACGGCAAACCCCGAGTTCGGCTGGACTGGTCTCTCTGGAGGAAGAGGAGGAAGAGGGCCAGGTTGCTGGTAGTAAGCTGACTCTATTGTATTGGCAAAGCGGCAGCGATCAGCCGGAGACATGCAGGGGAGCCATCTTGCCACTTACCCAGCAGCCCGTGTGTGCGGATGGGGGAGGGCCCTGATGCAGCAGGGGAGGGGAAAGAGGGAGGGCGCTGAGTGAGCAAGGTTCTTATCCTCTGGCAGGCCAGGCCTTTCCCTTCTTTTCTCAGGTTACAACAGCTAAGAGGTCTAGTGCTACAGGCCAGGGTGCTCGCTCCCAGTCTTCCAAAGGGCAAAGAAGGGGCCAGGTGGGGAGAGCAGATAGTTACAGCTGCCTGACCGAAGACCGAAAGTAAGTGACGGCAAATGGCAGAGTTGGGAATGAGAAACGATTAAAGCCAAAGCAGGAACATTTTTAAAGATGACCAAAGCTTCTATCTACCCTCAGACATCAAGACAGCATTTTCTTATGTGCCCATCACTGTCCCACCCAGGATAACTAACTCACTGCTCACCTCTGCCAATGATCACGTGGAACCTCTCTCTGTTTTCTAGAAAAGTTGGAGGGAAGTGGATAAGTCTGGGAGAGTTTCTTTTCCAAGTCAGAGGAAAGGGTGGATGTCTCTGAAGAGTTCCCAGTCTTTAATAAGGCCACTCAGCCCCAGGGTGCCTGCCTACACCAATGAGGAGAAGGCAAGGGGACCTTGCAAGGCTAAAGCCTGAAGGCATCCAGGCCAACAGGATGCTGCAGGTGAGAGGTGTTCCTTGGGGCAGGGGAGATGAGGTGAGCTCAGCAGTGAGGCTGGGAGACAAGCAGAGATCAGGCATCATGGCCATCTTCCCCACAGCAGATGTGAGTGTGAAACAAGACCTTAACAAAAGATGCAGTCCTACCTACAACCCAGTGCACGAGAGACTGGGGCACGGGGACTCCTGTTACAAAACACAACAACAACTCCTCAAACCAATCCCTCCAACAACAACAACAACCAGTAACAGCAACAAGGAACTGCTGAGACTCAACAAGCCAACCTGCCGACTGAAATGGCCTAAGCTCCTTTCCTAACAGCAGAACGAACCCTCTTTAGACAGAAATCCAGAGACTCCATCAGATAAACTATTTTCCTACCTTTCTGCCACCATCCCTAACTTCTAATCCTGACACCCACTCCCCAAATACTAGATTAAAAAAAAAAATCAGGGGGCTGGAGGGATGGCTCAACGGTTAAGACCACTGACACCAGAGGTCCTGAGTTCAGTTCCTAGCAACCATCTGCAATGGGATCCGATGCTCTCTTCTGATGTGTCTGACAGTTACAGTATATTCATATAAATAAAATAAATAAATTTTTTAAAAAATAAAATAAAGGTCAGGATGATCAGGGGTACAAGTGACAGAAAAGGGAAACCAAGTCTCTCCAAGCCAGGAACTAGTACCTGAAAATTCAGCATTCCTATCCTGCAGTCTGACGCACAGGTCAGAAAAGCCTCACCCTAGGGGGTGGGTGTGGGAGGGAGGGAGGGGCAGAGAAAGACAGACACAGAGACACAAAGGGGAGGGAGAGGGGGAAAGAAAAGTTTGTATGTAAGAGCTTTTTGTTTTGTTTTGTTGTTTTTGTTTTTTGGGTTTCTTTGTATAGCTCTGGCTGTCCTGGAACTCACTTTGTAGACCAGGCTGGCCTAGAACTCAGAAATCCGCCTGCCTCTGCTTCCTGAGTACTGGGATTAAAGGCGTGGGCCTTTGTAAGAACTTTTGAGAACGGGTCTGTGTGGGTTAGGCCAGCCTTGAACTCGGATTTGCCTGCCTGTGCCTTCAGAGTGCCGGGATTCAGCCAACCTCATTTTGATCAAAGCTTTTAGACAGGAATCAAATTTTCTCTGTGCTGCTTAAAATCCTAAACTAAACTCACATGCCAAAAAGTGTATGCTAAAGTGATGTTTATACATTAAAAGTTTCCTTTTACATAGTGATTCTTGTCTGCTCAAAGTTAAGGCAAGATCTGGTATGGGGGTTAAAAAAGAAGTGAATCCAGGAATGAGACTGGCCCTACCTTTTACAAACTGTGTGATAGTGACCACATCCTCTCCTATACTCTGTCAGTGTTGCTAACAATAATACCCACCTCAGGGACAGTGCTAGCTCTGTGTAGTCTGGATGCTGATGCAAACGGAGTCCAGAGTGTGCAGCAGGAAACGAAGGCACAGGCACTGCAGCTCTTTTTTTACACTTTTTCTTTGCTGGTAAAATATTCAGTGATGGGGATGACAGGTTTTGACAATGCCCTTATCACTCTGAATAATAGATAATCATTAGGTTACCTGCCACCTACCTCCACTCTGCAACGTTCCTCAAGGGTAGACTTGTGCCTTGGTCCCTAGCTCAGACTTTAAGAGGAATAACTATGTATGCACTTCTTAATTCTTGGTGAATTTGAAGCCAGCCTACAAGCCAGGTCTACACAATCAGTTAGTTCCAGGACAGACAGGGATACAGAGAAACCCTATCTTGAAAAATGATAACGAGTAACAGGGTCTCTCAGTAAAACCCGGAACCTGCAACTAGGATGATTCTGCTTTTTTCTGGCTAGCTGGTAATTCCTGACTTGGGGAGGATAGGACTGCAGGTGCAGCACGCCTACCACGTGTACGTGTCCATGGTTCTGGGGATCTCTAGTCCTTACACGTGTTGACAAGCACTTTAACCACAGAGCCTCTCTCAGCCACAAAGCCGTTTTCTGGAAAAGTATTTTGTTTTTCTGTTCTGTTGTTTTTGAGACAGTCTCACTACGTAGGGCCAGCTTGCTAGGTAGAGCAGACTGCCCTGATCTCAGAGATGAGCCTGTCTCAGCCTCCCAGGCACTGGGATCAAAGGTGTGCACCACCACGTCAGATCCCTACATAGCTTTCCCACATTATCCCTCAGAATGTACATCTACTGTTCTAAAGTACTTCCAGCTGTTAAAATACCTCTAGAAGTATTTGTAGGAAGAATTTTTGGTTACAGAATTTTTTTCCTATGGATTTTTTTCCCCACAGTCTCACTACAAAAATGCCTGCTGGAGCTCACTTGGAGCTTAGGATACTTCAAGTCAGTAGCCTTCCTCACGCTGAGATTACCATAAGAACCTCAGGTCAGGCTTTTGCATTTTTCTTTTTCTTTTTCTTTTCTTTTTTTTGAGAAAGGGTCTTATCCCTGGTTGGCCTGGAGCTGGTTATGTAGGCCTTGAGCTCAGAGACCTTCTTGCCTCTATTCCTACTGCTGGGATTAAAGGTGTGTGCCATAACTACCTAGCTATGGCTCTTAAAATAAAATGAACAATCCCATTTTCTCTTTGACTTTCATAACATAGATTTGTGCCTTCTACTTTCCTATACATGTGCATACACACACACACACACACACACACACACACACACACACACACTGCATGTAAAAACAATTTATGAAAAAGAGAGGCTATGAATTTGAAAGAGAGCAAGGAAAGGTATGTGGGAGGTTTCACAGGGGAAAGGGGAAGGGGAAAATGATGTAATTATCTCAAAAAAAAAAAAAAAAAAGGAAAAGAAAAAATAGATTCATTATTTTACATGTACGAGTGTTTTGCCTGCATGCATGTATATGCACAATGTGTGCCTGATGTCCACAGAGGTCAATAGACGGCACTCACATCCCTGGAGCTGGAGTCACATGTGGTTATGAGTCACCATGTGAATGCTGGGAACCAGACCCAGGTCCTCTGCAAGAGGAACCAAGCACTCCTAACCTCTGTGTCGTCTCTCCAGACCCTTCCTTTTCCCTTTGATGGAATTTTACAGGACTCAAGAATTCCTAAGATGCTATTTTCAGAAGACAATAAAGAATCCTTAAAACTGGGCTGGTGAGATGACTCAGCAGGTAAGAGCACCTGACTGCTCTTCCAAAGGTCCTGAGTTCAAATCCCAGCAACCACATGGTGGCTCACAACCATCCACAACGAGATATGACTCCCTCTTCTGGTGTGTCTGAAGATAGCTACAGTATACTTACATATAATAAATAAATAAATCTTAAAAAAAAAAAAAAAGAATCCTTAAAACTATCCCATCTTTTTTAGACAAAGGCACATTTCTCCATTTCATGAGCTCTTGAACAAGTATCTCTGACCTGTCAAGTTGTGCTGGGGACAAGAGAAGAGATAGGGATCCCCACACAAGCCCCCTTCCAACACAGAGCAGCATCGCTTAGAAGGGAAGGACAGAATTACTTAAATATTAACATTATATTACAGTATGAATGATTTAAGAGACACTAATGGAAAAGGTAATTTCTACAGGCACATAAGTTTAAACTTTAGTTAGTACTGAAAGTCCAAAGATGCCAAGGACCCCACATGAAAACTCAGCAAGAAGCACTGACACCTGACACCCTAGGAGCTCAGTTACAAGACAAACATGGAGAGTTTATCAGTTTATCCTTACATACAAATTACTCAGAGTAAGCAAGCTCTGATAATAAACTAGGTTTTTGTTTGTTTAAAATAATGCACCATTCGGGATACTGGCATTAAGTTTCCTGAGGAGCAGCAGATTGCTGTACCGACTTACACAAGTATTCCATTCCTTCTCTCAAGGCATAAAGACAAGGAGGCACAGCATCCAGAGTTTTGAGTTGCTATTGGCTACTAGGCTGTGTATACAGAAGGCTGCTTAGAAAAGGCTGGGTGCAAGAATTAACTGCTGTCTGTGAACAAATGCACCTACTAAAAACCCCCAAAACCTAAAACAAACACTTTTCACTATACAGCCCTGCCCGACCAGGCCATCTTTACATTCACAGAACCCTCACGGCTACCACCACCTCTGCCTGTGTGCTGGGATCCGAGGGGTAAGCCATAACCGGCCTATTTATTACTATTAACCATTTAGAGCACCTCAGACACAATCAGAATCAAAACAGGTTTAACCAACCTATTTAAAATGATTTAGAAATGATCCTTGAAGCAAATTCTAACTTTTTCCTGTTACCATTTTACTGTTGTGTTTTGTAGTTAGGTGATATTGAGATAGGTAGGGAAAACAAGATTTAAGCCACCAATGTTCTGCTTATCTAGTATTTTAAAATGAGCTTACTTTTTAAAAGTTCTAGAGGGCTGCTAGGCTGCTAAGATTGGGAGCGCTGTCAGTCAATCAGTTGAAATATAGAAAAACCAGAAAGATTTCTTTACTAAATTCTCTGTGAGAACAGATATAAGGGCTTAGGCCTTTGAACACATCTTTTTGTTAGGTTGCTGAACAGACTGTCTACCATAGATCAAGGAAGACAATGGACAACTTCAGTATTTGCCCAAGCTTTTACCTTGTCAGAATCAATATGACTGGATTATCTTAGCCATAAAGTGAAGGTCAAAATCACCTCTAGCAGCAAAAAAACAAAAAACAAAAAAAACCTCTGTACATAACTGTAAGCTTCATATATCCCAGAAATGAATGGGAAAAATGCAGGAATAAAGGCCTTTCCAGATGACAAGCTAAGCCCCTCTCTTGCTATGGTTTTACAGACCAACCACTTAAAGGTTGGCAGGAACACTGCAGATACAGGAACAGTCCTCCAAGGTGTCAACGACTTTATTTCTTTTCCTTTCTTTTTCTGGTTGCTGAGACAGGGTTTCTCTGTGTAGCCCTGGCTGTCCTGGAACTTACTCTGTAGACCAGGCTGGCCTCAAACTCAAGAGATCCCCCTTTCTCTGTGCCCAGAGTGCTGGGATTAAAGGTATGCCCCATAACACCAGTCATGAACAACCACTTTAAAACTGCCAGTGTGCAAGGCCACGGACCTTCATGGACAAGGATGGACCCATTATTTTGAATGACATACAAAGGAGCTTTCACCCTTCACCATAGATGGTGTGAGCTGGGGATTTTCAAAAGTCCCTGAAGTTTCACCTCATGGTCCTAGAAGAAAAAAACCTTCCTCAAATGATAACAAACTCGTCTCACAATAGGAGAAAACTAAAACTTTTTCAAAGGGAGCAAGCTTCTGGTGTGTGAATCAAAAAATATAATGGCCACAAGATGGCAGCAGAGGCAAGACTATGAGAAGACCAGCAGAACTACCTCAGTAGAGCACTAAACCATCATTAACCACAAGAAAATGAGACCATGCCATTTGCCCACCACCCCAAACTAGACTTAAAAGACAGCTGGGACCGACCTCTTGTAAGAGTGTGAATGATCAGACTGTTACTCAGAAGGAGGTAATACTGGTAGCAGAATTTAAAAACATACAAGTAGCACTTGGGAGGCAGAGGCAGGCGGATTTCTGAGTTTGAGGCCACCCTGGTCTACAGAGTGAGTTCCAGGACAGCCACGGCTACACAGAGAAAGCCTGTCTCGAAAAAAAACCAAACCAAACCAAACCAAAAAACAAACAAACAAAAAACAACAACAAAAAAAACCCATATAAGTAAATACAGAGCAATAGGACATTTTCCAAAGCAACTTACAATTCCTGATGTTTAAAAGGTAAGCAATCTCACTCTTTCAATACTTAGTTTTTTTTTTCATTTTTCATGAATTTCAGATTTTGAAGCCAGATTCAGAGTAAGTAAATGTTTACAGACAGGGTTTCTCACTGTAGAAGGTCAGCCTTGAAACTTACTATGAAGCCAAGGATGACATCCAATCGTCCTGCCTCCACCGAGTGTGCACTCCATGCCCCTTTTCTTTTCTTTTGGGAGGCAGAGTGTTGGTATCTATCCCAGGCTGTCCTTGAGTTTTCAATGGTTCTGCCTCAGCCTCCACAATACTGGGGTTGGAGGAGAGTACTGGGCCTATGGGTGTGTGCGGGACCCTGTAGTATTCCAGTAACTTAATTTATAATGCAAAGCTCAAAATAATGAGTATTACAAAATTAATCAGACATGAATATTCCTTTTACAAATGAAGTACTAAAAGCTGACAGTAACCCTAAGAACGGTGTCTTAGGAAACCATCTCTGATGCCAGGGCTCCCTACCTGCCTGGTAGGGCTTGCTCTTAACTGGTACCAACTGCTCAGTGAGGTGACAGCCAGCAACCAGGGAAAGGCAAGCTCCCAGGCATTACAATTAGTCTTTGCTTTTGCTTGTTTTGTTCTGAGTCAGGATATTGCTATGTAGTCCAGGCTGGCCCTAAACTCACACTCTGCCTGCCCTAGGCTCCAGTGCAGAGCCACCACGGTCAGGGTTGTGATACGCTTAAAAAAAAAAAAAAATTATTTATTTATTATATGTAAGTGCACTGTAGCTGACTACAGACACACCAGAACAGGGCATCAGATGTCATTATGGACGGTTGTGAGCTACCATATGGTTGCTGGGATTTGAACTCAGGACCTTTGGAAGAGCAGTCAGTGCTCTTAACCACTGAGCCATCTCTCCAGCGCCCCCCCTCCTTTTAAGAGACAGTGTCTCTCTCTGTAGCCCTAGTTGTTCTGTATTTGTTATACAGACAGACTGGCCTCCAACTAGTGGTCTGCCTATCTCTGCCTCCCAAGTGCCGAGATTAAAGGCCGATGCCATTAAGCCTAACCTCTAAAGGACTTGATATGCAGCACTGTTATGGAACTCGCTGACAGGGCTGACTTCAAATCGGTGGCAATTCTCTAGTCTCATCTTCCTGAGCATTCTTGTGATAAGCCTATCGATTGATTTTGCAACAGGTTTTCATCTAGTTGCTGTCAATTTGCCGTGTGCCTGCTGGCATTTAATCCTCTTGCCATAGACCACCATGCCTAGCTTGTAGACCACCACTCTTCATTAGACCGAGTTCTTGGACTCAGCTATGACTAGAACACTGAGTTAGGATTCTGTTTTAAGCATCAGGGTTACACGCAGGTGTTTACTGTTTAAAGCAGTTACCTATTTCAGCTCAAAGATTTCACATGGTTTTTTCTTATGTCCGGATCACCACTTTCCAAACCACCTTAATGTTCTGAAGTTGAGGCCTAACCATAGTGACATTAAAGTCTGGCCTCTCTCTATCCAGGAAACACTTCCTTCATGTTTTAAAAGGAAGTCAGGACTGCTGAGTAAAAGAAACCCTATGGAGCAAAGCCTGGTCCACACTTGCCGTTCCTTGTTATCTCCTTACTTACACAGTGGGATGAGTCCTTTCTGATTCTGCCAGATGAGAGATCTGAATCTCTGAGGTTTGAGGCTGTGTGGCAGCTGGTGGCTCTGCCTCTTCAGCTTCACACTTCTTTGGGCTCCCCTGTTAATAGAGAGCAAAAAAACAAAACAAAGGATTTAATCCTGTTAGAAGCTAGTAAAAGACAGCGCATGACATGCATAGTAGCAGTTTCACATAAGGCCGTCTTTGTTATTTTACAATGTGGAATGGAATGTGACTTAAGATTCTTCCTATATAGTTTGTTTGTTTGTTTGTTTTTTCTAGGTTCTCATTTTGTAGTTCTGGCTGGCTTGGAACTTACTATGCAGATCAGGATAGCCTTGCACCTTACTGATACCCACCCACATACTCCTGCCTCCTGCACGCTGGGATTGAAGATATAAGCCGTAACGCCTGGCTACAGGTGACGACTTGAAGACTCTCTAGGCCGAGGCCTGTAATCTCTGCACTCTGGAGGCTAAGCCATAAGGACGGGCAAGGCATGAACAAGACCCTGGTTTTGGTTTTGGTTTTCTAAACATACGGATTCTCTGAGTGGCTCTGGCCATCCAGAAAATCACTTTGTAGATCAAGCTGACCTTGAATTCAGAGACCTGCCTACCTCTGCCTCCCAAGTGATGAGATTGAAGGTATGAGCCGTCACTAACAGCTCCCATGACCTTTTTTGAGACAGGGTCTTGCTGTGTAGCCCAGACTGGCCCTGAACTCAAAGCAATCCTCCTTAATACTGAGATATAAGCTTGTGCTATTGTGCCTGGCTCTTGAGTTTGGGGAATAAGGTGGTACATGCCTTAAATCCCAGCACTAGGGAGGCAGAGGAGACAGAGCTCTGAGTTTGAGGTCAGCCTGGTCTTCAGTTCCAGGACAGCCAGAGGTACAAAGAGAAACCTTGTCTCAAAACAACCAAACCAAACCAAATAAAGCCTCAAGAAACAGAGTCTCTATTATACAGCTCTGGCTGTCCTGGAACTCACTATTTGTAGACCAGACTGGCCTTGAATCTCAGAGATCTGCCTGCTTCTCAGTGCTGGGATTAAAGGTGTATGCCACCACATCCAGCTTAGAATTCAGTAGCTGACGACCTGAGTTCCATCCCTCACAACCACATAGTGGAAGAACCAAGACTTGGCCTCTGACCCTCATGGACACTCAACAACCCTCCAACAAACAAACAATTTTTTTTTTTTTTTTTTTTTCCCCGAGACAAGGTTTCTCTGTGTAGCCCTGGCTGTCCTGGAACTCACTTTGTAGACCAGGCTGGCCTCGAACTCAGAAATCCGCTTGCCTCTGCCTCCCGAGTGCTGGGATTAAAGGCATGTGCCACCATGCCCGGCACAAACAAACAATTAAGTATTCTCATTTCTTGACTGCTGTCCAGACAGATCTTTGAATATGATGGTGAAGACACTCACTGGTGTACCTGCACACACCTGTAATCCTAGCAGCAAGTGCGAGGCCAAGGCAGAACCATCAGTCTGACACTGGCCTGCAAGATGCTGTCTCAAAAACACTGAACAATGGGACACATCGGCCTACCTGCTCCGGCTGCACCCTTTGGATCCCACGCTGCTGCTCTGGCTCAGCATGGCTCAGATGCCTCCCCCGGACAGAGGCTGAGAACGTGGGAGCCTTCTCCTTTGGTTCAAGGACCTGCAGCTGTGGCCCAGATAGAGCTGCAGCCTCCTGACCACAAGAGGGATCTTTGGTTTCAGTGTAGCTGGTGTTGCTGTCTCTGGAGACTCCAGGGCTCAGAGACTAAAAACACAAAAGCAAACACAAAAGGGAAATTATTTTATACTCAAAGTATTTCAGAAAGATTAGCATGAGTAGATCCTGTATATACAGGAGACCACTAGACTTTTCCCAATTTTGGTGACACAATCCACAGTCTGGGTCTTTTTTTATCTTTTTGATAAAGAGACTTATGTAGCACAAACTTACTGGACTTGATATATAGCCCAGGATGAGCTTGAACTGATCCTTTAGCCTCTACCTCCCCAATGTTGGACGTACAGCTGATTGGGAATGCCTGGTCTTCCTCTAGCTCTCTGTCTTGTGTGTGTACTCCCATTTAAGTGAATACTCTCCAACTACATAATCAACAACTTTACTAAGTTTCATCCAGAGGCTTACACTCGCAAGAAGTTTGTATTGATGAAAAAGGTGTATTCAATATGCTTTGTAATCAAAGGGGTTCATAACGGGCAGGGATCCCAGTGACCACTGCATTGACTCTGTAACGAAGGAGAAGTAACAGTGGAGTCTATAGGACTCTTCTACTCCTGTTAGAAATCATTACAGGTTATTCTGAGTTTCAAAATTACCAGAGACAGGATTCTCCATACTCACTTTTCTGCTGCTGCTTGACGCAGAACGGGAACGAGATCGGGAACGTGACCTGGACTCTGAAGTTGACCTGGAGCCCATCTTGGGTCTCTCATAAGGGTTGGCATGAACTCGTGCTTGGGCTCCATCTCTCTGCTTAGATCTTGGAGATGACTGTGGGCGGGAAGCTGAACTGTCAGGAGATGGAGATCTGGATGGAGAGCTGGAGGATGAAGGGGAGGATGATCTGCTTGAGGATGAGTCGGCTGACTGCTTCAAACTGTGCTCTGGGAAGAGAGTGTGGGAAGCTCTTCTGCCCTCCTCCTGTTCCAAAGATTGTTTCTTCATAGGTTCCTCAGTGATCCCTTTGGCGGGTGCTAACTCCTCTACTGTTAGAGGGAGGGGAGCAGACTTTTCACACTCCATTTCAACACCCTTCTGCGCAGAGTATTCAGGCAGCAAGCTTTTCTGAGCCAGAGGCAGGACACTCTCATCTGACACTCTCCCTGCTGGAGACTCTGCTTTGGTGTCTGTAGTACCTGACAAAGGAGACAGGCTTCTTACCAGCTGCACGGTATGAGGAGACTGTAGTGGCTCCCTGGTTCCAGCATCTGTGTTAGGAGGCGATAACTGAATGAGGACAGGGGGTGCTGGGCCTTCCACTGGCTCCATCTCTTCCTGGACTTGTATATGAGTTGGTGGAGATGATGCTTCCTTGGTAAGTAAAGGTGGGGGTGTTTCCTCTTCACTGACTATCTGTTCTGGCTGCAGCACAACAGGAGCCTTCTCTAGGTCTTCAGGAAGCGGAGGCGGGGAAGGAGACTGGGATTTTTCCTCCAAACCTTGTGAAGATTTTACCTCGTTTTCTTTTTGAGGGAGAGAAACAATTTGTGTCTCTTTCTCTTGTTGCTGTCTGGTCAGATGACTCCTTCTAGCTTCTTCCTGGGATCTAGTAACTCGCCCTCCTTTCTCTGACTCATCCTTTTCCTGGGATCCTATGACTGGGGGTTTCTCATCCACCACCTTTTCTGGTTTTGGTCTGGTCCTCTCTTCCCCTTCTTCATCCTCAAACTGTTTCAGGGTTGGTGCCTCAGCCTCTCTAGATTTCTGTCCCTCATCTACCTCTTCTTCCTCTTCATCATCATCATCTTCTTCTTCCTCTTCTTCCTCCTCCTCTATTTTTAAATTTCGATCTGCTCTGGCCCTCAGGTTTCTAGATGGTGTCTCTTGATCCTCTTCCTCCTCAGCAGCCTGACTGTACTCGGCGAGTTTACCTTTTGCCTGAAAGAAAAGATATACATCTGTTTTGAAGTGAACAGAGGAAAAGCATCTCTCAAGGCACTCTTGGGAAGGAGAACTTCAGCAACTCGGCAGTGGGTGAGAGAGTAACCTCTGTTGAGACAGGCTCAACAAATCAAAGCTGAGCAAACAGGAACCGGGTGAGGAAGCTGCTTCTCATTTGTGGTTTAGCTTCCAATCTCCTAGATTTACTTTATTATTTATGTACATGTGCTATCCTTGTGAGCACAAGTGCCATCAGAGGCAGAAGAGGGCACCGGATTCCTGGGAACTGAAGTTACAGATGGCTGTGAGCTGCCATGTGGGTGCTGGGGCTACAACTTGAGGCTCTGGAAGAGCAGCCAGTGTTGGGACCTGCTAAGCTATTTCTCCAGCCCTGGTTCTAATTTTTTTTTTTTTTTTTTTTAGGTTTTTCGAGACAGGGTTTCTCTGTGTAGCCCTGGCTGTCCTGGAACTCACTCTGTAGACCAGGCTGGCCTCGAACTCAGAAATCCGCTTGCCTCTGCCTCCCGAGTGCTGGGATTAAAGGCGTGCGCCACCACGCCTGGCCTAAATGTTTTTAAGGTTTATTTCATGTGGATGAATACTTTGCTCACATGTATACAGGTGCATCATTTATGTGCCTAGTACGTATCTGAGGTCAGAAGAAGTCACTGAGCTACTGCTCTACAGACCCTGACTTAATTTTAAACTTTTAACAGAATATCTACAAAGTAGAAGGGAGATCTAACCTATTGTTACTTAGCATTTCTTTATCACTTTGGCTCCCCCCCTTTCTCTTTGAGATGCAATAACACACCCTGTTTCTCATCTTCCTTTTCCTTCTCTTTCTTTGAAACAGGGTCTCATGTAGCCCAGGGTGGCCTCAAATGCAGTGAATCAATGTTTCTGTTCCCAGGTGCTGAGAATCAAGTGGCTCTTACCCACTGCTGTCAATTATCCTGAGGCTATACTTCTACACTGTTCTTCCTTAACATTGGCTCATACAGTTTTAATTGAATAATTACGTCACATCTTGTCTTATTACACAGCTAAGAATATAGTCCAGCCTATTGACTTTTATATTTAATTTTAATATTTAAAAGATTCGGTGTGTGTGTGTGTGTGTGTGTAATTCAAGAGGACAACTTGATGGGAGCTATTATTTCCCTTCTGTTGTGAGGATCTCAGAGACTGAAATCGGGTCATCAAGTGCCTTTACTCATTAAGCCCTCACGGTTTTTGTTTTTGTTTTTGTTTTTTGAGACAGGGTTTCTCTGTGTAGCCTTGGCTGTCCTGGAACTCACTCTGTAGATCAGACTGGCCTCGAACTCAGAAATCCGCCTGCTTCTGCCTCCCGAGTGCTGGAATTAAAGGCGTGTGCCACCACACCTGGCCACAGCTAAGTTTTAGAAACCCACATATGTTCATGGCAGCCATAGTAGCATATATCTGTAACTCCAGCATATAGGAAAATCAGATAACAGGATCCAGTGAGACTGTCTCCAAAAAAAAAAGTTAAAAATATATTATTTGATCAAAAGCCTGAAGGCCAGAGCAGATCTAACCCACAAAACAAAAGCGGTGACTGACATTAGAAGATGGCCGCACAGGCCAAGACAGCGACTCTGCCACAGCCTGAGATGCAGAGAGCAGCAGCTGGGCTGGAGGGGTTGGGTTACCTGTCTAACTCTGGATGATCGTCTTTCTCCTTTCCTCGGTTTCTCATCATCAGATTCACCTTTTTCTTCAGAAAAAGAGGAGCTCTTTCCTATCAAAAGAAAGAAAATCAAGTCATATTTGTGACACAAAATCCTTGATTCATGACTTTCTAAAATCCAACCAATCATTGCCTACAAGGTATTGAGTAAAAGAGTTCCACATTTTTTTTCACACACATGCTTGAGGCTACACAAAGGTTCTTTTTAAATAACTCTTGGTATGGGGCTGGAGAGATGGCTCAGCAGTTAAGGGCACTGACTACTCCCAGAGGCCCTGAGTTTAATTCACAGCAGCTGCATGGTGGGTCACAACCATCTGTGAAGCAATCTGATGCCCTCTTCTGGTGTATTCAAAGACAGCTACAGCATACTCACAGACATAAAATAAATTAAAAAAAAAAAACAAAAAAACAAGTCACCTCTTGAAGAATATTTTAATACCTCGACTCAAAAGTAAAGTAACCTCCAGAAACTTCAAACTGCCCAGCAGGGGAACA
>NC_034597.1:45793048-45795509 GCF_900095145.1 Mus pahari
GTCCCTTCATATTCTGTACAAAGCACACCTAGCTCCATAATGTCTCTTCATACTCTGAAGCAGGATTTCAGACTTTACCATTCTGAAGGCAGGCATGGCCAGCCACTCACACGGACAATGTCAGCCCTCCAGAGGTTGAGGCAGGAGCACTGCCCTGAATTCAAGGCCAGCCTGAGTTGCTCTATGTTGAGTTCTAAGCCAGCCTGGACTACACTGAGCCTGTCACTGCTTTGTACCCACTTACCAAAGTTACTTTATGAGTATGGGTGTTTTGCCTGTATCTGTGTGTATGCATGATTTTTATCTTGTGCCTTCCGAGGCCATAAGAGGGTATCAGATCCCCTGGAGTTGGAGTTACAGATAGTTGTAACCCATCATGTGGGTGTTAGGAATCAAACTTGGGTCCTCTGGAAAAGCAGACAGTGCTCCCAATTGTAGAGGCACCTCTCTAGTCCTGTGTCACATCTGAACAATGTGTCTAGTATTATGATGTTAGTCCCTCTTACCCCAACACTGGAAATGAAAACTCAGGGCCTTATGCATGCTCAACAAGCACTCTAGGGAGCTGGAGGCAGCTCAACAGTTAAGAGCATTGGTTGCTCTTTCAGAGGACCTGGGTTTGGTTACCCACACATACATGGCCTTCCTGGGTACAGGCACGTACAAGGTGAATAGGCACACAGGTAGGAAAATACCCATACATTTAAAAAAAAAAATTAAACAAAAACCACCCTGCCATTAAAGTATAAGCTCTATCTTTTGTTTTGGCTTGAGATGAGGTACTGGGGTCCTCCTGCCTTTGAGTTCTGAGTACTAGAATTTTATGTGTGAGCCATGCTGGCTCTATGGCAAGGTCTGACCAAAATATGATTAAATATACCAGTCAATCTGTATAGTCACTTAACAAAGTGGCAAAGACTGGGCCAAAATTCCCAGGGATAAAAGAAGGGAAAGGCTGGGTGGTGGTGGTGGCACATGCCTTTAATCAAGCACTTGGGAGGCAGAGGCAGGAGGTTCTCTGTTGGAGGCCAGCTTAGTCTACAGAGTGAGTTCCAGGACAGGCAGGGATATGTAGAGAAACCTTGTCTTGAAAACAAACAAAACAAAACAAAACCAACCAAACCAAACCAAAAAAGTACACAAATTAAATTAATTCATGCTAAATGAACAGGACTTTAGAACTGGGTCCTCCTATGTTTTATACACTGGTATTCAAGATGGAAAGTTTTTTTTCTTCTCTTCAAGGGAAAGAAAGCTTGAAAAGTATCAGTTTAGACCATTCAAGTCTAGAATGTTCCACTAGAACATTATAATACTATATAGAAGATCTGAGCACAGCTTATTCACATACATGTGGCACTGCATGAAGAGGTTTAACCTCCAATGTGGGCAGAAGGGATACAGAATGGCAATACATGGATAAGAATTAGTTTAGGAAACAGCAGGGGATGGAGAGATTGACCGATGGTTCAGGCACTTAGAGCACTGGCCACTCTTCCAGAGGACCTGGGCTCCACTTCCAGCTGTCAATAGCTCACAACTGGCTGTTCCTCCAGTTCCAGTGGATCTGATGCCCTCTTCTGGCCTCCACAGGCACTGCAGTGTGGTATGAAGATAAATATGTAGAGAGAACACCCATACAAACAAAATAAAATTTCAAAACTGGCATAAGGACAGCAGGTACTCATTAGAAGAGTAGGTGGCTTCTAAGGAAAAGGCTTGTCTAATAATGCACGAGGCTTGGGTTCACTGTCCAAGGGGGAGGAGAGAAAGAAAAGTAATTCTATTCCAAATGCTTAATTAGCTAAGATGGGCTTAACTTTAATACAGCTCAGAAAGTGTCGATTCGGGCTAGAGATAGAGCTCAGATATTTAGCAGGCACAAGGCCCTCTCGCTTCAGTTCTGAGCACCACCAAGAATGTTTAAAGCATACACAAATCATGACCTGTATGAGTATTTAAACCAGTGTAAACAATCCTACTTGTTTAAGCTGACCCAGGGTCTTCTGTTGTTTTCCATATACCAGTAATTTAAAGTGAACTAGGCTTTGCTTTTGTAACAGACAAAACCAAACTAAAACTAATAAAACCAACTAGCAATATTACAAATGTTTTATAAATGTTTAATTCCATGATCACTTGATTAACAGAATCTCTTAAATGATATAATTTCTTATCTGAGTAAATAAACATTTGTATCACTTGCATTAAGATTGGTCTACCGGGGCTGGTGAGATGGCTCAGCGGGTAAGAGCACCAACTGCTCTTCCAAAGGTCCAGAGTTCAAATCCCAGCAACCATATGGTGGCTCACAACCATCCGTAACAAGATCTGATGCCCTCTTCTGGAGTGTCTGAAGTCAGCTACAGTGTAATTACATATAATAAATAAATAAATCTTAAAAAAAAGTATTAGTCCCCTCCCCACAACTGAAAGTTTTAAGTTTCACAAGGATTAGTGT
>NC_034597.1:45795608-45809433 GCF_900095145.1 Mus pahari
CTACACAGAGAAACCCTGTCTCGAAAAAAAAAAAAAAAAAAAAAAAAAAAAAAGAGAGAGAGAGATTGTTTAAACAGGATCTATGTGATATACAGTGACAATCTACACTCTCACCAACCAACATAGGAGGCATCCTAACACACTACTGGCTGGATGGATAGCAGTGGCACATGCCTTTAATCTAGCACTCAGGAGGCAGAGGCAGGAGGATGTCTGTGAGTTTGAGGCCAGCCTGGACTACTAATTGAGTTCCAGGATCCAGGAAACCCTATCTTGAAAAAACAAAAACAACCCACCCCCGCTGTGCCCCCAGTCCTAAACAATACTATGGGCTAAATGACACAATCTCATAATTCATTGACCTGAATTAGGTTAAATTATGAAGTAAATAAAGCTTAAAGCTAAACAAAGAGATGCTATTCTCCATAAGCATAAAAGCAGGGCACTAGCTGGGTGTGACAGCCACGCCTTCACCCCAGCAATAAGGCAGACACGGGCAGATTTCTGTGAATGAGGCCAGTCTATGTAGTGAGTTCCAGGACAGCCAGAGTCACTTAATAAAGAGACCCTGTCTCATAACAAACAAACAAACATGCAAAACCAAGGTCAGGTAAGGTAACACAGGCTTAGCCCAGTCTGTGAAAAATAGGAGGGTAAAGAATTCAAGGCCACCCTGGCCTTCCTACTGAATGTCTCAAAAACACCAACACAGCACTCATAAAAAATGGTATGGCTCTTGGTTCAATCCCTACCACTGTCAAAATACAAAACAAAGCAAAGCAAACCACTAACAAAACAATAACGAAAAAAATGGCAATAAAAAATTTGTATATGAAGTTGGCCAGAGATAAATGTTATTAGGCCAAAGGCAAGTTTTATTAACTTGTGATTTAAAAATTACATATATCCAAGTTTAACAGATTCAAACTGTAGGTTGGTCTACTGTACATTATTTTGGATATCCTACCATAAAACCCCAGTAGGTTTCTGATTATTTCTTTGGAAGCACTAAGTAAGAGATCATCAAAAAGATCTGGGAAAATAGGTGAGCTGTTCAGAGTTTTGACCATCACTGTTTTGTAAAAGCTATGAAAATGGGATGGGATTCTCAGAATGAAGCACAGAATCACTAACAATACAAAACATGAGGTGGAGGCTAGCTTTTTCATTAGAAGGTGATATCATGGGACCCGTGCTTTGGATAGCACATGACCACATGAATGTTTGAAGTCAGACAGGATGAACATTGACCACTTTACCTAAAGGTGAACCCAATGCTAGCAATGGGCTAATGATAAATGAGATAAATCGTTGTCAAGCTTTATTTCTAAGAAGTCCAAAGCCAGAAGGGAAAGGAAAGGTGGCCGGTGGGGAGTGAGGGCACATTAACATGGAGAATGTAAAGGGCATTTGTTAAGATTGCTGTCTGAGACAGGGAATGGCCATACAGTTCAGGCTGACTCCAAACTCTCCATACTCCTGTTTTAGTCTCTGAGTACTGGGATTATGGGAATGTGCCACCATTATCAGCTGCAAAGTAGTTTATT
Source organism: Mus pahari (assembly GCF_900095145.1). Taxonomy (NCBI): domain Eukaryota; kingdom Metazoa; phylum Chordata; class Mammalia; order Rodentia; family Muridae; genus Mus; species Mus pahari. The sequence continues at coordinate 45,797,156 of NC_034597.1, forward strand.
TACCTCACAAGACAAATTTGTGGACAGGATCTATAGGACCTTAATTAGGCAAATATAAATCACAACAAAGACTACTAACAAGGTACCCTTATATATACACAAGCAGCAAAAATAAATAGACCTAGGAATGAATGATGCCAAACATAAGCAAGTACTCAGCTTTCTAAGGAATGAGGCTGTTACTTCCTTAGATAACCTAACTGTGTGTGTGAGTGAGTGAGTGGGAGAGGGAGAGGGAGAGGGAGAGGGCACACACAGGATGAGAACTGAGTAAGGCCACCATGGGCTCTTCAGATGTATGATGGGGAGCCAGGGAAGAGAAGGGAAAAATCCAATATTCTCAGCAAACGCTTTTCAAAATGTTTCTCTGCTTTTCCTAGATGGAAAAACAAGCATCTAATGGACCTGGAGAGATGGCTGGCTTATTGGTGAAGAAAACGTCATTCTTGCAGAGAACCTAGCTAGGTTCAGTTCCCTGCCCCCACATGGTGGCTCACAACCAGCCATAACTTCAGTTCTGCAGGCACCAAACCCATGTACAAATACATAGATGTAGACAAAAACAGTCACCCTCATAAAATAAATCTTAAAAAACCAACAACTATCTGCCAGTAGGAGTTTTCTTTATAGCATTTAAGTGAGAGTTTGCTATGAGGTAAGCGAAAAGATCCTAATAAAATACAACCATGAGCCGGGCAGTGGTGGCGCACGCCTTTAATCCCAGCACTTGGGAGGCAGAGGCAGGCAGATTTCTGAGTTTGAGGCCAGCCTGGTCTACAGAGTGAGTTCCAGGACAGCCATGGCTACACAGAGAAACCCTGTCTTGAAAAAAACAAACAAAAATACAACCATGAAAAACTATTCTGTGGTTAAGTCATTCATACATCAAATTATTTGAGAAAACTAACTGGCAGAGTAAAATGTGGAATCTCAGGACTCACACCCCAAGATTCACAGAGGACCCAGGAACTCATGGTCTTAAGCATTCTACAAAAACAAAAACACCTTAGGTGTCACTAATGATTAGCAAATATGTTACTAGAAAAGTTCCTTTGACCAGAACCTTACTACTAAAGACTACAGCAGACGTAAAAGGCCATGTGGCATTCTTCTGATACCTAAATGGAGGGGTGGTGTGGAGTTCTAGCAGGGTTGAGTTTCATCAGCCCTAGTTCACTCTGCTTCAGGATGGAGAACGGCACTCTGTCATAGGTCAATGACAGCTTACTGCTTGGGGTTCTCCTTGTTTTCCGAATCTTGCCAAGAAGACCCTACTGTCCTGCTACTGAACAGTGCAGGATGGCCTGGAGCTTGTGGCTTTCCTCTGCCAGCCTTCCTAGCCTGGGTGCACACAGCTTCACCATGTTGGTTTCCTACTCACAAGTATTTAATTGTGTGTAGGTGAGCATGTATAAACTGCCAGTGTATAGAGGTCAGAGGACATCTTGTAGGCGACTCTCCTCCCACCACCTGAAGTTGTCAGGCTGTGTTGTTCCTCACTGAGCTCATCTTATGTCTCTCCTCCTCACCCCCACACCTTTATTTTATTATTATTATTTTTTAAACAGTATTTGTGACAAAACCCAGGACCTCATATATTAGGCAAGTGCTCTGTACTGAGCTATATCACCAGTCCGGTACCACCTCTTCATCTTTTGTTTAATTATTGAAAATTAGATTTTATGGCCAGCTAGTCAAGAGACTAAGTTCCAGGTCAGCTAGAAATTATGTCTTATTTATCATGTGTATGTTTGTTTGTGCCACTACATGTGTGGAGATCAGAGGAAAACCTTTGAAAGTTCTTTCCTTCAAGTCTGGCAACACCCATCTTTACCCACTGAGCCCACCCACCCCTCACTCCCTCACCTCATCAACATCATTGAGACATAGTCTCTCTACAGGTCCTGGCTGTTCTGGAACTCAAAATATAGATCATGCTGGCCTTAAACCACCCTCCCGCTGCCTCCTGAGTACTGGGATTAAAGGTGTGAACCGTCACAGTCGGGGTTTTTTTGTTTTTTGTTTTTTTAAATGCCAAGCTGTCCATAACTCAGAACCCCCCTGCCTCACCCTCCTGAGTAGCTGGGGTTGAACACGTGTTGCACTCTACAACTCTTCACCTCCCACCTCTTCCTCTATCAGTTATAATCACAGGTAAAGTCCTGCTGAGGAGCTAAAACACCAGACTGGCTAGTTTTTCAAAAAGTTTGCTTCTGAACCTTATTCTATTTAAGGATATACTGCTCATTTTCATTTCAAATTACGTTCAGAACGGAGAAGCCATGTGTTTGTGTGCATGCATCTATGTGCCAGTGGACAAACTTTTGAGTATTTGAGTGCCACCCACCTTGACTTTCAAGAAAACTAGCCAGGAGCTTGCTAAGCAGGCTAGTCTGGTTGGCCAGTAGGCCTCAGGGATACCAGTCCACAGTGCTGGGATCACAAGTATGCCACTGCATTCAGCTTTTTTTTTTTTTTTTGGCATGAGTTCTGAGCCCACACTCAGTTCTCAAAAGCACTTTATTGACCGACTGCTGCCTTCTAGTCCCCAGAAAAACTTCTCCCAAAACCACAAGTCTTTACCTTATGAGAACTTTCAAGAGTTCCCTACTTACCTAGAAAATGTTTAAAATTCCTATTTACTAGTTTGGCACTCGAAGCCTTCTCTAATATTACTTCAATCTACCTTTTAAATTGATTTCTAAGTATGAAAATAAGTAACTACTCTGGTGATATTAGTCTATGTCTACTGTGCCTCCTTTAAAGATAGTCGAGGGGCTGGAGACACAGCTCAGCTGTTGAGCACTTGCTGCTTTTTCAGAGGACCCGAGTTTGGCTTGCAGCACGCACTCTGGGAGGCTCGTATACCTTCAAGCTCCAGAGCGGCTCCTGCTTCTGGCTTCTACTGATTTCTTATGATCATCTCGAATCTATCCCTCTGCCGTGAAGCTTTCTCTAATTACTGCAGTTGTGAGATAGCTCACTTTTAAAAAAAATTTAACTTTATGTACATAAATATTTTTGCCTGCATATATGTCTATGTACTATTTCTGTGCCTGATGCCCATGGAGGCCTGAAGAGCATATCAGATCCTTTGGAACTAGAGATACAAATGGTTGCTAGTTGTCTTGTGAATGTTGGGAATAAAGCCAGATTCTCTGGAAGAGCAGTCCAGGTTTCTCACTCTGATGATATAGTAGTGTATAACTAAAACACTAGCACTTGGGAAGCAAGAAAGATAGACCTCAAGACTGAGGTTAACCTGGGCTAAATAAATAGCAAAGCAGCCTGGCATGGTGGTAAACGCCTTTCATCTTAGCACTCAGAAGGCAGAGGCAGGTGGCTCTTTGTGAGTTTGAAGCCAATCTGGTACACAGCAAGTTCTAGGACAACAGAGAGACCCTGTCTCAGAAAAACACAAAGGGCAGACAATATTGCTCAGTGGGTAAAGACACCAACTTGTCAAGCTGAATTCAATCCCTGGGACCCATCTGATAGGAGAACAAATTTAAGTTGCTGTCTGATCTCCATATATGAGTCTTGGCATTGGTGCATACACACACATACACACACTAAACAAATGCAATTAAAAAAAAAAATCCCATGGTAGAAGGCTAAGGAGATGGCTCAGTGGCTAAGCACGTGCCACTCTTCCTGAGGACCCTAGTTTGGTCCCCAGCATCCATGTTAGGTGGCTCAAACACCTGTAATTCCAGCTCCAGGGATCCAATGCACTCCTGTGAACAGACCCACACAGATACACATAATTAAAAAAAATAAATAAAAATCTTAAAACTATCCTACATTATGTTGTGTATCATTTGTGTCATGTACTTACTATCTACCATTTTAAAGTTTTTTTTTGTTGTTTTTGTTTTTCGAGACAGGGTTTCTCTATGTAGCCCTGGCTGTCCTGGAACTCACTCTGTAGACCAGGCTGGCTTCGAACTCAGAAATCCACCTGCCTCTGCCTCCCAAGTGCTGGGATTAAAGGCGTGGACCACCACTGCCCGGCCATTTTAAAGTTTTATTTATTCTCTTTGCCAACAGACATAAGAAGATATGTCTATAGCAGGAACTAAACACATAGTCTCAAGACATTTATTTGAGAATGACGGTAATTCATTTATAACAGAGCACCCTCTTTCCTCCTGGCTTTCTGATCTGGGGACAGCAAACCAGCGAGGGCAGAAAGGGTCAAGGGAGCATCCTACTCCTTCACTATCTGCAGAAAAGCGAGGTCTCTGAAGAGTGCTTCAATCATTCCAGGGCTGTCACGTGTTAACTTTAGTATCCAGGGGAGCTGGCAACACACACACACACACACACACACACACACACACACACACACCATAAAAAGAATTGTCTGTGGCCAGCAAGATGGCTGAAGAAGATAAAGGTACTAAAATGAAGCCTGACAACCTAAGTTCAATTTCCAGGATCCACATGGTGGAAGGACATAGGTGCCCTCTGACAGCCATACATGTTCTGTGGCATGCATGGTCTCGTTCTCTCTCTCTACACTCACTAGTCCCCCCCCACCCCCGCAAACAAATGTAGCAAGGGGAGGTGTGCTAGAGAGATGGCTCAGTTGTTAGGAGAGCTAGCTGCTCTTCCAGAGGAACTGAACTCAATTCCTGGCACCTAAATGGTGACTCACAACCATCTGTAACTTCAGTTCCAGGGGATCAGACAACTTCTGGCCTTATGGACACGAGGCACACAGGTAGTGCAGACATACATAAAGGCAAAACACCCAGACACACCTGCCTAGCATGTACAAAGCTCTGGGTTTGATCCATACACAAAGGGGGAAAAAAAAGAGAAGAAACACTTATTACCAACAGACTTTTCAGTTAGGGCTGTAGCTCAGTTGGTGGAGGGTTTGCTTACCCATCATGCAGTAAGCCCTGGGTTTGATCTCTAGCACTGAATAAAGTAGGATGTGATGGACCATCCATAACTTACAAATTGGGAAGCTGAGGCAAGAGGATCAGTAGTTTAAGGCAATTCCCGGTTTCTTAGTGAACTGGAAGCCAGACTAGACTACATGAAACTGTTTCAAAAAATAAAAAATAAAAAAAAAGTGGTGGTAACTCAGTAGTTAAGAACACTCACTGCTCTTATAGAGGCTCCAGGTTCAGTTCCTAACACCCACATGTCAGTTCACGACTACCTAGAACTCCAATTCCAGGGCATCTAATATCCTCTTATAAGTCCCCCCTAGGCACCAGACATATATGTAATGCATATTCATATACACAGGCAAACACTATTTATACAAACAAAAATAATAAAACAATTCTCAAAATTTTCCCTCAAGGACTCAGACTAGGATCAAGAAATAAAGACATTAACTAATCTAAGATCTTAAAATTAGCCTTAAAAGTCCTTCATTTTCTTTTAACCTCATGTAAAATTTCTCTCTCTCCAATAATATCTCCAAAAAGTTAATCCTTTCTAGGAATTACATGCTAATCAAAAGAACTGAAAACACATATATTCTGAAAGTATTAAGTATGGAGGAGGGACTGTCGTTCCTGATAACCAATTGTTAATTGTATTACAATCGAAAATATTTGTTCATTTACACATTGCCTTAACTACATTGACCTAATGTCCACTATCACACATATACAATGCCTTGAAAACCCTCATTTTTGCTGGGTGAGTGGCACATGATTTTAATTGCAGCACTAAGGAGGCAGAGGCAGGTAGATTTCTATGTTTAAGGTCAACCTAGTCTCCAGGGCTATATTGAGACCTTGTGATAAATAAGCAAAACTAATTTAAAGTCTTTCCAGACAACAAAGGCTATATTTACAGCCTTTTACATGAGATACTATGGAAAATTAGGCACCTAATAGTTCTATAATGTGAAAAAAATTAATCTTGCTTGAACCAATTACATAGAGCTCTTTACATTTATAAAATCCTACACTGTCTTTAACAGTACTTAGCATAACTGTAATTACACAATCATTTCATCAAGTGTTCATTTATTTACTGGACTGCCAGTCTTCTTATGGCAGACATCTTATTCTCTAGTATAACCTGGGGTCTAACACATACTTGGTATGTACCAGACATGTAGTAAAAATTTGTTGAGGGCTGGAGAGAGGGCTCAGCACTTAAGAGCACTGGCTGCTCTTGCAGAGGTCCTGAGTTCAATTCTCAACAATCATGTGGTAGTTCACACTATATATAGTGGGATCTTATGCCCTTTTCTTCTGGCATGCAGTCATACATGCAAACAGAGCACTCATACATAAACACATTAAAAATTGTTAAACAATGAAACAGTAGATGTCCGGGCTGGAGAGATGGTTCAGGGGTTAAGAGCACTGACTGTTCTTTCAGAGGTCCTGAGTTCAATTCCCAGCAACCACATGGTGGCTCACAACCATCTGTAATGAGATCTGATGCCCTCTACTGGTGTGTCTGAAGACAGCTACAATGTATTCACATACATAAAATAAATAAATCTTAAAAAAAAGAAACAGTAGATGTCAAATATGGAAGCGGTGGTAACTAGATATATACATACAACAAGTAGATGAAATAAGTCATGACTTGCTAAATTCAGAGCTATAATAGGCTGAAGAGGTATAGAGAAATCATACTGACTTGTAAGTCACCAAGCAATTAACATGTTAGTACATTTCAAAGAGGACATACTTTCTCTAAAATCAGACGCCAAATATCAATTTCACAGAATTCTCCTCAGACTTTCATGGAGGCTTAGCATGAAAGGAGGCATCACTACCTCCCCCACCAACTACGCAGGCTTGACAAACAGCGCAGTGGGGAGGGAGATACGTACGGGGTGAATGTGTGCTGAGCTCCAGCTCTGGTCTGTCCAGGCTGCTCTGAAAGTCAGGAGGCAGCAGGGAAGCCACTCCCTCAGGATGGGTCATCTCGTCCTCCGACTCAGCTGAGGCTTCTGCAAAGTACACATTGGGTCGGGGCAGGGAGGGAGTGAAGTGCTCAGCATGTGGGAACTCCACAGCAGTAAAGGATGGCGGCACAGTCAGACAGAGACACACACAGTGAAAAGAAGCCTTCCTGGAGCTAAGCTCTTCCTCATCCAAAAGGGGCCACGACTTACTTCTAACTCTTCCTCTTCTCAGACGCACCAAACCTCTCTCTCCCGGACAAAGTTAAACTGTAACTCATCTGGCTTCACAAAATACGGAAAGCAAATGAGCAGCAGTCTCCCCTGACCTCTTCCTGGAATTAGTTAGACTCGTCTACTTGGTGACAGAAATGAAAACAAAGACCTTGCTAGAAGTGACAATTCGGGCTTACCTTCAAGTTCCGCAGCCTCCCGAGCTTCCCGTTCCAGGCGCTGCCTAAGTAGCTCCTGCTGCTTTTCCAGATACTGCTTTATGAAACTGTTCTGGCTCATTTCCTCCCCAATCTGCATAGAGAAATAGGGATGAGAAAGTCTAAGAAGGGCAACCACTAGATTAGGAACATCTGAATGCAGGTAATGGATACTTGGGTTATAAAATAAGATGCAAAGCTGTTTTTCTAGTCTAAACCCTGCCATAGATTTTTAGTCCTATATTTTGTTTTTGTCATGGATGTGTGTATAAAAATATACGTACCCAGTCCAAGCATAAAATCCAGTGTGAAGCCCCAGTACATCAGAATGGCTACTCTAGTCACAGAGAAGCTCATGTCATCTACATACTTTGGGTTTGGTTAATTCAGTCACACAATATTTTTATTTGAAAGTTCTTTTTTTTTTTGGTTTTTTGAGACAGGGTTTCTCTGTATAGCTCTGGCTGTCCTGGAACTCACTTTGTAGACCAGGCTGGTATCGAACTCAGAAATCCTCCTGCCTCTGCCTCTTGAGTTATAAGATTAAAGGTGTGCGCCACCACCACCACCGGGCTTTTTTTTTTAATTTTTTTTTTTTTGTTTTATGTTTTTTTTTTAAAGTTCTTTAAATAAAGTTTTTTTGAATTAATGAAAGTCTTTTTATTTATTTATGTGTATCGAGTGTTTTGGCTGTAGGTGCAGCTATGCATCATCTATGTAAAGTACTGAGTACTGAGACTCAAGCCTGGGTCCTCTGGAAGAGCAGCCAGTGCTCTTTAATGACTGAGCCATTGCTCCAGCCACCCCCCCCCCCACCTTTAAAAGAAAAAGAATGCTTTAGAATGCCTATCACAAATTTAAGTTTGATATGTTAAAATGTTTTAAAAATAATTATAAGGGCTGGAGAGATGGGTTAGCAGTTAAGAGCTCTTCTTGAGTTGCTCTTCTAGAGGACCTGGGTTCAATTCTCAGCACCCACATCAGCTCACAAAGGTCTGGAATTCCTCAGGTCCCAGGGGATCCAATATCCTCACACAGACACACATGTAGGCAAAACACCAACGCACATAAAATAAAAATAAGTCATTAAGAATTTTACTCATTTCAAAAAATGTAAAATAAAGCTATGTGGTGGTTGTACACACCTTTAGTCCTAACACTCAGGAAGCAGAGGCAGGCGGATCTCTGTGAGTTTGAATCCAGCCTGGTCTACACGAAGATTCAAAGACAGTCAAGGCTACACAAAGAGACCCTGTCTTGAAAAGCCCAAAAATAGAGTAAAAGTAAATTAAAAATAACTACAAAACAGTTTAGTAAAAGCAACAAAGATAAATTACTTTATAAAAAACGTGAATTTAAATAAATTTTATAAACAATAAAATCTGATAGTTTCTAAACATATAAGACTTTCCTTTTTAGCTAGAGATTATAAAAAGAAAACCATCTAAGAAAGTCTACCAAGGAAAGAGAGAAACTCCATGGAGCAAATCTTCTCCATGTTATCTCAACCCAAGAAATACAACTCTTGGAAGGCTCTTTCTGCCTGCCTGTCTACCTGTCTGCCTGTCTGTTTTTTAAGACTTTTCAAGACAGTTTTTCCTAAAACTAGCTCTATAGGCTGGACTGGCCTCAAACTCAAGAGATCTGCCTGCAAATGCATCCTGAGTACTGGGAATAAAGACATGCACCATCAATGGCCAGCTAAAGGCTTTTTCAAAACTGTTCCTATATTAAAGATCAGATTCAACAGCACTATGGCAAAAAGAGGACTATATTAATATTTTATTCAAAATATCCAGTCCAAGGATTGATGTTAGTACACAAGTAACCTGAAGAATAAAGAATTTTAGGGATTATGAGTCTTTTAGAAAAAAGGTATCCCTACAGCCTAGGCTGGCTTCAAACTTGCAATCCTTTGGCACCAGCAACCTAGTTCGAGTAGTATAGGTGTGCTACCACAATGGACCCTGTCCCCCATGTCATATCATCATCTCCCACCTCCGTGTGTGTGTGTGTGTGTGTGTGTGTGTGTCTGTGTGTGTGTGTGTGTGCGTGCACATACCTAGACCTGTACCAGTAAGCTTTATCCTCAGGCTGAATTATGCCTTTTCACTTAAATGTTTAATTATTATTCATCTAAAAATAATGTACTATTTTTCTCAAAATTGAGAAGAGTTGAGATGGTACATATCTTTAATCTCAGCACCAGAGAGGCAGAAGCAGGTAGATCTCTGTGAGTTCTGGGCCAGTCTGGTCTATACAGTGAGTTCCAGACTATCCAGAGCTACATAGTGAGCTCCTGTCTCAAAAAAAGGTAAGTGCTAGAGAGATGAATCAGCAGAGAGAAGCAACTCTTGCCTTTGAAGAAGACCCAGGTCTGGCTCCCAGAATCTACATAGTAGCTCACAACCACCTGTAACTCCAGTTCCAGGGCATCTGACACTCTCTTTGGACCCCCGTGGGCACCAGGCATTGACATAGTGCACACGCATACATGCAGGTAAAACACTCATACAAACAATAAATAAATCTGAAACAAACTTAAAAAAATAAGTAAATCTAAGAAGAAAAAAAGTACTAGTTTCTCCAAAAAGGTCAAGCTCCACCAATCCAGGAGAACATTTTGTCATGCATCTCAAAAGTTCAAATGCAGGGATAGACATGGCTCAGTGGTTAAGAGCACCAGCTACTCACTCTTACAGAGGACCTGGGTTTGAGTCCCAGTACACAGTGACTCACAATCATCTGTTAACTACAGTTCCAGGTATCCATTGCCTCTTTCTGACCCCTGGGGGGACCAGGCATAAACATGGTGCATATACACAATTGCAGGCATAACACTTATATGCATAAAATATAAATAAACATAAAAATTATTTAAATACATAAAATCAAGAGACAAAGGAAAGGAACATACATTAATACTTGAGAGACTTGTAACTCCACTTCCATTAAAAATAAACAAAATAAACCACAGAAAGGGGCGTACATATGGCTTATGCCTGCAATCACACCACCAGAGAATCTGAGGCTAGAAAACAGCCTTAAGTTTGAGTTTAGCCTGAGCTACACACTAAGTCCCTGCCTCAAAAACTCCAAAATCAATCTTTTTGTTTTGTTTGAGTAAAACAAAACCTCCAGCATGCCAGGTTAGTTATGGCCCATGTCTTTAATCCCAGCACCAGAGGCAGAGGCAGGAATTCCAGGGCAGGGTTACCCCTGGGCCCCCTTTCTGTAGGGTGCGGGCATCTCTTTGTTCTTCAGCTTTCTCGTCACAAACTCTCTTCCTTAAGTCCTTACATGCCTATAGACCTTCAGAAATGAAGCCAATTTAGTATTTCCTGTGTGTTCTGTCATATTCTCTAGCAGGAAATGCTTATATGTCACTTACAGTAAGTCCCTTAGTAGCCAATGGCCACAGATGAAATGTGATTGTAGATATGAGAAAACAAGTGTATTTGCTGCAAAACCTTTGTTAATACAAGTAAAACTTCAAAGTCTAAAATGCAATCCAAACTACAACTATGAATGGAGTATCTTAGTTTTTATCTTAATTGGTTTTCAAAGATTATTTTACATGTCTGAATGTTTTAACTGCATGGATATGTATGTGCCTACAGCAGAAGAGGATATAGGATACCTTGGAACTGGAGTTATGGATGTCTGTGAGCCACCATGTGGGTGCTGGGAACCAAACCTGGGTCCTCTATAAAGGGCAACCTCTATAAAAACAAGTATTTTTAACTACTGAGTCATCTTCTCAGCTTCATTTATGCATATATGTACATGTATCTGTGAGTGCATGCATGTGTTTGTGTGCTCAGTCATGTTCTTGGAAACCGAGGGGACATTAGATCCCGTGGAGCTGGAGCTACAGGTCTGTGAGCCAGCTGATATAGGTGCTGAGATCTTGAGCTCTGGCTTGAGTCATTGAGCAACAAGCACTCTTGACCACTGAGCTATCTCTCCAGCCCCTTAGGTAGCTTTTTAACGCTGTGTAACCTCCCAGAGCCGACTAGATGATGGGCCTAGAATTGAATGAGGTATTAGGGAACAGGAAGCATCTTTTCCAGTGTCCTGGGCCCACACCAATGCATTTTCCTTTAAGTGTGTGACATATTAAATGAAGGGTTTAAAAGTTGAAAAACACCCTACAAGATGATATAATCTAGAAACTTGTATTTTGTTTTTAACGATACGATAATGTCTTCAAAATAAAACATTTGTAGAAACCTGGAGGATGGAGCACAAGCCCATTATACTAGCACTAGGGAAGCTGGGCAGGAGTCTGCCCTGAGTCTGAAGATAGACTAGCTTACACCAGAGTGCTCAGCTCAGCCATCATGGCTACAAAGAGATACTCTGTTAGCCAGGTGTGGTGGCGCACACCTTTAATCCCATCACTCGGGAGGCAGAGGCAGGNGGATTTCTGAGTTTGAGGCCAGCCTGGTCTACAAAGTGAGTTCCAGGACAGCCAGGGGTACACAGAGAAACCCTGTCTGGGGGGGGGGGGCGGATACTCTGTTTCAACTCTACAACAATAACAACAAGAAGGACAACAACAACAAAAACATTTATGCAGAAACTCTTAGAAGAAAGTTTTTTTCCTAAGACACCCGGCAGAGTAGTTATAAAACCATGAACTAAGTCAGACTACTCTTCCTATTACAGATAAAGAAACAAAGGCCTCCAAGTGTTAAGTATCTTGTCCTAAGTAATCAAGGTTTTAAGGATGTTTAAGAGAAACTACAGATTGTTAAGCAGTTAGTCCTAAAAATAGAAATAGGAGGTTACTAATAAGGTATCAAATTCTTTGGTTTTTCGAGACAGGGTTTCTCTGTATAGCCCTGGCTGTCCTGGAACTCACTTTGTAGACCAGGCTGGCCTCGAACTCAGAAATCCGCCTGTCTCTGCCTTCCGAATGGTCCCACATCAATAAAGTGGAAAGTCAA
>NC_034597.1:45809459-45833053 GCF_900095145.1 Mus pahari
TCGAGACAGGGTTTCTCTGTATAGCCCTGGCTGTCCTGGAACTCACTTTGTAGACCAGGCTGGCCTCGAACTCAGAAATCCGCCTGCCTCTGCCTCCCCAGTGCTGGGATTAAAGGCGTGTGCCACCATGCCCAGCTATCAAATTCTTTAAAATAAAACTGTATCAAAAAAGTTCTTGATGAAAAAGTATTTTGTTACACCGATATTCAAAGACACTTTCCCCCAAACCGATGGCAAGTGACTTCAGATTCTTGTGGTACATTTAATCAGAGTCACACCTTTGATACACTCCACTCCAAGAATTAAAATTCACCCAGAGCTCCTTTGATAAATATATATTTTCTTTTTATCGTTTTAAACTCCATATCTTTATACAAAATTGAGGTTTATTAGAATTCAACTGTCTGAGGGCTGGAGAGATGGCTCAATGGTTAAGAGCCCTGGCTGCTTTTAGAGAGGACCCAGGTTCAATTCTGCACCCATATGGTGGCTCATGGCTGACTGTAACTCCAGTTCCAGAGGATTTGACATCCTCCTCAGGCCTCTGTGGGTACCCGTTGGGAGGCAAATCACCCATACACATAAAATAAAAATAAACCTTAAAAAAAAAAAAAAAAAAAAAAAGACAGCAACTGTCTACTATGAGATCACTTGCAATAAAAATAGTTTAAGAAAATACTGCTTCTGATAAACATGGAAAACAACGCCATGCCTTCCCATTTACTCACTGTATTCTCCAAACAGCCCATTCTATCTAAACAAACCTTTTCTCTTACCTGTGAATTTGGCTGGAATGCAGCATGGGGTGTTGAGTGTTTTTGTAAATTTTCTAGCATTAGAGCCTGGTATAAAGAAGAGCAAAGATCAGAAACCGGAAGGGGAACAAAACCGCAATCCAGGTCTACCTCTCCCACAGCCTCCTCACTCAATTACTTAAATATACATTTATACTATATTCCTTTCACCGAGACTAAAAGCCCTTTATTAATACGGTTCTCATTCATCTTCATAAGTCTCTTAAAGGTAGCCATGGTTACTGCTCCCAAATGTAAAACACAGGCACACAAAGAATCAGTGACCTGGCTATGTCACAAAAATCAGCAAAAGTGACAGAATCAGAACTAGAATCTCTATTATTGTCTGCAATTTTGACTAGGAGCCACTTCTAAATCCGGTAAGGCAGGCAAAAAATACTCCAAGTACTCAAAACAAGTTTCAAATCGCATAAAACCAACAAGAGGCTAATTTGGATTTGACTATTATTTGATGAGTTTTTCAGAACTAAAACTACTTAAGTGAACTTGCACAATTTCCAGCAGTGTAGCACCCGGACAAATCAAATGTATTAAAAATTTCACAGAGAAACTAACCTTGTAACCCGTGGTCTGACTTAATCCACACCCACCCACAAACTGTCAGCTTCGGGATACGCAACGGTCTGTCAACTCAAACCCTGAACTGACCGAGTCCCCATCTGTATTACAAGCGACGTACACTAATGAACTCTAAATTACACGACTTCAGTCCACCTTCTTTCCCTCCATTTACACCAAACCGATAGACAGTGTGTGTACCTCCTGACAAGCTCACCCTCACTACTCAAACCGACACAAAATCCCCAGCCTAAAGTAATCTGTCTCACCTCTCGCACCAATCAATATCCACCAAATTCTTATCCAGACTGCTGCTCGATTCCCTATAAATTAGACACCCGTCTCTGACCAAGTCCTTCTATCAAGGTTTCCCTTCACCTAAGGTCTTAATCTAGTCGAGCGGACATTTTTTTTTACCCTATCCCAAATGTACTATTGCAGACATAGACAACAACCCCATCCGCCCAACTGTATCCCTAACTCGGACCCAGCCCTGCTCGCCCCCTTAAGGCCAGCCACACCGGTGGTTGTAGAGGGATTTAACTCCTTCTGCAGCGCATGCGCCGAAAACACAGACACAAACAAGGAGGGGGTGGGGGAAGAAGGAAGGAGCTTAAGACACTCCGGGAGAGTAGCGCGCACCCTCCCATTTTGGGCTCGCGCCGCTGCCGTTAAGGCGGGAACCGGCGTTATCGCTACCCCAGCGCCAGCCACACCAACCACCGTGCGCGTGGATCTGCAGGCTCGCGCTGGCGGCCTGAGAGAGCTCGCGCCGAGCCCGGACACTGCGCCTGCGCCGCGGCGGAGACTCGTCTCTACCGGGTCCGCTCCCCTCCGACACCTCGGCAACGCTGACTTCTCACCCCTTTGAGCCGCTTGACCAGGGCACTCTTCTGTCCGCTCTTGGCTAGGCCTCGCTGCTCCAGTGCGGCCTTCAGGTCGGTCACCCGCAGAGCCTGAAGAGGCTTCCCGTCCAGAGTCACCTCCTCCAGCTCCGCCATCTTGCGTGAGGTACTCGGGTCCGTCCCGACGGCTTCGGGCATCTTCGGTAATTTCCGCCAACGCCCTTCGAACGGACCGAATTGGCCCCGCCCACTGCCAGAGTCTACCCCTCTATTACGGCTCAGAATTCCCCGGCTTTCTCCGGAGCTGTTCGGTCGTTTCCGTCCCCACATCGGTACCAATCGGCTTTTTCCATCTGCCTAGCGGCCGGCCCCGCCCATCTGACTTTCAGGCTCGTTTGTTTTCGGCTTGCCGAGGCTCTGAATCGAATCTATTCGGAAGCCCTCGAATCTGGCAGACCCATAATCGCAGATATTCGGCTATCTCCGGACCTGGGGGCTGAGGCGCTGGGGCGCTTGGGTATTTGGGGGCTGGTTCCGGACCGGAAGTGCGTGGGTTACTGGGGCTGGCTCTGCTTCGGGTTTTCAGGAAACATGGAAGAGGCTCGGAGAGTTGGAGCAGGAGCTGAAGGACTCTTGTGATCTCTGGGCGTCTTCCAAGGGGAAAAGGGAGGTAAGAGGAAAAGAAATTTCTCCTAGGCCGGATGAGACTTGGTGTCTGCAGGTTTTCTCTTGGGGACCCCTCCTGCTTCCTGGCGAAGTCTCTGTGGTTCCCCATCTTCTACATCCCGGCCATTCGGTGTAAGAAATACTTTGTCCTGTGGGGCTAAGGAATAAGAGACCTGCGGCTTCCTACGTGGGAAAAAGAAAAATCATGTCTTTGAGTTTATTAATGACAATGACCATGGAAGTCATGTAGCACCTGGGAATTAAAAATTCCCTTTCTCTGAAAAAGAGAAGTTTTAGGAGAAACTTCTCCCTGTAGAGCCACTTTGAAACTGGCAGGCACCCTGGACCGGGACTTAGAACTGAGGTTTAGGGATTCTATTCTTCGTCGATACAAATCTTCCAACTTGGAGAGGTAGGAACAGCAGTAGTAATTAAGGTCATAGAGAGAAGGTTTTCGTTGTTGGAGATACAAACTGTAGGACGAAAATATTTTGGGATAAGCTGACTTACATTTGCATCCATATTGCAAAATCAGTGGCACTTAAACCATTAAGGAAAGCCGTTTAGAGATGTGCATCAATATGACACTTTTTAGGCTAAGTCAAGAAAGCAGAGGCATTTTTTTTTTCAGAACCTTAAGTTAGTGTGGCTTCTGATTTTCTGTTACCTTATTTGAGACAAGATCTTTACTTAGTCTGCTCTAAAGTTTACTGGTGTGGTACAGAATTTAATAAGGGGGTCATAGAACATAAATTTTTTTGTTTGTTTTTTTGTTTTTCGAGACAGGGTTTCTCTGTGTAGCCTTGGCTGTCCTGGAACTCACTTTGTAGACCATGCTGGCCTCTAACTCAGAAATCCACCTGCCTCTGCCTCCCAAGTGCTGAGATTAAAGGCGTGCGCCACCATGCCTGGCTTATATTTTTTTTTTAAAACAGATTTCAGAGGCTGTGTACACATCGCACAGAAGGTTCTTGTATCATGTCTCTCCTCTCCACCACACACACACACACACAATCTGTGTGGAACACACTTTGGGGCCAGTTGCTTGTACAAAGTTTAAAAAGCTGTACACTTTAATTTTAGAAAGATAGAACAAGCAAGAAATGTGTTTTCTGTTTAGGTTGTGATCAGTTCTTACCCAGGCTGGCCTTAGTTGCTTGCTTTTCCTTATTATTTGTTTGGTTTTCTTCAAGACAGGGTTTCTCTGTGTAGCCCTGGCTATGTTAGTTAGAATGTATTCTGTAGACCAGGCTGGCTATGAACTAGAGATGCCTGTGGGTGCCTCCCGAGTGCTGAGATTAAGGGCATGCTTCACCACCATCTGGCTTGTTTTTATTATTTTGTGTATATGTGTGTCTGTCTATGAGTGTGTGCTGTCTTATAGAGTTCAAAGTTCAGTTCAGGAGCTGAAGCTACAGGTGGTTTCAAGTCATTTGATGTGCGTGTTTTGGAGAGTAGAAAGTGAATCTTTAACATCACAGAAGTGCTGTGGTGACATTTCACAGTGCAGACTGACTATAAAATCAGAAGGGATGTGGGGAGAGAGACTATAGGTAGGTGGCATGCCTGCAGTCTGTAACACCAACAACACTTCAAGGCTGAGGCAGGGGAATCTTGAATTTGAGGCCTGCGAGATTTTTCTCTAAGACTCGAGGTAACTGTGAAAATAATTACTCTTCTCTTGGTGCAGAAACCTCTGCCCCCAAATCATTCAAACCAAGACGTTCAGGTAGGTGTCTGTCACCTATGAAATTGCCAAGGCCATCAAGGCTGTGTGTACTTAGAAAGCCATCCACCATCTAAAAGGTGTCCCTTTAAAGAAGCAGTGTGTGATTTGTAGGCAGTATAGCAGTAGAGTTGGTAAGTGTGCCTACAATAAGCAGTTAGGTCTAGACATATGATTGGTGGAAGAGTGTTGGAGTTTTGCTATCCATGCTTGAAAATGCTGAACTTTCAGGTTTTGCTATAGATTCTGTGGTCACTGACAATAGCCAGAGCAAAACACCCAAAATAGAGTCAGATAAACTCATACATGAGCTTGTCTGACACATTGAAATGTTCCGCACTGAAACGGAGCTGTTCCTAAGCCAGAAGAGGAAGCTACAAAGAAGAAAAGACATCCTAGAAGAGACTGATGGAAAAAAACTTCCAGCATGTGAATAAATTTAGCATCAAATAAATGCAAATAAAAGTCAATGTGCTAGAACAAAGGCAGGAAGGAACAGTGGTCAGGTAGAGTTTTTGGTTTTTTGTTTTGCTTTTTGACCTAGAGTCTCAGGCTGGCCTGGAACAACAATGTAACTGAGACTGATCTTCTAACTCCTGATACTTCTGCCTGCAGCAGGTCTGCCATATGTGCCACCATGCCTGACTTGCGTTTTGTTGTTGTTGTTGTTGTTGTTGTTGTTGTTTTGAGATAGGGCCTCACTCTGTAGATTAGACTGGTCTGGAACTTACTTTGTACATATGTAGTCCAAGCTGGCTTCTCGTTCTTGGCAGTCCCTCATCCCAGCTTTTATATGCTGGGATTATAGATCTGCCGCCACACCTGGCTTAGGCAAGTGGTGTTGAAAAGGAAATAAGGCTGGCAGATACCAAGTGAAGTTATTCTTGGGTGACTTCCCTAAGGTAATTGTATAGAAATAAAAATAACAGATCTTCTTCCATGTGGGTGTGGTTAAATGCATTTGTAACCCCAATATTCAAGAAGCTGAAGCAGGAGGACCAAATTCCCAGCCAGTCTGGGGCTATACATACATAGTTAAGTCCTACCATAAGAAAGGATCCTGTGTTCCTATAGATTGAATTGGTCAGTGCTGATTGGGTGCAGTAGGGTTATTGCTTATGAGGTTAAGTTTTGGCTGCTCTCTGCCACAGAGTATTAACAGAGCTTTGTTTGTTCCAGGATGTCACTGGAATCGTCTTCCACGTCAGTGCCACCCTGCTTCCCTTCTGTGTTACCTTCAGTGCCTGATGACATTGCCAACTCTTCCCCTCCTCCAATGTCTTACATCACTTCTCAGGAGATGAAGTGTATTCTTCACTGGTTTGCCAGTTGGTCAAGTCCCCAGCGGGAACGTTTTCTACAAGACCTTGTAGCTAAGGCAGTGCCAGGAAAGCTACAGCCACTGCTGGATGCTCTGGAGCAGCTCAGTGTGTCTGCAGCAAATCGACCACCGTGTATCTTTGAGTGTCAGCTACGTCTTTGGGATCAGTGGTTTCGAGGTTGGGCTGAGCAGGAGCGCAATGAGTTTGTCAGGCAGCTGGAGGTCAGTGAGCCAGATTTTGTGGCGAAGTTTTACCAAGCAGTGGCTGCTACTGCTGGTAAGGACTGACAGGCATTCAAATCAAGAAGAGAATGACATGTGATCACACCATGACTGTAGTGATGATTCAGTGCAAGTGTGTCACTTAAAGATTCACCTGAACTGCCAGGGTAGTGGTCCGCCTTTTATTCCAGCACTCAGGAGGCAGCCTGGTCTACATAGCAAGTTCCAGTCCAGCCAGCACTACAAAGCGAGACCCTGCCTTAAAACATTTTTTTTTGCATGAACTTACTGTTGAAAGCTAGCACTGTTTTTACCCTAGCGGTATGTCACCTGGACTCTCTCCCATTTTAGCAAATCTGATTATTTACAGGAGATATCTAAGTCTTAAGAATGTAATGACTGCTTTTGTTACTATAACTAAAGGAACCAGTATCTTGTAACTCTAGCCTGCAGCTGGCCCAGATGTGGCTTATTTTGCCATATTTACTCAACTCTAGCATAATTACGTGATTTCCCAACTGCTGGATTTCCCAGCGACAATTTAATAAAATTAAGAAAAATTGAGAGAAAGGAATAATTACTGATGATTCACATTGTTTGACTCCCAAGCAGCAATGAAAGTCAGATCTAAGTATTAAATAGGAGTAGTCTTTTCAAGAGCATCCTCGGCGTCCTTGGGGCTAGGGGCAAATGCTCCTGGTCTGCTGTTGCTCTGCAGCAGGCTTCACAAATTAACCTGTTGACTTAGGGGAGAGGGTATTAAAATAAAGACTGGACCTTCACTGTGAGACTCCACATTGTTATACATGGAAAGCTATTACAAAGCTGATAACCTAGCCAAGACGAATTCTGAAGAAAGCAGAACAAGGTTTAAAATAAGTAGGGTTTCCCATCCAGATGTCTTTATTTATATTTACATGTCTGTGTGAGGGCCTGCATGCTATGTATATGTACCATGTGCATGCTAGTGCCCACAGAGGTCAGACTAAGATGTTGGATCCCCTGGAACTACAGTTATGGAAGGTTGTGAGCCACCAGTGTTGGTGCTTGGGTCTCTATAAGAGCAACTCTGAGCGTGTGCATGTGCATCTATATATGAATACTCGTGAGCCATGGCCCACATGTACAAGTCAGGACAGCTTGCAGAGCTGGTTTTCTCGACACTGTGGCTCCTTAGGAATCCGCGCAGGTGAAGGACTTTACCCAGTGAGCCCTCTTGCTGTCTGGCATCTGGCAGTTACGTTCTGAGTGGCATCACACCTGCTTTATTTTAATCTGATCTCTTGTGCCATGTAGTTCTTGTGATGGTTAAGTGGTAGATGGCGCCACTTGGAGCGTAGCCCGTTTCTGATAAGCCAAAGTTCCCAGTGCGCCCACCAGAATTATCACCAGAAGGCAGAATCCAGTGGACAGAAGTAGCTCAGTCATAGAGGGATTATGGTCCAAGGAAGTCTGCAGCCTAGGAACGTAAAAGGCACTGTTTGTCCTGTAGTGGGCTCAGCATGGAACTGAGACCGTTTGAATCAAGCACTAGAGCAGACAAATCAGTGAAAGGGAGGTAAAACCCAAAGTATAGGGACAGGACTCAGGTCCAAGTCTCCAGCAGCTTCAGGTACTGAAAGCCCTGATGAGGGCCAGATCACGGGAAGAGACTTTTGGTAGCTAGAGTCCCTGAACGCTGTTTGAGAGAGGTGTGATAGCACAATTACATATGACCCCAGTACTCTAGAGGCAGGGGATTAGACCTTCAAGATCATCCTCAGCTTTATAATAAATTTGAGGTATCAGTCTGATGCTCAAAAAATAAAAGAATAAATGGGGAGGATGCAGAAGGATCTCTGAGTTCAAGGTTAGTCTGCTCTACAGTAGGTAACTTAGTGTACATGTAACTTACTACAGTAAGTTGTAGGCTAGCCAGGGCTACACAGGCCCTGTGTTATCCCTTCCCCCCTCAAAAACAAAGACCAAAGCCAAGACAACTGAAATCCCTAAGTTCTAGGGCTGGGGCCCTATTACTGTTGAGTGGACCTAAGGTGATATTGGCATCTGTTTGCTGATATACATCAGCCTGTCTATACTACAGTACACACAAGTACATGCATGCTTCCCAATTACGATTTCAGTTGTCTGCACAGTAGGGATTCAAATGACAAAGTTTACTATTTGGGACACAATCATACTTGCTGTAGTCTGTGGTAAAGATGGCTTCTCCATGGTGTACTTGGAGGGGTTTCTTCTGAAGAGTCAGGGTCAGGGTCCTGTGTAGCATAGCAACGGAAGGCCCTTGGCAGCCAGAAGACTTCCACATACTCACAGTGAACACCAAGCTGGTGGTGATGGATGGGCTGTGAAAATAACACCTGAGCAGACATTGGCATCTTGTAATGGAGGAGTGCTTAAGAGGAGTGCTTAAGAGAGAGCATCTGAAGAGGTAAGTGTAGGTTCCAGAGTCAGGTTAACAGAAAGCACCTGAGTACTCTGTAGCCCACGGTCTAAGTAGGTGGGACTGTCCCTTTACCTGCTAGTGCCAGCTCTCGTCACCAGAGCCTGCAGAAGGACCTCAGCAAGCTCTTCTCTCTGTCCGTTCCCCAGAGAGTGGCCCGGGGTCCCCGTTAACCTTAGAGACAGTTGGTATAGCAGGTCTTGGGTTGTAAAGCTCATCGGTTGAGAAGTGGCAACACTGGCACCTTCATCACTCAGACACAGCTGGCCTTGGGGACAGTAGAGAAGACCGTAGTACCCAGGTATCTATAAAAGAATAGCACGGTACAGGCCACAGCTTCAGTTACTTGCTTCGAGCTACTGTCGAATGAAAATGGCCTATGCTCAATCAGTCATGGGCTAAGGAGAGGAAGAAGGAAGGAAGGAAGGAAAGGAACAAAGGAAGGTTGTCCAGGGGCAGAGTGCCCCAGGGTTGCTCCTCAGCAGTGCTGAGTAAATGCATAAATAGGATAAGAATAAGACATTTCAAAAAGCAAGCTGTACATTAGGCTCGGTGGTTCATGTCAGTAATCCCAGTATACGAGAGGCTAAGGCAGGAGGGTTGTCAAAAGTTTGAAGTTGACCTGGGCTATATAGCTAAATCTGGGCCAGCCTGGACTACAGAGTAAGACTCGAAAGAAGCTAAACAGTAATTGCCAGCCAAGTATTTCCAATCTTTCCTGCCTGTGTGCTCTGACTACTCATAAAATTCTCACCTGAACAGCCTTCCCCGGAAGGCAGGGGACCCACGGTGATCCCTCCACTTGCACCTCGTAGGCTCCCTTGTGGGTGCATTGATGTAAATAGCAACAGCCTGTGGGATCTTTGAGATACGGAGCTGTTGAGGGTTGGCTGGTGTTGTCTTTGGCAAGCACTTGGGAGGTAAGGTTGGCAAGGAAGCAGCGGCTGTGCATATGGTAGATCTCCCCGTGGGGGTTCTCTGCTCTGGTGTAGAGTCCGTTCTCTTCCTTCCAGCATTCACTCTATGGTTCAGAGAAAAGGATAGAACAGCGTGATGCCGGAGAGGTTGACACCCCCTGGGCCTGCTCGGTCTCTTCCATGGTGCACTCACCCCTTTGACTAAGGGCTTGTACATGCGGCAGCCTTCTAGCGTTGGGTCCGAAGCACAGCTTCCCTTGTCCAGGTGCAAGTAGTGACAGCCTAGCCCACTGTGTGGAAGGGATGATCCAGAGGTGACACTAGGTTCACTGACAGTTGTCTTGTCCCCTGCCCACTCATCACACACCTGCCAGTACAGAAGAAGTCTGAGGATCCAGTCCTGCACATGCTCACCAGGCCAAAGTCTGGACCAGAGCCTGCTTGTGCAATAAGACAAGAAAGCACACAGAGATGAAAGCCCAGGCTGGGCAGAGTGGTTTATGCCTTTATCTTAACACTTGGGAATAAGAGCCAGGAGGCGCTCTGAGAGTTTCAAGCTAGCCTGGTCTGCAAAGTGAGTTCCAGGACAGCAGAGCTCCATAGCCTCAAGAACAAACAGATGAAACCGCAGAGATCCCTCTGCACCAGCCCTGCTCAGTTTGAATTATACCTTAGTAGCAAATGACTCAAGACTCTCACTTCCCACTAAGCTGACTTGGACGCAGCTCGCTCTTATTCCTTACCCTGGCCCCACAAAAGTTCCTCTGCGGCACTGTGGTTGACCTGGTACCAGCCTGAATCTTCAAAGGCAGCAAGGGTTACTGGGTCAAGCCGAGTGTGCTGGGCACCATGGAAGGTGGCAGTCATTAGAGATCCCTGAAGTAATCTGGACTCCCAGTGTGAAGACCAAGAGCCCTGTTGGATAAGGTAGCAAATGGCTGGTTGCTGCTGTGTTACTCCCTCTTTTCTCCCATCATCCCAAGGTGCTATTCTCTCTCACTCACCTCTTCTTCCAAAGGAGCTCCTGGCAAAGTCCCGGGCACCCCCAAGTGTTTGGCTAGGCTGTGGCTGACAGCTGGAGTGGTGAGAAGCAGTTGTCCCCGTTCATCTCTCCGGGTCACCTGTTTCCTCGTAGAACAATTCTCTCTAGCTGGCTTCAAAAAAGGAAGAAGACAACACGAGGAGAGGAAAACTTAGGAGAGGAAGGGTGGAATAGAACTGGAAGGTGGTGAACTCCCTCTGGTTGACATCATAGGATGGCCATTCCCATATCCCTTCCATTTACCACTGAGTCCTGATGGACAGTCCCGCCACAACTTGAAGAGCTGTCCAGAAAAACCCAGGGCATGCAGCAGTTCATGTAGTGTAGCCTAAGATCAAATGGCTGCTGAGCAAGGGCCTGGTTCTGTAGCAGAACCCTAGGGCCCTTCCACATAACCAGTTCTTCAAAGAGCTGAGGACACCTCCTGTCCCATCCTCAGTAGGTTCTCCCCACTTCACGGGAGACTGCTACCCCCGGCCCTGTCCCCCATTCAGCATGCAGCAGTCACCATGACAATATCATCATGGCTCAGTCTCGGGCTTCTGAGATGTCGGCCACAGTAGACGATGGTACCAGCGAGGGGCCTGTCTTCTGAGTTCAGCTGGCAGCAGGCAGCATAGGCTATGAGAGAGGGCTGCAAACAGGCCAGGGGAAGGGAGCATGGAAAGGAAAGTGAGATCAAACATGTAGATGGAATCTTCCTAGAAAAAGAGGAAGCAGGGGCTCTATAGGGTTCTGCTAGGGCAGCACCCATGGGTAGCCTGGAAGATTCTTAGCCCCTACACAAGTCAAGCTTTATCAGACTGCTCCCAAAGAAGTGTAATTCAGTAAAACTATTTCCATATCCCTCAACAAAGTTTAATATTAAGAGCAATAATAGAGCAAGGGGAAAGATCGGCTTTGAACCTCACCTCTTTGTGACACTTGGAAGTGTGGGCAACCCGCACATACAGAAGAAAGTCAGCGTTTTGGATTCCAGGGCCATCTGGTCGGATTAGCTGGGGCAGACTATGCTCTGGCCACAAGGAATAACCACGCAGGTGGGCATCTGGTATCTGTCAAGAGAATGAAATCTAGCGCAAGCTTAGCTGATGGATAGAAAGCTAGATACTAAGAGGATGGAGATATCTCGGGAGCTGCCTCAGTGCTATCCAGGTAGCCAATTAGAATCAGATTTCTAGCTGGGTGGTTATAACTCAAAGCCCTTCAGAGCATGCGCAAGGGTCAAACCCGAGTTTAAAAAAACCTGAAAAGCAGAGTTACACCTCTAGCCTCCCCCTGGATCTCTGCTTTAATGTATTTTGAGGAGCCTGGCTGGAAAGGGACTATAGAGAGTGCATTCCTCTGAGGAGCAGGACAGGAGGGCAACTCCATACATCTGAGACCCATCCTTTTGTGTGCTGAGGTATTGGGGAGGTCTAAGTAGGTTAGAGCCCTTCAGATTCCTGAGACTGGAGAGTTCATCTCACCTTTACTCCAAGGCAACTCTCTCCTTTATACCCTGGGTTCAAGAGGCTGCACCTGTCAAAAAACGTGTAGAAGTGATGTCTTTGAAGAAGACATTAATTGTTGGCATTCCTTCTAGGCTCCTCCCATCAGCCTGGTAGGCCTGGCTTGCTATAAAAGGGGCCGTTTGGCCCCTCCTCCCTCTCTCTGTCCCTTCTCTCCCCCCCTCCACCTGTTCCTGCCCTCTCCACACTCTGTCTCTACTCCCTTCTCAACTCCCCTTTCCATGCCCTAAATAAACTCTATTTTACACTACCTCAGGGGGAAGGGACGCCTCAGCATGGGCCCTCCAAGGCACCCCTCCCACCTCACCAGACCATGTTCTATAAAACACATACTTGGATTTTTACAAAACACAACATTAATGATAGGTTATTTGTCTGCCATCAGTGAAATGAGCCAATTTGAGCCAGATTAGATTATACTAAAGGCAGGTTTATTGGGACGCTGCACTCGGGCAAGTTCACTGGCCTCAAGGACCAAGGCCAGGGAAGTCACCATGGGAAAAGGGAGGGGTAAGGGAAGGAGAGAGAGGAGGAGGAGGAGGAGGAGGAGGAGGAGGAGGGAGGGAGAGAGAGAGAGAGAGAGAGAGAGAGAGAGAGAGAGAGAGAGAGCGCGAGTGCTCTGGGGAAAAGGCAGATCAGCCCTTGGGTTGGAAAGTTCAGAGTTGGGGGGGCAGGGTGTAGCAGGTAGGGACTGGGGGATGCTGGGAGAACCTGGAAGCCAGGTCTGCTTTAGTATGTATCCCAGTCCCTTGTCCCGGGTCCAAAACCCAACAACTAACAGTGACAAACTCACCTTTGGTAGTTTGGGGTATCTGGGTCTCCCCAGACGGCATGGCAGTATTGTGCAGGGTCTCGACTCAGAAGCAGAGGTCCTTGTACTGGTAGAACTTAAGACACGAGCACAGGTTCTTCACCTCATTGTCTCCGAGTTCAAATCCTTCACTGTGAAGGACTTCTTTTAGGCCCCTCAGCCCTCCCTGATACTTCCTGTCTCCCCACTTACCTGCTAAGATGCCCTGGATCCTTCGAGTGGTCTCTGTCACCGCAGCCAGGGCTCGCCTTTCCCCCTCAGGATCCCAAGCCTCATTAGGCACAGGATCTCTTGAATAGTAGGTTTGGATTCTAAGGGGTTGAGGCTCATGGGAGCCAGGGAGGGGAAGGATTGAGGAGCGGAAGTGTGTGGGCATTCGGGAGAAAGGAGGCCTAAGAAGGCGCACAGACTTCTGGGTCTCCTCATGCAGACATCTGCTTGTGGCCACCCCAAGGAGGAGTAGCCACCACATCTTCATTCCGTGTCCCCTCAGCCTTCTTGGGTCCAGTCTGCTGTGGCAAGCTCACTTATTTCTTCTCTCTCTCTCTCTCTCTCTCTCTCTCTCTCTCTCTCTCTCTCTCCCCACACACTTGTGCACCACTCTCCTAGTTCTTAGAAGATTTCAAAGTTGTTGACTGAATCTACGGCTTCCCACTAGGAGGTCAGATATGAACCACAGGGGTTGAAGCCATCTCCTCTAGGGTGCCAGAGGGGGTTGCTGGAGACGGAGTGTCATTCTGAGCCTTCCCATTCTGAGCCTTCCGTTTATTTTTCTAAAAAGGGGTTATGCCACATCCCCCATCCTCAGCCTTTCTCAGTAGGAAGCCTTGGGACACCCCCCCCAAAAAAAAAACCCGTTAGGGGTTTAAAGGATGAGGAATGTGGGGTGGTGGTGGTACTTTCTGTTTCTGTTGGTTTTGTTGATGTTGTCCGGATGCCTGCTATCTCCTGGGTGGCCTGCACTATTCTGGGTCAGCCTCTAACTAGGCTGTGAGATGTTTAGGAATGTCCTGCACCTGTGTAGTACTGTCAGCAGGTCCGCAACCAACACCTAGGCTGGCTGCCATCTCCTTTGGGGGGCTGTGGGATAGGCCTAAGAAGCTGTGCAGGGTCCACTACTACTGGTTCCCAGGAAGATAAACGCTCAGATGGACCTAACAGAAGTTCAAAGAGGTTCTTTTGAGTAGCCCTGTGTTATGAGGAGACTCTCTGTTTTCTTGTCCCCTATGGTGCTTTTCTGAACTGTTTTCTCTGATTGGCCACTATTT
The DNA here is from genome assembly GCF_900095145.1 of Mus pahari. Lineage (NCBI taxonomy): Eukaryota > Metazoa > Chordata > Mammalia > Rodentia > Muridae > Mus > Mus pahari. The sequence continues at coordinate 45,823,605 of NC_034597.1, forward strand.
CTCCCCCTCACCCCCCCATCTAACTCTCACCTTTCCTGTGGGAAGCTCACACTTTACTCTGGGAAGCCTTTCTTAACATCTCCAGCCCAAATTCCACACCCCTCAGAGGTGGGAGGCAACAGTCTCAGGACGCCTATTACATCCTGACAAGACCTGCTTTCCCTCAGTACTTACTGGCTCAGGCTCTTCTTCCTCTCCTAGAAGAAGCCAACTTCCTTTCAGGTCTTCACTGTGGGGATTAATACCTAACTATTAGTGTGTGTGTGTGTGTGTGTGTGTGTGTGTGTGTTTGTTTTGTTCTGTTTTGGGTTTTGTTGTTGTTGTTGTTGTTTTTTTTTGTTGTTGTTGTTTTGAGACAGGGTTTCTCTAGCCCTAGCTGTCCTGGATCTCACTCTGTAGACCAGGCTGGCCTCGAACTCAGAAATCTGCCTGCCTCTGCCTCCCGAGTGCTGGGATTAAAGGCGTGCGCCACCGCTGTCCAGCTCCTAACTATTATTGTGCCGTCTTCTCTCTCGTGGTGTAGCTCAGGCCTTGAACTTGTGACCCCTTGCCTTTGCTTCCCGGGGCTGAGATTACACGTAGCTGTGCACTGTCATGTCTGCTCCACTCTTTCGCTTTGAAGCAGGGGATAAAGTCACATATGTTAAGACGGATTATCTAGTGAATGAATGGTAAGGACTAGAGTTTATCTTTTGTTTGTTTTTGGAGGCAGGGTTTCTTTGTGTGACAGCCTTGGCTTTCCTAGAGCTTGCTTTCTATGTCAGGCTGGCCTTGTACTCTAAGAGATCCACCTGTATCTGTCTCCTTAATTCGAGGCCTAAAAACGTATGCCAACACACCTGGTTGAGTTTACTTTTATTTTTATTTATTTTTTGAGGCAGGATCTCTATGCAAACCAGGCTAACCTGGAGCTCACAGGGATCTACCTGCCTCTGTCCCCTGAGTACTGGGGGCCTGGTCAAAGGGGTTCACCACCACAGTCGGCTCAGGACCAGAGTTCAAAGGGAACTACTGGATTCTCTTGAAGCCAAGTATATTTTTACATGTGACAACTGTGACAAGGGAAACTCCCCACTCTGGAGCCGGAGATACTCTGCCACTTTCTATTCCTGTCATCTTGACCAAGTGCCATAGCCTTCCCATTATCAGGATGATTGTACTGTAAGGATCACTGAGAGGAGCAAGTGAGTGTCTGTAATACACACCAACTGCCTAGGGCACAGAGAGGCAGCTCAGCAGCTGAGAGCACACACTGTGTTTCCAGAGAGCTCTTGGCTCCCAAAACCCATGCTGGGCGGCTCCCAACCACCTGTAACTCCAGCTCATGGGGATCCAATGTATCAGGCCTCCATTGGCATTCACGTGCACATACCCCACACAGATGCAAATATGCATACTTAAAAATAATAGAAGTAGCCGGGCGTGGTGACGCATGCCTTTAATCCCAGCACTTGGGAGGCAGTGAGTTCAAGGCCAGCCTGGTCTACAGAGTGAGTTCCAGGACAGAGAGGGCTATACAGAGAAACCCTGTCTCAAAAAACAAAACAAAACAAAACAAAACAAAACAAAACAAAACAAAAAAATAATAGAAGTAAAATTTTGGAAAAGAAAAAAGCAGTGCCCAGCTTGTGATAACGGCTAAGTCAAGAGAAGAGTATATAGTATATAGATTGGGGCAAAGTCCTGCTTTCACTCTCACCAGAAGAAAAAAAAAATTACACACACATTGGAGTTAGAGAATGTAGGATTTAAAAATTGATTATTAACAGGTAAGTTTATATTATTAACAGGGTACTCATGTTCTTTCTCTAAGACAAATACAGCTTTCTCCAGGTGTCTGAAGACCCTTTTCCCCGGAAAAACAAAACAAAACAAAGAACTCCCAATATCATTTAATGTGATGAATGCAGTTGACCTGGCTCTCCTGGTTGCTGCCTCTTCTCTGTTCCCACTCTTATTCTTTGATGCCTCCTGGTGGCCATGCTGAGAAAGGCATGACCCTGCTGGAGTAGAGGGTATTTTTTATGCTCACATCCAGTGTGGGAGTAGGGGTGTGGGGTGGGAGTGGGTGGAACTTGCCCCATACCTGCAGGAGAAGTTGCAGCCTCTTCCCTCGCTGCATTTTTCCTCCCCCGCATGCCTATAAGCAGACTGTGTGACACCTCAATGGTTGGACAGAGCCTACTATAGGAAGTGTCAGCTAGCTCAAGTGTATTCCTTTAGAACCTACTGTCAACTCTGCAGCGATGCAGGAAGTGCCTGGAAAACATCCCTTGCCCCCACTTTGCACTAGATCCAGCTTCTCTGCCCATTATTCACCGGACAGAAGAGATCTTGTTTCCCAGCAGCAATTCTTTCACATCTTTAAAAACAGCTTTTCAAAGATGTATTTGTGTGTGTGTGTGTGTGTGTGTGTGTGTGTGTGTGTATTTTGCTTTNATATATATATATATATATATATATATATATATATATGTACCACACACATGCCCAGTGCCTGTGGAGGTCAGAAGAGGGTGTCAGATCCTGTGGAATCACTGTTGGTGGTTGTCAGTCACCATGTGGGTGATGGGGACTGTACACAGTTTCTCTGCAAGAGCTGCAGGTCCTCTTGACCACTGAGCCATCTCTCCAGCCCTCTTTGACATCTTTTTAGCAAGACTTAAATATTACCCTGACTTTTTCTCTTATTTTGAGATAGGTTTCACTTGAACTCAGGTTTCCCCCCACTTCTCCCCTCTACCAAAATCCAGCACAGAGATAGCCCAAATGTATTACTATGCCCATTTGTACCTTTTTACTTATTTATTCTTTGTTTGTTTGTTTTTTTTCCGAGACAGGGTTTCTCTGTATAGCCCTGGCTGTCCTGGAACTCACTCTGTAGACCAGGCTGGCCTCGAACTCAGAAATCCGCCTGCCTCTACCTCCTGAGTGCTGGGATTAAAGGCGTGCGCCACCACACCCGGCTTTACTTATTTATTCTTAATTTTTGTTTTTAAGATTTATTTATAGCAAGGAGGTAGTGGAGCATGCTTTTAATCCTAGCACTTGGGAGGGAGAGGCAGGTGGATCTCTGTGAGTTCCAGGCCAGCCTGGTCTACAGAGTGAGTTTCAGGACAGACAGGATTACACAGAGAAACCATGTTTCAAAAACAAGCAAACAAACACACATTTTATGTGTATAATGTTTTTCTAGTATGTGCGTGTATGTGGTGTGCATCACATGTGAGTCTGGCATCAGATGGTGGGGAGCTGGAGTCACAGGTGGTTGAGAGCCATCAAGGGAGTGCTGAGAACTGAACCCAAAGCATTGGCAAGAGGACCAAGTGTTCCTAACCACTGAGCCTCTTTGTCGCCCCCAGCTCCATCTTGACTTTTGTGTGACTCTGTTTTTCTACCAGACTTCAGACAGAACACCTTGTTCGTCTCTTTGAAGATGTATGAAGCAACCATGGAGGGATGGTGGAGGTGAGAGATTGAAGATGAAGCAAGAGAAGGAGGTGAGGGGTTACACTAAGAACAGCCATTGTCTGATCAAGAAAGTTTTGTGTCTGACATTGTTCCAAACATTATTCCCCTATGATTCTTCTACAAACCTTAGGAGGTTTAGGTATTATTGATACCTAACTTTATAGCTGAGGTGCCGCAGAATTAGACTTTAAAGCAGCCATGTGGATTTCAACCCTCACAGACTCCTGGTCACATCTACTGTCCAGTATGGCTTCTTGGATTCATCCAGGGAAGTAGAAGTCACATTGGGATGAAAAGAGAAACTGAGGAGATGAGGGAAACCAGAGAGAAATTGGAGAAGGGGAGGATTGCTCCAGGGGAACAAGAAGTCGGAGGATAGTGAGAGAAGACGTGAGAGAGGGAAGGTGGCCTGAGGAACAGGGTCCCCAGAGGTGGTGGCCCTGCGGTGGTGGTGATGATGTAACCATGTGCAGCTCCCTCAGAACGCTTCTCTCTCAGATTCTTCTCCCTTCCACCTCTAACACTCTTCTCCTCCGTTCCTCTCAACCGAGACAGTCTGAGGGCTGTGCCCAGAGCCTTATCATCAGCAGAAACTGAAGCATCTATGAAATAACGGAATCAAACACTCTTCTCTGATATGATCTCCTTTCCTTATGGTTCGTTGCTAGGTTGGCTCACTGCAGCTGTTGGACAAACTGGCTGGGGGAACGGTGACCCTTCTTTTCTTTATTCTCCCCTTCTCTCTCTTAGGGTGTAGACTTGCCACGGGAATTCTTTCCTGAATCGCTTCAACTCCCTTCCCTCGTCTATCCTAACCACCCTGCCTCCCTGGTTAAGCACCAGCCTTAGATGGATCCAGCACTTGCCTGCATTTGTATCTGAGCAGCTAAGGACCACCAGAGGAAATCATTCCATCAGATAGACTATGGCCTGGCCGCTCTAAACTACCTCCCATCAACTTCAATTGTGTGCTCCCAAGTCAGAAATCTCAGCAACGGCTCTCTCTTCCACCCTTAGCAATTGGAGGTTTAGACCTTCTGTCTGCAGCCTCCCCGGCAGCCCAGCCACTTTAGGGACCGCTTTTTATTCCCAGTGGAAAATAAAAGCTGCAAGACAGGAACACCCTTGGTCTGCGATACACCTTTCATTTTTATTAAGACGAGGGTCTTGCTATGTCACCAAGGCTGGCAGATTGGCCTCAAACTTGCTATTGTCTTTCTTAGCCCCTGAGTGCCAGGGTGGCAAGCCTGCTTCACCACGTCCGGCCAAAGCCTTAAAAAAAAAAAATCACTATTTTTGGTGTTTTGAGACAGGGTCTCACTATGCATAATCCTAAAACTCATCTTCCTGCCTCTGCATACCAAATGCTGGGTTTAAAGGTATGTGCCACCAGGCCCAGCTCAAACCTATGTGTTTTAATTTATTTTTATGTTTGTAAACATATAAGCATACATGTTTGAAAATATTTATTTTGGAGGCTGGAGAGTTGGCTCAGCAGTTAAAAGCCCTTCTGCTCTTGCAGTGTTCCTAGGTTGGGTCCCAGTACCCACATGGTGACTCCAGAAATTCCGTAGGGGCGGGGTACTGATACCCTCTAATCTCCTTGGCACCAGGGATGCATGTGGTGCACACATTTATATGCAAGCAAAGCTCTCACACAAAACACAATAAAGAAATCTAAAAACGAAATGTAAAAATAGTGGTATGTATGTGCATGAGCGAGCGTGTGTGTCTGTGTGTGTGTGTGTGTGTGTGTGTGTGTGTGGCTACTCATGCCACGGTGCACACAGGAGCTGGTCTGGGGATCAGACTGTGTCAGCTTTGGTAGTGAGTGCCTTTGCCTACTGAGCTCTCTTGCCAACACCCTATTTGTATTTTTTTAAAAAAAGATTTATTTATTACACTGTAGCTGTCTTCAGACACACCAGAAGAGGGCATCAGATCTCATTACAGATGATTGTGAGCCACCATGTGGTTTCTGGGATTTAAACTCAGAACCTTCGGAAGAGCAGTCAGTTTAGTTCTCTTAACCGCTGAGCCATCTCTCCAACCCCCCCCCCCCATTTATATTTTTATCTGTTTCTATGCTTTTCCTTCTAAGAGAGAGAGGAAAGAGGTTCTCTTCTTTTGGAAGAGCGGTCCTTCCATTATGATCCCACCTGAGGGAGCTGGGCAACTCCAGCCTCAGCTCTGCTGGGCCTCATTCCAGGCATCCCCGTCCCTCCCAATCGAGTCTGCCCTGCTCTAGCCGCACTCTGTGCCAGTGAATGGATGGGAACGATTGTCTCTATGTGGGAAACCCTGCTTTTTGCCAGACTTACCTCTTGAATTCTGTTCCTGGGTTGCCTCAAAGAAGCCTTTCCTGGCTCTCACATTAAAAGCAGATGCCTGCATTGAAACCCACCACTGGTGCCAGGTGTGGCAGTACACTCTGGTAATCCCAGTACCAGAGAGGCCAGAGCAGGAGGATTAAGAGTTCAAGTCCAGCCTGAACTACCATAGTGAGACCCTGTCTCACAACAAACAACACTTACCACGAATAGCCTCTGCTTTAGACACTGTGCCCACAATCTAGAGCTATGTCTTTGTGTTGCCATGCTTGTCTGCCACCCTAATCAACTGTGAATTCCCCAAGAGCTAAGATTACCCTTGTTTAGCCTGTAGTTCTACAGTAAGTAGAGTGCCTGGCTGAGGTAAAACAATGAGCTTGAGGAGAAGGAAACTGAGGACGAAGGAGAGCGAAAGATGTTGAGTGTGATGTGCGTCATGTCCGAAATCTCAGCACCCAGGAGGCTGAGGTAGGGAAACTGCTTTGCATCCTAGGCTAGCCTGGGCTTCAGTTGTAAGACCCTGTCTCAACCAACACAAACAAAAACAGAAAGTGAAGCTGTTGCTTGAACACCACGGCTGGTACAGGTAGGAGGTTCTCTGTGCTAGCCTGAGAAAGCTTCCAGACCCCCAGTGTCCTTCTAGGAGCATTTCCTTTTGGGGCCATGATACTTGGGAGGTTTGAAGGCAGGGCAGGTGGGTGGAGCTAGCCTTTATCTCCGAGTGCAGCCCTAGCCTCAGATGTTGACAGCTGGAGCTAGCAGGGGTTTTGCAAACCTTCCCAGTTGCAGAAGGCCAGCAGTCTGTGGGACAGGTGGGTGGAGCCCGAGCTTATCTCCCAAGTGCAGTCCTAACCTCAGATGGTAACAAAGGGGGAGCTACTGGGAGTTTTGCAAACCGTCCCGATTGCAGCAGGGCTGGATGGCCTGGCCGGGGTGACCATGACACTAGGTGTTGGCGGGTGTTGGGTGGGTGGTGGTGATAGGGGTTTCAAGTTTGAGACTTTTGGATGAAGTTTAGCTCTCAGGCCACTGGGGTGGAGCCATGCTCTATTTGGCTCGCCTCTACCTACATCATACTTTGGTTCTTTTAAAGACAAGTAGAAGGCCACAGCTCTGCAGGTGAGTCTCTCCCTGCAAGGGAGGCCTTCCCCTAATGACAAAGGACCGTCCCTGCTCCCTCAAGTCACAACCGATGGCCATTTTGATGAAGTCAAATTGCCTCTTTTCCTTTGAAAACACCCACCTTCTCTCCTCCGTGGAGAGACTCTCTCACCTGCCATTGATTTTCAGAGCTCAGGCTAGGGAGTTCCGTCCAGGTTAGACCACTCTCACTCTTGAGGAGGAGTTGGCTTTCTCAGGAACTAGTGAATGTCTAAGGGGGACTACACAGGCCCTGCTGGTCTCATCCCTATATTCTAGAGTCTTCTCACAGGCTTGGAGCAGGGCAAACACTGGAGGTGAAGAGGCCTCTTTCCACCACAACCCCAACCGGGATCTTGCAACACTGGGATGGGGGCCCCAGGAGTGAGGCAATCTCTGGGGGTTGGGAGGTGTGCGTCGAGGGGGGCAGCTTTCACAAGCACCCGGCGACTGACCTTGGTAGACTCACCTTGGACAGCTTCCTCCCCCGTGCTAGCTGTACCTCCCCACAACCCTCCTTCTCCCTGGCCTCCCTGTAGCCCGAGATCACGTCTCAGTTCAGGGCTTCTGTCCATTACCTCAGCTCTGCTCAGGAGGGAAAAGGGGCTTCTGAATGAGAAGAATGGGTGTGGCTGGGGGATGGGGAAGGGTTGCTCCGATGCTTCTCACAGGTCCCCAAATCCCAGGCTTGGAGCCTTTGCAAACTGCAGCAGGACTTGGCCAAATGTCCCTCTCTTCCTGCTGTGTCCTTTCCTGGTGGACAGCCTGAGAGGTCATGCTTAGGGCAGAGATAAAGCAGCATGCCTCGCCTCGCCTCCTAGCTCCAGCTTCAGGGCTGAGGGAATCGCAGGAGGGTCATTTGTCAACTCCTTTCTGACCAGGAGGCATTTTCTGGAGTACCCGAGTTTGTCCTTTCAGGTCACCCAGCCCAGCCGTGGCTCTTCCCCCGAGCCCACAGTAGGCTCTGAAGTGCGTCAACCTTCTGGGAAGATTTTTGTTTTTTGTTTTTTGGGGTTTTTTTTGAGACAGGGTTTCTCTGTGTAGCCCTGGCTGTCCTGGAACTCACTCTGTAGACCAGGCTGGCCTCAAACTCAGAAATCCGCCTGCCTCTGCCTCCCAAGTGCTGGGATTAAAGGCGTGCGCCACCACGCCTGGCTTCTGGGAAGATTTTAGGTTTCAACTTAAATGTCACCTCCTCCAAGAGGCCTTTAACTTTCCTGGCTGAAATGGTACACTTGTTAATTTGAAATCCCTGGCAGGCACACTCAAGTGGGATAATGAGAAGGACAGCACTTTATCCAGGCATGCGAGGGGAGGCTCGGGAAGCTGCAGGAATGGCAGGTACCAGGCAGGGCTCCAACAGCAGCAGAGTCATTGTCACACCAGGGCCCCAAGGGCAGGGGAATGCCCAGAGAGGGGCCAGCACGGAGGTTCTGTCTCCTCCTCCTCTAGCTGGCCCCTCACAACAGTCTCCTTACCTCAGGGGAAGCCTGCTGATGAAGGAAGGCAGCCTCCTGGGAGCAGAGCTGCCTGGGAAGGGACAGAGAATGGTGGATGGAGGGACCATGAGAGACAGCAGGCATGCTGGTTCCTCATCACCTTTTCCTTCCTATTCCTGCAGCTGAGAAATTGTCTCTTTCTCAGGAAGGATGCTTGAATAAATTACATTGGCCAACGCCAGCTCATGGAGACTGAGAGCCTCCTGCAGGTGGCAAAACATCTCAGGATAGAATCGGACAGGAGGGAGTGTGTTCGGCTGGTCTTTGTCATATTTTCCTGGAAATTTCACTGGGGAGATGATTCTTCTTCAGTCTCAGGGTCAACTAGAAAGACGCCTATCAGTCACTCTGAGGATTGACAGGTCGCTGAGGGGGCTGGAAGGAAATACAGCTCAGAGCTGTGGGAAAGACACTCAGGCAAAGCAGTCCCCAGCATCTAATGCCAGGCGTGGATGGGGGGACCTTAAGGGGAGAGGGGTGAATGGGGAGGCCGAGACACCAGCTGTATTCTGCGCAAACTCCCTGTGCATCCCAGCTACCCCTAGGCTGAGAAATGAGAGGATTTTCCCAGGTGACACAGAGATGGGCAGCTTCAACTCCTACTCAAGTAGTGTCCATCAGTCCTTCCACCCCAAGGTTCAAGTCTCCCCTAATCAGCCGAAGGCCCGAGGACTCAGGAAAAAGAGGCACGGAGGCAAAAGGGAGCTAAGGTTAGCTAGCCTAGAGAGTGTTAGCCTGGACTAGCCTGGAGGTGGAGGATGTGATGGAGAGAGCTGTGGGCAGCATATCAGTATCTCTAGGAGTTCACTTGGACGTCTTACACACAAGATGCCTGGGACACTGTGAGAGTTTCTATCACTGAGATCTGAAGTAGAATGGACCTGTGACGATCCATACACACACAGACACACAGACACACACACAGACACACACACACACACACACACACACACACAGAGACACCACACACACACACACACACACACACACACACACACAGAGAGAGAAA
>NC_034597.1:45833413-45894295 GCF_900095145.1 Mus pahari
ATTCTAGTGGTCTCTTCTTGTCTCTCTCGTCTCCTCTCTCTCTCTCTCTCTCTCTCTCTCTCTCTCTCTCTCTCTCTCTCTCTCTCACACACTCGCGCGCGCACACACACACACACACACATACACACACACACACACACACACAGGCTCCAGGCTCCTCACCTGCAGAATGAGAAGTTTAGATAACTGATGTCTTTTTGCATTTAGCAAAATAGAACTGGAACGAACACTCATGCTCACCACATGTCAAACTCCATTTTTCTGTGAAAGTAACAATGCGGGCTAGGCACTCAGATTCTTCCTGTGCAGATGAGGAAACCGAGGCATGGAAGGGAGAGGTAACTGGTTCAAAGTGAGACAGCAAGATGATGCCCTCCACTACTTTACAGTTTTGTTCCCTGGGTCCAGGAAAGAAACCACCTGAAGTGTGGGGTGGTCACAGGCGCAGACTGACTCATCATTGGCTTCCTTGGGGTCAGTGTTCTCACATATACATCAGATCCTAACTGATTTCTCTTCTGCTTACCTTCTCCAGTGGCCTGGGGGATGAAGGATAAAGATGGGAGTGAGGATGTAGAACAAGAAAAGAGGCAGAATGCTGGATCAAATATGGCAGAGCCATCAGAAAGCTTTCCCTTGGTCACCTGGGAAATGAGCTCCGAGGCCTAAAGTCGGAGAGCAGGTCCAAGGCCAGTGGGCCTGGCACTGGAGCCATGTGGCACTGGGGTCACCGGAGCCCCAGGATTCTCTCAGGGCAGAATGCAGAGAGGCTGCTCTAGACACTGGCATGCACTGTGGTGGTAGCAAGCAGGCACTCCATGTACAAAGGACCAAGTGGACATGGAGGTGAAGTGACAGAGAAGCAGAGAGAAAGGCTGAGGCTCGGTTGGAGGGTGTGATGGACAGAGCCAACCGTTGGCAGCATGTTAGTATTTCTAGGCATTCATTTGGACATGGAGTCCAGACTATGTGGTCTAGCCACATGTATTCTCTGCCCTTGCAGTCTTCCATGGGTATCCCCTCCCACCAGGCCCAGACCCAAGACCCAGTGAACAGCTCCAGCATCAGGTCACAGTGCAGTTTATTCAGCCACAGAATCATTTGGTCCCGACCTTCCCAGTTACTGGCTGCCGTTGTCCATGATCTCCGTCTCAGGCTTGGCCTGTTCAGGATTCTGGGGACCTAGAAGGGTGGGCGGGGCCCTTCGGGTCTGGTGCCCACAGTCTGCCAGGCAGGCTCAGCTGCAGCCCCCGACACCTTTGATGAGGCTGGCAGCCTCAGGGATCTGTCGGAAGAGGTTGCGCAGAGTGTCTAACTCCTGGGTGAGCTGGTCCACACGGCTGCGCAGACGCTCGTTTTCAGCCATGTACTCCAGGACCTTCTGCTGGGTCTCCATAATGCGCCTCTTGGCCTTGTCCCGGCTCTTGCGCACCGCGATGTTGTTGCGTTCGCGTCGCAGCCGGTACTCCAGGCTATCTTTGTTCACTGCCTTCTTGCCCTTATGTGAAGGGCCAGCAGGGGAGGGTGCCTTGAGGAGGGGGCTGCAGGGAGGGGCAGCAGCAGCCACGGGGGCCTGGAGGGTAAGGGGGACAGAGAGGTGAGGCTCCACCAGGAGGCAGAGTGAAGGCTAAGCAGGAAACCCAGCAACGAGAGCATATGTGAGGCCTCAAAGGGATACAGGGCTCCCAGGCTGCTTCGATCTCCCAGGCATCCATCCCCCTGCCTCTGTGAAGGACCGTAACCCAGATGCATATAGTCTTTGATCTGAGACCAAAGCTTTCTTTCATGCTCTCATTATTCTCTTTCCTTTGGTTTGTCTGTAATAAGTCTCCCGTTCTAAAATTCTAGTCAGCCATATTTCCTCATCCAGAAGCAGGCAGCAGAGAAACAAGAGGTATAGTGTACAGCAGGAAACCTGGTCCTGCCTGAGTCAGGGCAGAGCAGCTATTACAAGTGTCTTCAGGACACAGTAGAGTTCTAAGAAATAGATTCACAGAGTCGGGAAACAGGGCCTTGGGGTAGGTCATGTTCACAGAGAAGCACCAAACAAGTGTTAGGAAGCCCAGTAGTCAGAATTCCCTCATCCACCCACCTTGCTCCACCCTGGGGGAAGAAGCGGGGAGAGCTACCTTGGTCTTACCTTGAGGACACGCAGGGGCTGGCCAGGTGCTGCCAGGGTCGGGGGGAGGTGCACGGCTGTCTGCCCGCAGTGTGCCACTTGGTACTGCAGAGGATTGTAGCTGCCTCGGCTGGTGCCTCGGTTGCCCTCTGGCCCACGAGGCTCCTCCTTCACCGCCACAGCCCTGGGATCGTAGCTCCCTGGGTTGCTGTAGATGCCAGGCCCCAAAGCCTTCCTATCTGGGCCAAATGTGTGTGAGGGATAGGCGAATGGCCGAGGGTCAGCCGGCAGGTAGTGAGGAAACGACGGGGCTCCTGGGCCCTTAAGGCTTCGGGCTTCAGGCGTTGGCTTCATGGCAAAGAGGTCAGAAAGTAGCTGTTCTTCCCCAGACTCGATGTAGGCGGAGAGGTCGATGGAGGCCTCATGCTCACACATGTCCCCCAGCTCCCCGGGCCCAGCTCGACCCCCTGAGAACTCAAGTGGCTGCTGGCCACCCCGAGGCTCACACTCATAGTAGGTCCCGTGGGACATGGCCGGCCCGCCCCCTTGGCTCCCCGCCCCTGGGTCCTGTGCTGGGGGCGCTCGCTCGTTGGGATGCTCAGCCTGCCCTTTCTTGGATCTCCCCGGGTCCTAGATTTGCCCTAGCTCTGTCCTCTCTGGTCTTCTCTGTCACCAACTCCTACGTGACTTCTCTCCTCCTCTGCTTCCCTTTCCTTCTGTACTCAATGCCTCTTCCTTTCTTCCCTTTTCCTCTCTCTCCTTGGTGTGACTAAGGGAGGGGCAGGGCACACCCCGGAGGGAGGGGTGCTTAGCAGTTAGGGCGCTCTTTGCGAAGGTCCCAGCCACAGTCCAGAAGTTGCTGTTTGAGAAAATGCCCCTTCTTGCCCTGTGAGTTCAAGGGATTCCAATCCCTTGCCCAGAGGAGCTTCTCTGAATGTCTGTCTTCCTCCGACTTCCAAAGAGACCTGTGCAGAGTGAGGCGCCAAGCCAGAGCCAATAGACAAAGCACTCCCCCAGTGCCAACTTGGTCTAAACGCCTCCCTTGATGCATCTTCTTCCCTGTCCCCCCAAGTCCTGAACTCCACCTACCCTGAGCTAAGTCAGTTCCTTCTGTAGCCCCACCTCCAAGACAGTCTTCTGTGTAGACCATCATTGTTTGAAGGGTTTGGGAAGTAGTAACAGATTCTAGGACTAAGCTACCCCTGGCCCTAGTACGGGTATGCCCATTTGCTAGTTTTTTATTTTTATTTTTATTTTTATTTATTTTATTTTATTCTTTTTTTTTTTTTTTTTGAGACGGGGTTTCTCTGTGTAGCCCTGGCTGTTCTGGAACTCTCTGTAGACCAGGCTGGCCTCGAACTCAGAAATCCACCTGCCTCTGCCTCCCAAGTGCCACCACGCCCGGCCATTTGCTAGTTTTGAGACAGGGTTTCATGATGTAGCTCAGGCTGCCTTTGCCTCCAGAGTGCTGCTATTAAGGGTCTTTGGTTAGGTCTTTTGCACAGGGCTCGTGCGCATGTCTCCAGACCTGGCACAGTCCGGGGCTGCCGGGACATAGCTGAGGTTTCTGGTCAAGACGTGAGCCCTGTATCTCAGGCCCAGGCAAGCTGCTGCCTCAGAACCAACAGACAGGATCTGCTGGAGGTCCCAGTTGCTTCACCCTGAAAGCGGCTCGGGCTGACCCCGCCCGCCCGCGCTGGCCCGAGGCTCTGCCTCCTGCTTCCTGTGGCCTGAGCTGCGTGCAGGCTCTGGAGCTCAGACAGAGCAGCTAACTCTGTCACTTTCCTTCTGCATGACTGTTTTCTGACCTCTAGTGCGTGTCTCTTGGGTCCACTTCCTCTTGTAGGTTTGAGAAGTCTTCTCTCTTGTCCTCATCTCTTCCTGGGGCTGTTTCGGGGTCCGGAGGAGAAGCCGGTAGCTGCCTGCCCGCCCTTCTCGATCTTCTACTAACCCCCAAAGTTCATTTTTCTTTTTTTGTTCGGGAACTCCCTGCTCTCTCCAGCTGGTTGTGGCTCTGCTTCAGGAAGGGTTCTGGATTTAGTGACAAGAAAAGAACACAGAGACATGAGAAGTGTGTCATTTTCAGTTGTTTGCTTGTTTGTTTTTTTGGTTGAGCCTCCCTGTTAGCCTAGGCTGGCCTTGAACTCTCATCTTCCTGCTTCAGCCTCCATGGAGCTGAGTTGATACGTGTGCCGCCATACGTTCTAGGAGGAGGGACAGAATTTTTTTAAAATGAATTTATTTTCATTATTCTAAAGTGTGTGAGTGTATGTGTGGTGTGTGGTATGTGTGTGGTATGTGTGTGGTGTGTGTGTGGTATGTGGTGCATGTATGTGTGTTGTGTGTTGTGTGTGGTATGTGTTGTGTGTGTGTGTTGGGTGTGGGTGTGTTATGTGTGTGTGGTGTGTGTGGTGTGTGTGTGGTGTGCGTGTGTGTGTGTGTGTGTGTGGTGTGTGTGGTGTGTGTGGTATGTGTTGTGTGTGTGTTGTATGTGTGTGTGTTGTGTGTGGTATGTGTTGTGTGTGTGGTATGTGTGTGTTATGTGTGTGTGTGGCATGTGTGTGTGGTGTGCGTGCGTGTGTGTGTGTGTGGTATGTGTGGTATGTGTTGTGGGTGTGTGTGGTGTGTGTGCACACTTCCAGGGAAGCCAGAGATATCAGATCTCCTGGAGCTGGAATTACAGGCAGTTGTTAGGCACCCAGTGTGAATGCCTGGAAACAAACTCAGGTCCTCTGGAAGAGCAGTGCGTGCTCTGAACCCTTGAACTATCTCTCCACCCCTAAGAATAGGAACAGTTTCTAAGCTGGGTATTCCAAGGGGTCACAGTGGAGGTAAACTTCGATAGGATATGTATGTCATTGAACACTAAAACAAAACTGTAAATGTGACTTGTCCACAAGTCAGAGAAAGTACCCTCGAGTCCTCCATCCCATCTCAACTCCAAAGTCCACCCCATGTGCTCTGAGCACAGCCTGAAGTATGTCCAAAATATGCTTCCCTCCAAAGCCCTGGCCGGGCAGGGGGAGAGCCAGCTGTATCATCGACACAGAGCACCGGAAATAGTGGGGCGATTTGTGCTCTTTGCTCTACAGGTCCCTTGTCAAATAGGTACCAAGGCTGGGAGATTTCAGTTTGGTGACCTGACGCTATTAGCCACTAGGTGGCAATACTGGTTCCCAAATTCTATACTTTCGAGTCCGCGATGGTTTTGAATCAGGTGGACAGCAGGGGGCAGTCTTTCTCAACTCTGACACCAGTCCTGACCGCTCTGTTCAGGGAAGCAGGAAAAAGAAGCATAGACAAGATTGGGGCTTCTCAGTCAGTCAGGTTGCCGGTAGTGTGGAAGGCTAGGAGAATTGGTGCCAGCGCCTGTTTCAAAGAGAAATTGTGTCTCCTCTTTGACTGTGGAATAACGATAATGGGTGGACCTTGTGTCATCTGACACAGTAAAGCTTTTTTCAATCGATGAAACATGCACTTTTTCATGCTGACCATTTTGTTGTGAGCCAAGGAGGGGGAGGTAAAGCGGTATTTTTTATCCTAATTTTATCCACACGGAAAATAAGGAGGAGAGGCTGAGCTGTACAGCTGCGCCAGGGGATGGATGTCTTACTGATTTCTGAAAAGACTGCTGGCTTGTTCGGGGGACGGAGGGTTGCAGTAGGTGTTGCTGTATGATTCAGGGATTCTCCTTCCGCCTAGCTGGCTGCCTTGGGTAAAGGGAGAGTTACAAGGTAACGTTCAGTTCCCCGCGGGAGGTGCAGAGATAAAGCCAGCAGGAAATGAGAAGGTCTGCAGCTGTGTCCCAGTGAAATAAGCGATGCAGGTGTCCGGACCGGTGGCGGGGACTGGCGCTGCCTGCAGGCTGAAGTTAACGTTACCTAGTAACCGAGGCTTAAGAAGATAGGGTGTAGATAGGGAAGCAGGAGAAGGGGTTGGGAAAGGAGGAAACAAGGTGGGAAGGCAAAGCCACCTAAAGAATGGGAGGTTCTTACTCAGGAGGGGAAGAAGCCTTCCCTAGCTCAGCGGGACCAGTTTCCTGTTGCGACTGCAGTGGCTACCTGTTTGCATTAACTAAAACAATGGGTGTCTATTATCTCAGTGGCGTGTGACAGGCGGCTCTGCAGGACTGCCTCAGGATTCCCTGTAGGGCAGAAGCTAAGAATGATTGTGAAGTCTGAGGGGGAACTAGACTCAAATCTGGTTCCTGTCACTCATCAGCTCTCTGACCCTGGTCAAGCTACTTAATCTGACTGTAACATGGCAGTAGTAATGGCTGTCTTATGAGATTGTTTAAACTTTCAAAACGATAGTGTATGTAAAGCAACTGACTCAGTGTAGGCTAAGTCCCTACGATGACAAGCATTTAAAAAATCTGGGTTTTAAATAACAGAAAACCTATGCGGGTGTGGTGGTGCATGCTTCTAATTCTAAGGCTGGAGAGGCAGAAGCAAGTGAATCTCCATGAATTTGAGGCCAACCTAGTTTACATAGCAAGTTTCAGGCTAGTCAGGACTACAAAGAGAAAAAAAGCCATCTTGAAAACCAACCAACCAAACAACAAAAACCAAAAAACAAAACAAATAAATTTGGATTAAAAATTTTTTGCACATTTATTTATGATTTTATTTTATTTAATTTATTTATTTATTTATTTTTGAGACAGGGTTTCTCTGTGTAGCCCTGGCCTCTCTTTCCTCAGTTGTTGATCTATATATTCCTAATACGTGAATACAACCTACTTAGTCTGTATAATGTTACAGGTTCTCCTTCAAGATTCATGACCCCACCTGCCCCGGGCAGTCTGCTAGGTTTCCAGTCCCAGGCATGGTTTCTCTCTTGTTGACTGGGACTTTTTTTTTTTTTTTTTTTTCTGTTTAGATTTTTAAATTGGATTTTATGTGTGTAGGTGTTCTGTCTACCACGTATGCATGTGCAAACATGTGTGTGCCTGGTGCCCAGGAAGGTCAGAAGAGGGGGTCTGATTCCCTACAACTGAGTTAGAGATGCTTGAGCCACTCTGTTGGTGCTGGGAACTGAACCTGGGTTCTCTGCAAGAGCAAGTCCTCTTAGCCACGGAGGCCTCTCTCCTGCCTCACAGGTAGGTATTTCAGAGGACAGCTTTGTGTGTGTCAGGTCTCACCTTCTGCCCTGGGAATCTCAGGGACTAAACTCCGATTGTTGGGCTTGGTGGTAAGCACCTTATCAGTTCTGTGGTCTCTGGCTCTTGTTTTTCTCTCCCTCCTCCTCTTCCTCCTCCTCCTTCTTTCTTTGTTTCTTTTTGCTGGGATGCGGCTTTTAAAAAAAGATATATTTACTTATGTATATGGTTGTTTTGTCCCAATGTAGATCTGCACACCAGAAGACAGTATCAGATCCCATTGGACCTACAATTACAGATGTTTGTGAGCCACCATGTGGGTCCTGAGATTTTTAACTCAGGACCTCTGGAAGAGCAACCAGTGCTCTTAACTCCCAAACCATGTCTACAGCCCCAAGGGATACAACTTTTAAAAAGATTTATTTATTTATTTATCTATTTATAGATTTATCTATCTATCTTTTTATGTGTGTGTATGGGTGTAATGTGCACATGAGCACAAGTATTCTCATTGATTCCCCTGGAGCTGGAATCATAGACAGTTCTGAGACATCTGATGTGGGCGATGGGAACTGATCTCTGGTTCTCTGTAAGAGCAGTGTGAACCCTAAATTGTTAATCCATCATTCTAGCCCCAGGCTACTTTTATAAATATTAAAAAAAAAATCACATTATATTTATGTAAGTGCCACAGAGCACTGGAGAGGTCAAAGAAAACATTCAGGGGATGATTTTTCTCTTTCTAAAATTGGGCCCAGGTTGTCAGGCTCAATGGCAGGCACCCTTGCAGCTGCAACTTCTTGCCCATTTTTAAAAAAATTTTTGAGACAGTCTCATGAATCCGACAGTAGCCTCTATTTCCTTAGAAACAAAAGATGATCTTGAATTTTTTTAAAAAAAGATTTCTTTTGTTTGTTTTTCTAAGACAAGGTTTCTCTGTGTGGCCCTAGCTGGCCTCGGGCTCACAGAGGTCTGCCTGCCTCTCCCTCTCAAGAGCTGGAATGAAAGGCAGGTGCCACTATTCCTGCTAAGATTTATTTTCACTTTATGTGTATGGTATCCTGTCTACATTTATGTTTGCATGACATGTTCATGCCTGCTACATTCAGAGGCCAAAAGAAGGTGCTAGATGCCTTAGAACTGGAATTATAGATAGCTGCAACTTGCCATGTGTGAGCTGGGAATTGAACTTATGTCTTCTGGAAGAGCAGTTGGTATTCTTTTTTTTTTTTTTTTTATTTTTTAGATTTATTTATTTTGTGCATATAAGCCATCTTTAGACACACCAGAAGATGGCATCAGATCCTATTATAGATGGTTGTGAGCCACCATGTGGTTGCTGGGAATTGAACTCAGGACCTTTGGAGAGCAGTCATTGCTCTTAACTCCTGAGACATATCTCCATCCAGTGGCCTCTGTCCTAATTAGGGTTCTATTGCTATGACGAAACACCATGACTAAAAACAAGTTGGGGAGGAAAAGGTTTATTTAGGTTACACTTTCACATCACTGTTTTTCATTGAAGGAAGCCAGGACAGGAACTCACGCAGGGCAGGAACCTGGAGGCAGGAGCTGAAGCAGAGGCCATGGAGGATGCTGCTTACTGTCCTGCTCCACAGTGCTTGCTCAGCCGGCTTTCTTTTTGTTTGTTTGTTTGTTTGTTTTTGTTTTTTTCTGAGACAGGGTTTCTCTGTGTAGCCCTGGCTGTCCTGGAACTCACTTTGTAGACCAGGCTGGCCTTGAACTCAGAAATCCNCCTGCCTCTGCCTCCCAAGTGCTGGGATTAAAGGTGTGCACCACCATGCCTGGCTTATAGAACTAAGACCCACTCCTGAGGGGCTGGGCCCTCCCCCATCAATCACTAATTAAGAAAATGCCCTCCAGTCTTGTCTACAGCTCCTTCTCATGGACACATTTTCTTAATTGGGGTTCCTTCCTCTCTGGTTAGCTGGTGTCAAGTTGGCCGAAAACTACTAAGTACAGGGACCCCATTTCCTGAATTAAAATTAAAGGCAAGCCTGATGTCTCACAAATCCCAGGACATGAAACACTGAGGCAGAAGGATTGCTATGAGTTTGAAGTCAGCCTAGGTTACAGAATGGGATCCTTTCTCTAAAAAACAAACAAGCCATGTATAGTGGAACAGACCTTTATTCTGGGATTTGGGAGGCAGAGGCAGGAAGATCTCTGTGCATGTAAGGCTATTCTGGCCTCTAGAGTTAGAGGTTGGCCTTGGCTACACAGTGAGATCCTGTCTCAAAAACAAAAAGGGGCTGGAGAAATGTGTTTGCTCTTCTTGTAGAGGACCTGGGTTTGATTCCTAACCTACCCATGGTGCTCACAACCATCTATAACTCTAGGTCCGGGAGACCCAGTGCACTTTTTTGAGTTCAGAGATCTGCCTGTCTCTGCTGTAGCAGTGAGTTTGTGGATACAGCTTTGTGCTCCCCGCGGATCGCATGTGTGCACTCGCCTACGAGCTATCTCTTTGGTTCTGCAAATGAAATACACACACACACATTAGCTTATTTTAAAAATGCCTTGGCTACTTCAAAGGCTGGGCACTTCTAAATCTTCCCCCTGCTCCCCCAGGCCTAATCTGGGAAGTGGCCAGTGGTCACTCACCTGAAATCTCACATGGCTGGTTGACTTTTTCTCCTGCCGATCCTATGTCCCATCCTCCTTCCTTGAGTCATGGCAATTCTTCTCTGTTCCTCTCTGGGTCCCACCCTGGGCCCAATCATTGGCCACTGGCATCTTTATTGATCCATCAAAAACCATTTGGAGACAAGGACCTTTAGCATTTGGACACACAGATTTCCCGATTGAATCAAAGCATTAGAACCAATTTCCAACGCTCTGCCTCCCGAATTTTCAGGCTAAAGGCGCGTGACACTACGTAAGTAAATACTCTACAGGGGACAAAGATTATTGGAAACTGTGATGACTTGCAAAGTTCAGTAATAAACTCGTTATTTCCGTTAAATCTGGTGAAGTCCTTGGGCGCCATAATCAGAAAGACCTGTTGTATGAGTATATTAATAAGTAAATGTGAGCTGGAGATGGCTTGTCACAAAATCTGTTGATTGGAGTTTGGGCCCCAGGACCAACGTGGTATCAAAGGTAAGAAAAGACCCCTGACCCTCTTACATGTATGCACATACACAGAATAAAAGCAGAAGCAAAAAATAAACAAGTAAGCAGCCATGACTTAATGACTTCTAAAATGTTCCCAAAGTGTCTAAATATTGTCCAAACTCAAGACATCTGAAATTTCTAGCACTGCAGTCACTGCCCAGACTAAGACAGGGAAAAGGCAGAGGCTAGGAAGCAATGCATGCCGTTCATAAAGAGACCCATTGCTGCCATCTAAGCAGGCTGAAAGATCAGCGGGTGCCACCTTATATGGGGACAAGTGTCTCCATTACATAAGAGGGAATTGAGAGGCCTGGTTGCACCAGAATGGGGGCAACAAGGAGGAGACTCCGTGAGGCCAGAGAGAGGAAATGGGGGTTTCAAAAGGTGACGTGAGGCTTGCAGGGCAGCCATCCATTAAAGACTGTCACCCTCTGCTTTTGGGATAACCAAGGGTTAGAAAATGAAGACATCGAGAGATAGTCCAACCCTACCCAAGTGGCAACCCTAAAAGGTTAAAGAGGTGAAGCGACTTGTCTGAGGTCACACAGCTGCTCTGTGGCTGGTGCCCTCTGCTCAGTGGCTGCCATCTTGGCACAGAGCCTTTGAGGATGACAAGCTTCCAGCCTGTCTCGAGTAAGGACAGGCGCAAGCATGAGCATTAATGCCAGGCCAGGACTTGGAGCGGAGGTGTCCCAGGTGGATGGTAGCGTCTTGCTGTCCACCCACCTCCTCCACATGGGTTGCAGGTCTGTCAGCAGAGCTGGCTCTGGAATGACAGTGACCCCAGAGAAGCTCCTGGAGGGCGGCCCAGAAAGGAGGGGCAGAAGCAAATCCCATCGACTTTCCAAAAGACCATGAGGTCCCCTGGCTGTCCTGGAACTTGCTATGTGAACCACATAGATTGGCCTAGAACTCACAGAGATCTACGGGTTTCTGCCTCCTAAGTGCTGTGATTAAAGGCATACCATGACCAGTCAATGTGTTTGTTTCATGTAACTAATCCAACAATTTTTTTTCCTAGGGGCCAGCAAAACAGCACGTGTTGCCAAACTTAACCCTGTCCCTGAGACCCACATGATGGAAAGAACCAACTCTTGCAAGTTGTTTTCTGACCTCTATGCAAGTGCTGCGGTGCTCATGCACATGTGTGTGGACGGACGGGGACACACACACACACACACACACACACACACACACACACACACAAGCGCGCGCATGGACCTCAACTCCTTGTTTTTTCTTCCATTCCTACTCATCTTATCTTCCTCCTAGCGATTATGCTCTCTGCTGCTTCTGCTTAGCTGGGTGGAGCAGGCTCCTTGGACCCTCCGGGGCTCTCTCCACAGTGCACAGAGCCCTTCCTGACAGGTGTTGGGATTATCACCCTCATCTTTGCCTTCCTGGACTCAGCTTGGTGCTGATCCCTGGCCCACGTCTCACCATCTGACGGTTGGACAGTGATGAGCTTTACTTCCTACTTCCTTTGCAGGATTTCTGGATGGCACACGGAGTGGGAACTCAGTAACCTTTCAGGATTCAACAGAAGGGACCAGCGATAGTCGTGAGAAGGTACAGGCTCCATATCCCTAGGCCAGCTGGAAGGTGACAATCAGGACTTTTAGGAATGCAGTCCTGGAAGGATTCTGGACTAAATAAAAATGCCCACGGATTCCGATTCAGACGTTATCTGGTTATGATTAGTAACTCCATCACTCCATCTCCATTTAAAATTTTATTACATGAAAAGAAAAATACTCCATAAAACAAACCAATAAAAATTAAAACCTAAATGAACTCAGTGACAGATTATTAAGCTTCTAGCTCTGCCCCCAAACCACCATACATTAAAAAATCCAAAAGAAATAGAAACACCAGCTTCAAAAATAGTTATCCAAAAAGTAAGGCATCCACTTAAAAAAAAGAGAGAGAGAGACAACAATTCAAGGAGGGGGCAGGTACAGGCTGAAGGAATGAGAGGAAAGGGGTAGAGGGTGGTCCCTGGCCCCCCCAGAGGCCCCACAGCCTGCCTGGATTGTATTCCTAAGGGCATGATTCAGCCCAAACCCAGCCTCTCACCAGTTAGGGGTAGGGTGAGCTAGGTGGGAAGTTGGGAGACCTGCTGGCAGGGGCCAGGGAAAGGTCCCTGGGTATTCCAGTTTGAGTAGATGGACCGGGGTTAGGGTTCTGCCTTGTGATCAAAGGATCCTGTCCCAAGTATATCAGGTGTGGAGGCTGTCAGGAGAAGGCAGACACTGTCACCTTCCTGTAGAGCACAGGCCAGGAGCTCTCCCGGAAGGGGTTTTTCTAAGGTCTCTAAAGTCAGTGCCATTCTGTCCTCTTGTCCCAGATGGGATGGCAGACCCGTGGTAGGGTTGTTTGAGTTGGGGGAGGGGAGAGGAACTGGCCTTCAGAAAACATTCTCCCCTCCCCCCCCCACCAACATGGTCTCCCCAGGGTGAGGGCCGAGCACTTCCTGGAAGGGGGAAAGCACCCTTCCTTCCAGGGAAGGATTTAACATCAGGTCTGTCCTAGAGGTTAGAAACTGGGAGCACTTTAGGCCCAGTTCTTGGATGGGAGATGACTTAAGGCTGGTTTGACTCCAATTCAGGCCTGAAGGACTTGGGGATCCTTCATACCTGGTCCTTGAGCCATGGTCCAGGGAAGGAAAGGGGTGAGGGTGGTAGGCAGAGCTGTGGGTGGGAAGAGCTGCTGGGATAAGAGGGTGACTGCTCTTTCACAGGGGGACAGGGAGGAGCAGAGTCACTTTGCCCTTAAGAGAGAGTTGTCTATTAGACTGAATAGAAGAAGTCTTTCTGGCTTCAGGGAGCTTTGGCACCACAAGGGGTTAGGAGGCAGCGGCAGGGGTGGGGCAGGGCTTGGCTTCTGCAGTCTGAGCGTTCCCCTATATATTTCACACGCTTGGCTTAGAGCTGGGGGAGGGGCAGTCCTCCTTCTTGGTCCTTAGCTCAGTGGGGTGGAGGCTTCCTGAAAGTGAACTCTCTGGGTAGTGGGTCAAGGCTGGGCAGTGGAGTCTTGGTAGTACAGTGTGGAGAAGAAGGCAAAGAGAAGTGAACCCTCTGCCTTTTGGTTCCCTGGAGAATGAAGCCACATCTGAGTCTCTCCAGCTGACTTAACAGTGACAATCTGAGTTGTCTTCCCCAGCTAACTTGCGGGGGCTGCTCCGTTTTTCCAATGGAAGTTTTGCCTGGGCTCAGGCTTAGGGAGAAGAAATAGTAGCGAACCCAGGTTTCTTAGAGGCACCTAACGGGCATGGGCCCAGGAGGAAGGGCCCTGTAGGGTACTGATGGCACCTCCGCTCTCCTCTAAACCTTAGGGTGTGTGCAGGCCCTGGTGCACTGACCTTGACCGTGGGCCTGGGTACTGGAAGCAGGTTGGTTCTTTGGGTACAAAGGTCAGGGTCTTTGTTTAGAATGTCTCACTGTGGACACCCAGGTCTGACCCCTGCCTTACAGAAGTGTGTGTGTGTGTGTGTGTGTGTGTGTGTGTGTGTGTGTGTGTGTGTGTGTTTGGGGGAACCTAGGCAGGAATACAGGGCAGAAAGGATGAAGGAAGGAGCGGCCAGTTAAAGGCTGGCAGTCTTCAGGGCTGCTCCTCCGAATCTNCAGGCCCTGGTGCACTGACCTTGACCGTGGGCCTGGGTACTGGAAGCAGGTTGGTTCTTTGGGTACAAAGGTCAGGGTCTTTGTTTAGAATGTCTTACTGCGTACACCCTGGACTCACCCGTGCCTTACGGTAGTGTGTGTGTGTGTGTGTGTGTGTGTGTGTGTGTGTGTGTGTGTGTGTGTGTTGGGGGGAACCTAGGCAGGAATACAGGGCAGAAAGGATGAAGGAAGGAGCGGCCAGTTAAAGGCTGGCAGTCTTCAGGGCTGCTCCTCCGAATCTGGGTCCTTGACAGGAGCAGGCTGGAAGATGGGCTTGTGTTGCTCCTCTATGTCATCAGTTGTTTCCTCAGCCCCCGAGTTCCCCTCCTGGGGATACACGACCACACACATCTTCTGACTCACTAGGGTTAGGGACTCTGAGGAAGGAAACCATATAGAAGCTGGGTAAGTGATAACCGCTGCCAGCCCCATCAATCGGGCTCTACTTTGGCCATCTCTTCCATCTCATCTTTTACCTCAGAGTAGCAAGTGACTTTGGAGACCAGCTTGTCCATATCCTGCATTTTCTGAGGGCTGCCTCTTGTTCACCCACACTCTAGCCTTGCACTTTCTCTGTGCCCACTGCCTGCTTGCCCTCATTTCTAGGGTCTTTACTTGTCTCCAGCTAACCTATAGTGGTTCCTGATGGCTAGCTGGTAGGTTGCCTAAGGTCTGTGTCTCCCTAGAGGTCTTTGGAAGACAGCTATAGTTCCTGGTCCTGAATCGTGAGCCCTGTGGACTCAAGTAAGGAGGAACCTTGGCTTCCTGATTCCAGTATGGATCCCCAGTCAGACTGCTATATGTAATCTTCCCAAGAGAACCTCTTTCTGGTCACCACTTACTAATGAAGTCATTGAAACACTTGGGTTTGTGTTGCCAGTAGACGCCCAGGAAGTAGACAGGAACTCCCGTCAGCATAATGGCTAGGCCAATGCCACACACTACTGGTTCTGACCACAGGCTGAAGACCAGCAGGAAGGCCCAGAACAGCAAGTAGATGATGGGAAACAGCAGGCTGACCTGTGGGACACAGAAGCACTGTGAGTTATGTGGCTCTTAGGGTCCATCAGGAGGAGGGTACCCTCTTCTTCACCCTCATCCTTGAGGGAAATGGCTGAGCTGCATCCAGCTTCGCATCCCACACTTCAGGCCCCTGTAGGTGCTGCATCAGGAGATGCTGGTGAAATTGGGCAGTGGGACAGGGAAGCAGGGATCTTTACTGCTCATGCTCTTCCCAGGGGAGGCCAGATGAGACCCCATGCCTCATGTAAATGCCCGTGGCAGCAGAGAAGCCCAGGGGCTGGAAATCTGGTTAGGATATTGGAGGACACTCAAAGGGCTCCTGGGGAGGAGGAGAGGAAGGAAGGAAATGATCTGGATCTTTTGGGACTCCCATGCCTGGGCCAGGCCTCATTTGAATACACCAAAGCAATGCTTAGCACCCACACTAGGATCAGCCTCAATCTATTTCTCTCAAGCAATTAGAGAAGGGAAAATTGCTTAGTCCCAGGAGATCAGGAAAGCCAAGAGGGAATAAGGCAGACTAGGGCCTGGTCTGCATTCTGTTCAGAAGGAAACATCAGTTACACAGGCTTGGCTTCTTGCTGACCACATGTGTTGGGTACCTTAGATGCTCCTGACCCGAGGGCAGCGGGCTTCAGCTGCCTACCTCCCTTCCTACCTCAGAAGGCAGTGAGTCCATCTAGCTCCCCTTCACTCTAGGAGGAGTTTTAGGAGTGGGAGAAAGTGACAGTGATAATGTCAGGGGGGAACTGAGAGATCGGAGAGTCCTTCCTTCTCAGTGGGAAGACTCTGGGAGTATCTTGTTTGTGTTTCTAGAACAGGATCTTTGAATAGATCCAGGCTCTATCCAGTTTTAAGAGAACTTAAATTTTATCTTGTTCTGAGCAATTGAAGAACCAACAGTATCAGTTTTTTGTTTGTTTGTTTGTTGAACCTGTGTTTAGTCCTGGGACTTTGAAAAGCAAGGACTGGAAAGCTTCAAGAAAGATGTTGATGTTTGGTCTGTTGCTATGTACTGCGTAATTCTAAATAAATACTGGTCCCCAAGGTCTGGTTGCCCCCAGGGACAAGGGAGTTTTCACACACATCAAGTGATACTATGTAACCTTTCTCCTTAATTTAAAACTATTGATTGAATGAAGATGCCTACAGCCTATAGCTGGACAGAAGAAAGGTAGGCATGGTTTAGGTTCCTGGGCCTGAGGCAGGAGCAGGAGGGAGAAGAGAAGAATGTGGAGAGAGGAAAAGATGATATGGGGTAGGTGAATCATGAAATCATGACCACAAGGGCTGGCCAATTGAAGTTAATAGTGGCCCACATGGAACATGGCAAGTTATAACTCAGGGTTATTTATAGGGAAGTAGATACTAATAGCTTAGAGTGTAGGTACCTGTCCCATTCTAGTGCATTAAAGGCTTGTCATAAATATAAAGTTTTGTGTCTTTTATCTGGGAACTGAATGATCAAAGGTGGGGCAAGTTCCTGATTGAGATTAAATATTTACAACTACATATTGGTGCCTAATGTGGGACTCAAACCCACTGCCCTGACATTAAGAGTCTCATGCTCTACCAACTGAGGAAGTACTTGACACCCATCTGGCCAGCGGCTAGAATTCCTATGAGCAGACAAAAGGAGACTCAGTTTGTGATAGAGGCATAGTATCATGAAGGAACAGGGCAGATAAGAGAATCCTGAAAACCACCTATATATCGTGTAAGATTTAGACGTGAAGAAAGGAAACAATTGTCCCCGCACACATGGCCAAGAGTCATGGTGGTTCAATCTGCATCACAGCTAGATTCGGTAGAGAAAGGGAAGGGACTCTTACCTTGATTGGGCGGGGGATGTCAGGCTTCTTCCAGCGAAGGACTATCTGTCCTGCAACCGTTACCCCATAGAAGAGGTAGTTGATGAAGCCCACGTAGTTGATGAGTGTGTACATGTCGCTGGTGACGAGCATCAGCAGGGTGGAGAGGCACTGTTGAGGTGAAGGAGAAGGAAGGCACTGGGACACTGGAGATGCTCACAGGTTAGGGGCTACTCTCCCCTCCAGGCCAGGTGTGCTATTTTATAGTGGACATCTCAAGAGGAGGACGTTCAGCCACCTCCAGTAGCCTAGGGTGGACTATACCTTTACTGCCAGGAACTTCTTTCTGGCTTTTTGGAGACAAGGTCTCTCTATGGAGCTCTGGCTGTCCTGGAACCTGCTATATAAACCAGGCTGGCCTCGAACTCACAGAGATCCAGCTGCCTCTGCTTCCTCAGTGCTGGGACTAGAGGCCTGTGCTACCACGTCTGGCTAAGAACTGCTTCTTACTACAGGGATAAAATGTGGCTCTGCAACCGTTGTGACGGTGTGGGAGGAATCATTGAGAGTGGGTACCTGGGTAGGCCGTGCTGGTATTTGCTGGCTCAGGGCATCTCTCACCTTGCCATATTTCACTTTTGATTATGGCTCAAGCTCATTTATTTCTTTTCATCCTTTTGACCCTTAGGGAGATTGTTAACTGATAAGTAGGGCCTTGTTCTTATCTTCATCATTTTCTCTTGGCTGAGTGATCTACTTTAGTTTTCCCTTTAAAAAAATGATTAAACACTAACATAGGCAGGTTGTTTTCTTAGCATTCTACAAATACAAACTCATGTAAGCCTGTAACAACACTATGGGGTTTTCTCAATGGAAGTCACTTTCCAATGTCAAAATCATCTCTGTGGCTCTCTCGGGATGATCTAAGCCCTTCCACTCTGATAGTCTGTGGCGGCCAATGAATGCAAGGCTTAGTTCTCCCGTGAGACCTGATGGTGACCAGGCCAGAGTCTCCCTGTATTTGCCTTGCAGTGGTAATATCACAACTCAGAACTGAGAAAAGCCGAATGACTCATGGAAAATAATATCTCCTTCCATTGCTTCTGCAACTACCTAATCAAGATGACCTTCGTGCTGCACCTGAACACTCGGGAATTCTCCCAGTGAGCTCTGCTACCTTGACTTCTTCTGATCACCTCTCTTGGGTGACAACTTTTGTTGTTGTATTCGTTGTTTTGAGGCAGGGTCGCTCTACTTAGCCCTGGTTGGCCTGGGACTTGCTAAGTAGCTGGCTTCAAACTCAGAGATCCGCCTCCCTCTGCCTCTGGAATGTTGGGATTGAAAGGTGTGTGCCACTATGTCTGGTTTAATGTAATTTGTAAAACTTTATTCAAGATTCAAAAAGAAAATAAAAATTAATTGAAAAAATTAATGAGGACAAGTCTCCCTTTTGATTCTCTAAGTCAGTGATCTGCAACATTCCCAATGCTGCCACCCTTTACTACAGTTCCTCAAGTTATGGTGATCCCTAACCATAACATTATTTTGTTGTAGGCTGTAGAGATGGTTCAGCAGTTGAGACTGTTCTTCCAGAGGGCCCAGCAAGTTCAATTCCCAGCACCTACATGGCAGCTCACAACTGTCTGTAACTCCGGTCCCAGGGGCCCTGACATCCTCACATTGGCATACATGAAGGCAAAACACCATGAAATAAAATAAATAAATTATTAAAAATCATTTGTTGCCACTTCATAAGTATAATTTGCTACTATTAAGAATAGTAATGCAAATATCTGGTATTCAGGATATCTGATATGCCACCTCTGTGGGAGTCAGGACCCACAGGTTGAGAGCCACTATTCTGAAAGATCCTGCTCTTTTTTTAAAACCCCATTTCTTCCCTGTTCAAAGCTGCCTCTTCTCCACCTCCAGTTTATGAGTTTTCCCCTGTCTGTGTTTCTTATCAGGTGTACCCTGAACTAGATTTGTTTTAATGGCATTTTCCAAGAGACTGACAGAGTACCATGGGCAGGAAGTTGGGGGGGTTGGGGAGGAAGGGTGAGCTGTGCAGTGACTGGCAGAGGCTCAGAGCTGTGGCCTGTGGTAGCAAGTGCCAGTAAGCCCAGGGGCAGAGACACGAGTCTGTGAGTCTTTGGCATTCCAAGTCTTTTCAGTCTGAGCCAAGAGAATAGGAGGAGAAAAATGAATCAGTCTGAGAGTTGTAGGTGTTTTAGACTCAGGATCTTTCCTAATTATAGCCCTTGGCATTCATAAAGCCAGTGGCCACATGCTACCTAATGAAATGCAGAACTAGATCAGAAGGGTGACAGATATGTATGTGCAGACAGTGTGACTCCCAATAGAGACTACACTCAAAGCGAAGGAAGGATCTGCACAAGGCTGGCAGCAGCAGGGGTGTGGGGTGGGGGCGTGGGGGTGTGTGTGGGGTGGGTGTGGGTGGGGGCACTCCTTACTGTGAAGAGCAGGGCTGGGATTGGGGTGCAGCGCTTCACGTGGATCATGGCCAACACACTGGGAAGGTGGCCTTCTCTGGCTCCAGCAAAGAACAGCCTGGCAGGGAGAAAAGTCGGTCAGCCTGGGACAGCCTGTGCACCACTAAGCCGGGCTACCCTCACCGTGCCCTCCTTTGGCCCACGCAGCAGCCCCCTCCACCGGCTAGGAACCTGCCTTTATGTGCACGCTCTCCGGCCCTACGTTCACAAATGCAGGCACAGGCAAACCAGGGGCAGCCAATGGATGGGTGCACAGATCCGGGGCGCGTGGAGACTGGTGTAACTGGTGTCACTCTGAATCACCTCCCCCCAACCCCATGTCTACAAAGCCTCAGGATCAGCTCCTCTGCTCTTTTTTTTTAAAGATTTATTTATTTATTATATGTAAGAAGACTGTAGCTGTCTTCAGACACTCCAGAAGAGGGCGTCAGATCGTCAGATCTTGTTACAGATAGTTGTGAGCCACCATGTGGTTGCTGGGATTCAAACTCCCGGACCTTCGGAAGAGCAGTCGGGTGCTCTTACCCACTGAGCCATCTCACCAGCCCCGCTCCTCTGCTCTTAATTTTTGTTGTTGGTTCTTTGAGACACATTCCCATGCAGCCCATGTGGCCCTGAACTTCTCTGTAGCCAAGATGGGCCTTGAATTCCTGTTCCTCCTGTCTCTACTTCCTTAATACTTGTGTTATGGCCCACTCCACTACCTGGCTGCGTTTCTCCTTGATGTAAGAAACTTCTTGTCCTTAAGGGTTATTGATTCCCTGGCACACAGCTCTGAGCCACCTGTGCGCTGCCGTTATCACAGCATCCTTATCATATCCAGAGACAAGCTGCTTCTGTGAGATCAGAGAGAGGCCATGGGCTGGAAACACACAGGCGGGAACCTTTGAGGGACACTGAAAAGTTCTGGGTGGTGGCTTCTTGGGTGTCCATAACCGTCACAACTTCTCAATCACACTTGAAATTTGTGCAGTTTACTGTATATACATCGCACCTAAACTTTATACCCACAGAGATACACATTCTATCCCCAAGAAGCCTTCTTAAAATACCAAAAACCCTAATAGAGAGGTGCTGAAAGGTCCACACACACACACACAAAAAGGCTCTGACAGGAGCCCAACTGCAAGGGTTCTGGATGCTTAAAATTATGACAGTAGTTAAAGAAATTAGGATACATCTATAAGATGGACAATGGTGAAGTTAAAAAAAAAATCATGTTTTTTTTTTTTAGGCTTTTTACTTCATGTGTCCATACGGTGTTTGTCTGAATGTATGTCTGTATGCTGTGTTGAGCAGTGTCGGTGAAGGCCAGGAGAGACAGATCGTTACAGATGGTTGAGCCACCATGTGGGTGCTGGGAGTTGAATCTGGGCCATCTCTCCAGACCTCAAAATCATGTTTCTGAAGAAAATGATTATGTGAGAACATGCTCACAATACGACATCAAACAAAAATGCAGACTATAAACCCGGGATCCTAAGGTGGGGAAGATAGCACGTGCCTGTGAACCCAGCACACAGAGCCTGAGCAGGGGATTTCCCATTTGAGGCCAGCCTTATGAGACCCCCTCTCACCAATAGGCAGGGGGCAGGAGGGCTGGCTCAGGGGTTAAGAGTACTTGTTATTCTTGCCGAGGAACTGGGTTCGATTCCCAGCACCCACATGGTGGCTCATAACCATCTGCAATTCAAGCACATGCATGGTTCATAGACATACAAGCAGGCAAATTCACACACATTAAAAAGCGATTTTTAAAAGTCTAAAAAATGGGGGACTGGCGAGATGGCTCAGTGGGAAAGAGCACTGACTGCTCTTCCGAAGGTCCAGAGTTCAAATCCCAGCAACCACATGGTGGCTCACAACCACCCATAATGAGATCTGACGCCCTCTTCTGGTATGTCTGAAGTCAGCTACAGTGTACTTATGTATAATAATGAATAAATCTTTGAAGAAAAAAAAGTCTAAAAAATGGGGGTAGTATACATCCTTAGGAGAGAAGGAGATAGTGGGGAAGACAAGAAGAGACCCAGACTCACAGAAAGAACAACACTGAAAGCAGCCTTTCCCCTCTTTTCTCTTTACACCTCTTTCAAACAAAACAGAACAAAATTCCCCCAAATCCACCACCATCAAAAACAATTGTGTAACTGCCAGCAGTTATTACATATTAGTGTTAATAATCTGTTTTCTTTAAAAAGCTGAACCTCATTTGAGTATCGACATATTTGTCTGTTTGTGTGTGTGCTATCTGTGGCACACTGGTGGAGGTCAAACGATGACTCGTGTGAGCCAGTTCCCTTCTGCCACCACGTGAGTTGGGTTCCTGGGGTCAAGCTCAGATCACCTTTACCTGCTGAGCCACCTAATGGATGAGAGGAAGGTGACAGTGTGACAGTGTACAGGCTTTTGCTATCTGTAGCCCAGGCTGGCCCAGAAGTCTTGGCCCTCTTGGTCTAACCTTCTGAGGGCTGAGATGGGAGGTGTATGCTCCCACACCCGGCCTAGGAGAACTGCCACTCCATGCTTTGTCTATGGGGGAGAATGTGGTGACAGCAGCGGCTAGAAGTGCAGGAGGTGGCTGTGAGTACCATAAACAGTGTCACCATGAGCTACTTGGGCCGGCTTCCCTAATTTCGTGCAGACACATGCAGCCCCTCTCTTCTTCATGCTAAGGTCCTTTCCAGCCAGCACAGCCTCATGCACTAGAACCTGGGGGCTCTGTGGGCTTCACCATGCACATAGTCAGGCTCTCATGCATATGCACACAGTCAGGCTCTCATGCATATTCTCTATGTACAGCCAGGACCAAGTATAACTAACTGTCCAGGTCTAACAGCCCCATGTTACAAGAAACAATCCCAACTAGGGGACAATGGAGAATATGATGACACTAAGTCACACACACACACACACACACACACACACACACACACACACGCACGTACCCATGCACGCACGCACGCACGCACGCACGCACACATACACTCCCAGTTTGCTCAGCAAGGACCATCCGATTCAAACTTGGGGACAAAAAAAAGAATGAAAGAAAGGAAGGATGGAAGAGAGTAGTCGGTGAGCCGAGGTGGTTTGGGTGAGGAGACCACACCTCTGACGTCTCCTGCATGCACATGACTAACGCTGCATGCATGCAGACCACTGTGTGGCCTGCCTGAGGGACAAACCCCAAACTAAAGCGACTGTGGCCAGCCATTCTCCTCCAACAGATCTCAGGGAGTCTCATGGGTCAGGGCTCTTCCACTGCTCGCCCTCTGCCAGGGCTTCCAGGTGGCCACGGCTCCTGTGTAACACGCACACGAGGTTGCTACAGGTGAGTGTGTGTTCCCCTCCATCACAGGTGACACTCACACTCCTTCTTGACTGCTCTGGATCCTGGGAACATGGCAGTCTCTTTCATCTCATCAGAATTTCTCTGGGATGTGTCTGGTGGCGTGGGAGACAACTGAACCAAGACTCGTCTTTTGAATAGGACCAGGTTCCTAGGGCACAGAAGCCCTGTGGGCCACACAAATGCCCTTCCACACACGTACACCCAGAGATGGCAGGAAGGGTCATAAAGGAGGGGCCTGACCCTTGGGTAGTTGGAGCAAGGTTCCAGGGCCCACTCATGGTTCTGGCTTCCCAAGGAATTCTGGGTTGGGGTTTGGCTACTGTTTCTCATGCTGACAAAAGTTCCCATTGTATTCCTCCCTACTCGAGCCTTGTGGCCTCCCACTGTACCTGCCTCTTGAGTAAGGAGTATCCCTGCCTTCTCAGGACACTCCGAGGGATCTCTCCCAGGTAGAGTCTGGCTCCAGATATTCATGAGAGGCCAGACCTAGGGCACAAGACACCTAGAGGTTTCAGGCACAAGAATTCTTCTTGATTTCTTTCAAAGTAGGGTTTCTTTCTGGCTGGTAGTAGCCCACGTCCACACAAAGGGGAGAGGACACTCTATGAAAGTAGCCGAGATGCTATCTTGCTGCCTACCATAGCTCTGTTTCTTCCAAAGCAAGGTGAGCTTCCTTGCATGCCCCCTATCATAGGTCACCCCCAAAGCAGCAAGACCCCCTTAGCACCCACACTGACATGCATGCTCCCACAAAGCCACCAATCAGAAGGTTGCACAGAACCCTGGTAACAGACAAGTCCATCACATACACACAGCAACGTGGACAGAAAAGTGTCCCGGAAGCCCCCCCCGCCTCCCCTCCCCCCGAAAGCACTCACCGGGAGGAGGTGAAGAGGGAACCATTGACTCCACCAAATGTGGACAGAGCAACAGAAATGGGCATGATCCACGCCATGACCCCAAGGAGCTTCTCTCCAAAAGTCTGGGTGTGGGGGGGAAACAAGAAATGAATGGAGACAAAGAGGTGAAACCCCCATTCCAGTCTATTCTTCACTTTCGGGGTGCTTGTCTCCCTCCTAACCTGCTGACTCTCTCTGGCTAATCTTGAGAGCCCCGGCCCAGACTGCCATCCCACAGGGGCAACTACACATCCAAAACACACGCTGTGGCTTAGCTAGCTGAGGGGGCAGCGTGTGGTGGTGATAGCAGTGATGAGCTAACACTTATCCTTGCTTGTGGATGAGGAAACCGAGGGGCTTAGTGACCTATAGCTGACCTCAGACTGGACACTGGGGGAATGAAGGGGTCAGGAGCAGAGGCCAGGAGCTGTAAGTCAACCCTGTGCACACTACAGATGTTTCGGCACAGGGAGATGCACAGACTTGCAGTCAGATTCAGTTCCTACCCCCTCCTTCAACACACTTACTTCTTTATTCTTTTCAGTGCTGGGGTCAAGCCCAGGGCCTTGCTTGTGTGAAGCGCATGCTCTGTCACTGAGCTATTGTCTCAGCCCTGGGTTTGCTATGTGCAGGCTTTAGTTTCCCATGTATAAAATAGAAATGGACCCTTAGTCAGACTTCCCAAATTCACAGAAGCAGACCATGATGGTAGGAAAATAAGGACCAGCTGTTTTTGTTTTTTTCTTTTGAGACAGGGTTTCTCTGTGTAGCCCTGGCTGTCCTGGAACTCACTCTGTAGACCAGGCTGGCCTCGAACTCAGAGATCTGCATCTGCCTGCCTCTGTCTTCTGAGTGCTGGGATGAAAGACATGTGCCACCACAGCCCAGCACAACTGGCTATTTCTTTAGCTGAGAAAGAAACAGTTGTGAATTTATAGATGAGACTTCACATGCACGTACATGTGCATATATAGTTTAGGGATGAACCCTTTCTAGACTCTATGAGTCACGCTTATAGCATGAGCCTGGAGAGCTGGTGTCTAGAATAGATGTCCTGCTGGGCCTGGAGTCTGCTGGCTTTAGGAGGAGGTGGCCACAGGACATGGCAGGATATATTTATTTTCAAAGATGAGACATGTCATGACAGTGTTGGGTCTGAAGCGAAATGAAGGCTCAGCATGACTCCTGGACCTCCCTCAGATAGTAGGTGTTCTGTGATCTCTTTGTCCAAAGGGCATAAATGACTCTGATTTCTGAACTATTTACTGGCATGCACGTGCGCACATGCCCATGTGTATGTGTGTATCTATGTGTATTTGTATGCCTGTGTGGGTGCGTCTATGTGTGTACATGTGCATGTGCATGTGTGGGTGTGGGTGTGGTGTCTATGTGTGAATATGTACATGTGGATGGAACACAGGGCTTTGCACTTTGCTTCAGAATCACACCCTTAGCCCTTCAATATCCAGCTTTCCCCGATGAGAGCAATCAGTTTGCCTGAGTTTGCATGATTCCCAGAGAAAGAAAAGAAGAACAGAGAGAATCCGTGTGCCTTGTACAGTGCATGTTTCCATGTGAACCAGTCTGTCTTCCATAATCTGCAAGTTTACACGAGACAGTGAACTTGTTCCATAAAACATTAGATATTTCAATACGAAAGGCTATATAGACTCTGTGGCAACTTCTCAGGCAATCATGGTCGCTGTTTTGGAACTAACCCCACCACTAGTTTGCTCCTGGGCACTTGGAAGATACCCTGTGGAGGGAGGACGCATGCAGATTTCAGCCTGAGGAGGTGGGATTCCATGAGGCTAAACAGGCAGATCCACACTGGCGTTCTGGGTCGGGGCCCCTGAGCGATTTCTTACCACAGCAACTGCATTGGAGGCCAGCAGCTCCTGGGGGGACATGGCAGTGACATATGCGATATTAGCAAAGACGTACACAAATGTGACCAGTGGGATGGAGATGAAGATGGCTCTAGGAAGGTTCCTGTAGAAGGAGAGGAGGTCAGAGGGAAGCCTGTATCAGGGTAATGTTCTGCTGGGGAACTTCAGGAGCTTCGACCTACTGTCTCTTGGCTGTTCCTCTATTTGGGAGGTAGGTTCTGACTCAGGTGGAGTAGGAAATGGAACACCTTAGGTCTAGAAATATGTTTCACCTGATTATCATCTCCTGACTCAGATCTGGACTATGCACCCTTCCTACTTTCTTAAAGATATAAAGCTGGGCCTGGCTCCTAACAGATAAAATGCCGAGACATCCCATGATAGCTCCTTCTCTGTCGCACTGTCCTGCACAGCTCGTGGTCGTTCAGTCGCCCTGGGACAGTCATAGGGTCCTTCCCCTTCTCTTAACAGGGTGGATGGTAAATGGTTCAAATTCCTGGGACATCAACTGTGGCTTCACAGTAGACCAGGAAATGTTCTGGAGAGGGGCAAGAAGTAAGTCTGCGTTTCCTTTTTCCAGAGGTGGGTCCCGTGCGGCCTAAGACTGAGTAGAAGAGCTAACCTCATTTGACTCACTTGTAAGGATCCACAAGTTCCTCAGTCACATAATTAAGGAAGTTCCAGCCGCCATAGGCAAAGGAGCCCTGGAGGAATGCCAGGGCGACCAGGCCGATGTCAGGTTCTTGGAAATTCTCGAATGCATTTTTTGGCTCCAGCCAAAAGAATTCTCCTGTGGACACAACAGGCAGGAGGCTGCTCAGAGAGATGTGCTCAGGCCCATTAGCCCAAGGGCCACCCCATGCATTGTCTTGACCTCCCCTGTAGTGATATGCTAGCTCCTTGTTTGTTCTTCAGTGAACCTTATGTGTGAGAGAAGGCCAGTAAGAGGAAATCCAGGGCCAGGACCTCCCGGAACCTGGAACCTCGGAACCAGGAGTCTAAACAGGGGCTCTGGCTCAAAGCGCAGCTCAGGACGTTCTTTTCAAAAAGGCAACAACATTATTTAGAAGGAAAGTTCATGTAAATGGAGAAGTTAGTGTCATGGCAGTCTCTGGACTACTTTTCTTGATATACTATTTGTGTTTCGTGAAGAAGGCATCAAGAGCAACCAACACTCAAGTTCTCACAGACCTCGAGCATTCTGTCAGTTCAAGTCTATTTTGTTTACTTTGCCCATAGCCCATCACTTCCTAAGGGATATTTGGTTTTCTTTTGGATCCTTTGGTAAAAAAAAGATGCTGGGGGGTTGGACTGGAGAGATGGCTCAGCAGTTCAGAGCACTTGCGGTACCTACAGAGCATCCAGGTTCTCTATCCTCAGCACCCATATGGTGGGTGGTTCACAACCAGGTGATCCAGTGTTCTCTACTGGCTTTATGGGCACTAGGCATGCACATGGCACACATATATGTGCAGGCAAAACACTTACACATATAAAATATCAAATACATATGATACATATATAGCAGAATAAACCTTTTTTTTTTTTTTTTTAAGCTTCTGGGTTGAAGATGTAGCTTTGTATTAGAGGGCATGTGCAAAACCCAGGTTTGAGTATATACACCCACACCACATATACCCACAGCTTCTGACTAAATAAGGCTGGGATAAGACAGAGTAATTGGCTCTGCTATTTAGACAATGGTAACCCAGCATTAGGACAAGAAATAAGGAGGTTTGTGTGATCGGGAGAGAGAACTGAGAACTGAGGTTAGGAAAGATTCATTATCTTTGAGAAGATAGCACAATGTTTCCTAAGCCTAAATTCCTGGAAACAATATGTCCGTCCGTCCATCCCCCCCCCCACTCCCCAGGGCTTAATTCCACTGATTAAAATGATCAAGGGGAGTATCTAGTACAGAGCTTGTGAGCAGGCAGGAGGTGCTCCTGTTTGTCATCTCATTTTCTCCAAGAGGCAGTGACGCTGTGCAGAGCCCAGCAGTGCTGTGGGTCCCATGGAAACCAAATCCAGATCAAATCCGATGGGGAATGTTGGCAGAAGTCTCAAGAATGTAGCTCGCTTTCCCCCTGGAGACTATGAGCAATATTGAAATATATGAAATTCTCTTCTTCTGTTCTTCATTTTAAGATATTAACCAAGTACAAACAGAAAACGCAAGAAATGTCTTCCCTGGGGTTGTGGCAAAATAAGAACTGAGTACAGAGATTTGGGGTCCTTGCTTAGCTGTGTTAGTCCTGAAGCAAGTGTAGAGAGCTCTTTGCAAAGTGGTGGATGGGAGTGGAAGTGGGCATCCATAATCCAGAGGAAAACACCGTCTGATCCCCTTTGTCAAATAAGTGAACAACAGAAGCCAGTCAAGGTCACGACTTGGGAATCTCAGGATGAGTCCATGCAAGGGGTGGGAAGTCGTGCGGAGCCCTGTGGTCCCCTCCACATTTACCTTTGCATATCTGCACAATACCCATGATGATGATCAGAGCCAGGGCCAGGAGCTTCCCAGCGGTGAAGATATCTTGAACCCGGGTGGCCCATCGGACACTGGAGCAGTTGACCCATGTGAGGAGCACTGAAATGACAGCACCAGAGAGGCTCTCAGCCGCTGCAGGACACCCGCTGCTCAGAAGGACACTGTTCCGGCTTCCCAACCTCACACACGCAGCCCCAGTGACCAGAAACTTTGGCTCGGTTAATAGGTTACAATGGGGATTACATGCCCCAAATTAGAGCTTGATCAGAGCACTCGTTCCCTGTCCAGGGCTAGAGGCCAGGGGCAGGCAGGGAAGTGTGGGCACTGACTCAGGAGGCTTAGTCCTGATCAGGGTACAGAATGGACTTAGGATTCCAGTTATTTCCCTTCATGGTGATCTCTGAGCCACAAGGATAATCTTGGATATAGCCTTTCTGAGCCTGGTTCCGGGGCAACAGAGGGTTAGGGACTCCTGTTAGGTTTATTAAAGTATAAAATTCACCGCAAAGCACTAAAAAACAACAACAAAATCCTTTGTCTTCCTGCTTCAGCCTCCTCTACAAGGGTCTGAATGACAGGCTAGTGCCACCCCATCCACATCAAAGCTCACCTTTTTAAAGAGCACATTTTGATGAGATTTGGCAGATGAATTGTTCATCATCATCATACTCGATATTCCCAACATTCTGAAAACATGCCTCTGTGTTCTGCTCCTTTCTATTTACACATCCTCTACCCCTGTGACTGGTAACCACTAATCTGATTTTTTTTCCTATAATTGTGTCTTTTCCAAAATGTCACACAAATGGAATTACAGGCCTTTGGATCTGACTTCTTCCATCAAACATAATGCTTTAAGATCTATGTATTTTGTTACATATTAACAGCTGGGTTTCATTGTTAGATACTATTCATTCCATTATATAGATACAAGCCTTCTTTTTCCATTCTGATGGA
This sequence comes from Mus pahari, assembly GCF_900095145.1. Classification (NCBI taxonomy): domain Eukaryota; kingdom Metazoa; phylum Chordata; class Mammalia; order Rodentia; family Muridae; genus Mus; species Mus pahari. The sequence continues at coordinate 45,862,366 of NC_034597.1, forward strand.
TCAGCAGGTCCTGCTAGTTTGGGGTTATTATACATCTAAAGCTACATACAAAGAATCCCAGTGTGTCAGGGCCTGCAATCCCAACAGGAGATGATGTCTAAGAATTGCTGAAACTTCAAGGTCAGCCTGGGTTACAAAAGGAGTTCTGGGCTAGCCTAGACTTTGTTATAACACCCTGCCTCAACAACCTAAACTCTATCAATGAACCAACCTCTACAAGACCCCCGACCTTTCAAAGAGCTGGAAAATGGTGGCATATATTCCTTTTTATATATACGAAGAAGAATAGAGTCTTTACCAACCAGAAAGGCAAACTTTAGGCAGCTATCATCTTTTTTTTTTTTTTTTTTTTAGATTTATTTATTTATTGTATGTAAGTACACCGTAGCTGTCTTCAGACACTCCAGAAGAAGGCATCAGATCTCATTAGGGATGGCTGTGAGCCACCATGTGATTGCTGGGATCTGAACTCAGGACCTTTGGAAGAGTAGTCGGTGCTCTTAACCGCTGAGCCATCTCTCCAGCCCCCCATCTATCATCTTTTAAACTAAAAATTAGAAAGCAGTAGAGACAAACTGTTGAGATATTTCCCCATACTGTGATGAAAACCTTCAACATGAAAATATAAGTCTGAGAGCTGTAAGACATGTATACAATATGTCAAGGTTGCCAGGTTTCCTCAAAACAGCACCGATGATCACAGTTAAAGGTGTTAAAAATCTGGGCTGGAGAGATGGCTCAGTAGCTAAGAGCACTGACTGCTCTTCCAGAGGTCTTGAGTTCAATTCCCAGCACCCACATGGTGGCTCACAACCATCTGCAATAGGATCTGATGCCCTCTTCTGGTGTGTCTGAAGACAACTACAGTGTATTCATATACATAAACTAAATAAATAATTCTTTAAAAGGGGGTTGCTTAAAAGCCATTACAACAATATTTCTGAAATGCAGCTTTCCTCTTCTCCAGTGATGCCCCTAAAAAAGACAAACGTGTCATGCACGGGGTAAAAAGGCTTTAAAGTTTCCAGAAGATCCAAAGTTTTCACTGTCGTTTCTCCATCATTCTTAGAGAAGGGAAGAGAATGCGCTTCTGGCCCTGGCTTCTCCTGAAGAACTAGGGGATCACACTTGTCTGGAGACTGGCCTGGTGGGAGAGGGGACTGTGTTCATCATTTGGAGAGAGGGAGTAGGGAATGGTTTCCCCGAGCTCCTCATTTATGTCCCTTACCCTTGGGAGAGAGGCCTCAGGAAAGTCAAATGTCTTTTCAAGCTCAGGTGTCAAACGTCCTTAGTAAGAGCTGCTGTGAGTGAGAGGCAGCACTGCAAGCTCATTACAACATCATCATCATCATCATCATCATCATCAACAACAACATCAATGACAACAACATTAACAACATCAACATCAACAACAACAACATCAACAACAACATCAACAACAACATTAACAACATCAGCATTAACAACAATAACAACATCATCAACAATAACAACATCATCAACAACATCAACATCAATAACAACAACATCAACAACAATAACATCATCATCATCAACAACAACATCATCAACATCACCACCAACAACATCAACATCAACAAGACATTTGCCTCTAGATCCTTTTTACTATTTTTTATTTAAGTTTATGTGTGTGTGTCTATATGTATCTATGTGTGTCCGTGCTACTGGTGTGTGGGTATCTCTGGAGACCAGATAAGGCCATTAGGTCTCCTGGAATGAGTTCAAGGTAGTTGCAAACTACTGGGTGGTGGTGGTGGTGGTGGTGGTGGCCACGAACCAAACCTGGGACCTCTTGAAGAGAAGCAAATGCCCTTAACTGCTGAGCCATCTCTTCAGCCCCTATATCTTATTAATTTATTTTTTTAAAAAACTTTATTTTAGCCAGGTGTGGTAGTGCACCCCTTTAATCCCAGCACTTGGGAATCAGAAGCAGAGATCTCTTTGAGTTCAAGGCCACCCTGGTTTGCCACCCTGGTAGCCTATTTGATTTTTTTCTTAAAAAACCAAAATGGAAAAAACCCCTTATTTTATTACTATTGTACGTGTGGAAAGTGGTCACATGTCATGGCGCCATGTGCAGAAGTCAGAGGACAGCTCTGAGGGTTGGTGCTCTCCTTGAAGTTCTGAGGACTGAACTCATGTCACCCAGTTTGTGTGGCAAGAGCTGAACCTGCTGAACCATCTCTTGAGCAACCTCAGCATCCCCCCAAGTCTTTGGTTAGAGTTTTTATTTCTTGTGAGTCAATAACCAGGGATAGAATTCTGGTCATACGTACACATAGATCTATATTTAGTTTTAGAAGGAAGTGTTGTATGTTTCTCAGTGACGAGTGACAGTAGGTTCTCGGGTGCCTGCCTGCTCCCCAGCTACCTGTCTATGTTCTTTGGTAGCACCAGGTAGTGGTGCCTCCAGCTCTGCTCCCTTACCTAGGAGTCACTGCTGCACTTTTAACAATGTGGAACCTGCCTGACTGGCCAAGTGTGCAGAGGCCTAACGCTGGGTGGGCTTCATGGCTGCACTGTCTAGACAACTCCCGGGAGCTGTGGCTTGCAAAAGCTCTTTTTCTTTTCCTCTCTCTCTTCTCTCTCTTCTCTCTCTCTCTCTCTCTCTCTCTCTCTCTCTCTCTCTCTCTCTCTCTCTCCTTTCTCTTTCTCCTTCTCTCTTTCTTTTGCATTTATTTAATTTTTGTTTGCCCTTGTTTTTAGACTACAATTCACTCTGTAGACCAGACTGGCCTTGAATTTACAGATACCTGCCTGCCTCTGCTGGGATTAAAGGTTTGCACAACCATGTCTGGCAAAAGCATGAATCTTAAAAGCATGAGTCTTACGAAGTACTTGAGAACAAAGGGGGGAGATTTTTGCCTGGCTTTCCTTTTCCTGAGTGGTGATCAGGATACTTTCTAGTGCTCAAAAGGTCCACGCAACACTGTGAAAGCATGGACTACTTCTCTTTCAGGCCTCCCATGGGCTCTGACTCCATTTGAATGGCTAAGTTAGAGCAACACCTTATCCTTAAATGGACTCCTATTTTCCAAGTGTTTCCCAACCTCGCTGGACCTTGAGGACATGTCATCAGGGCAGGAAGTTCCTGCATTACAGCTATCTGTGATCTTCTTCCCTGTATTGCTTTGCACTGGCAAACTTTTCCCATCTTTCCAGACCTGCCTGTTCCACGAAGCTTTGTCATTTTATTGATTCCCAGCCTTTTGCCTGCGAGGGAAGCTATATCAGTCATATTTTATAGATCGGATACAAAGTTTGTCCTTGGGACAGTTGCAGACCATTTTGCTAATATCTCATTGTGGTACCTGTTCATATTCAAGTTACCTGAGGCAGGTGGGCTGCTCTGAGATCAAGACTACCCTAGAGTACACACTGACTACTGGGTTAGCCAGGGTTGCATATTAAAATTCAGTCTTTTTTTCCCCAAATATATATATGTGTGTGTGTATTAAAAATTTCCTCAAAAAAACTCCCAAAAACAAACAAACAAAAAATTGCACCGGGTGTGGTGGTGCACACCTTTAATCCCAGCACTCGGGAGGCAGAGGCAGGCGGATATCTGAGTTCAATGCCAGCCTGGTCTACAGAGTGAGTTCTAGGACAGCCAGGGCTACACAGAGAAACCCTGTCTCGAAAAACAAACAAAACAAAACAAACAAAACAAAAAAAATTTCCTTTCCTTTTTTAAAAAAATCTTTTTCATGCCTTTAGCTCCCAAGCATATCATCAATGCCTACAAACAGCAGAAGCACAACAAATATTTAATAAAGCAAGAAAATGCCATAATCCATTAGTTCTGCAGTTCCGGTCTGCATTCCACAGTGCGCACCACTCTCCCCTGTTCCCTTAGAATTTCATTAACTGTGGAGACAATCCCTAGTTGTTTTCAGAGTGGAAAGAGTAACGGGAAATTTGACTTTTGAGAGTAGAAACTCCCGATTCCCCATGCAAGAGCGATTAGCCAACCTGCTATCATAGCAGAAAAATCAAAACATGCTGCTGGACGACCGCTGGACAAGGGATTTTAACTGCCTGAACAGGGAGAACATTTTGTAAATACTAGAATGTTCCAAATGGACAGAGATCTTGATAAATACGCATTTGGTTATCTTACTCAATTCAATAAGGACTTTAGGATCACGTGCCTGGTGATAATCCAACCCAAGACACTAAACAACTTGGCCGTGACCTCATCTTCTCCCCAGAGCCCGGAGGCACGCTGGGTACAGGGCCAGGTGTCCTATACCCAGAAATTCGGGCAGAAACAGCAGCGATGACTAAAGGGTGAATTATAAAAAGAAGAATAGAAAACAGAACCCACATGGCAAAGCCACATGGCTCAGGGAAGGGTAAGGATTTGAAAGCAAGGGCTTGGGTCTCGACCGCCCCTACCCTATTCCCATGAACAAAATCATCTCCACCAAGGGGAGGTGAGGAAAGGGTGGAGAGATGACAAGAAAGTGCTTGAGGAAACCAAAGGCAGAGCGGGACAAACCCACTAGAGGGAGAATCCTTCCCTGTGTGCTGGGCTAGAAAACATCAAATCCTCTTTACAAAACGCAGGGAGACTTTGGTGACCAAAGGACAGGCATTCTGTCATGTAGTCTTGTTGATGTCTTCTGTTACCTGCAAACTTCACAAGATCTCAGACCTTGACTAATATTTAACCTTTCACTGTTAGAGAGCTCTTCCAGGAGCAAGACATATGTGGAGAAGGAACTAGGGTGAGCAGATGACCTGTGCCCCCAGTCTTGGCCAAACAATGTCACAGGCCCCAGTCTTACCCTTCACCCTTTGGTTGGGCCACCATAGCATGTGACTGAGAGAAGAGAGGGTACTTTGAGTCTCCTGGTACAGCAGAACAGCCTCCCTCACAGCAGCTGAAACCTGAGCCTCCAGGCAGAGAGGAAAGGTCAGAGAGTGAAGGCAATACTTGCTGGGGGTTTGCCAAGGCCTTCTGTGTGCAGGAAGCCTGCTGCGGCCCATCTGACACCCAGCACCCCTTGCCGCTGGCCAGCCACCATGCTCTCTGTCTCTCTGCACAGCTAGACCCTGACTTCTGCATGCCTGGAATCTAGTGACTTAGGAAAGCCACACTCTGTCCCTACCTCTCTCCTTCCTTCCATCTCTCTCAAACAGGACCTTGATAAGTGGCCCAAGCTGGCCCCCAAGACTCTCCAACTCAGCAGGGACCACTGGCCCTATAGCTTGGAACATAAAGATTCCTACCTGCCCATCACCCATCTACGTGGGCTCTACCGAGGTCGGGCCCTCTGGTATGAGAGTGAGTTGAGAGATAACTGGAATCTAGGCGTAGTGGTACATGCCTGTCATCCCAGTACCCAGGAGGCTGAGGCTATGGGGCAGACATGACTTCGAGGTCATCTTTGGCTGCTTAATGAATTCCAGGCTAGCCTGAGCTACAGAGACCTTGCACTCCCCTCTCAACTCCTCTCCTCTAAACCCAAAAGAAACAAGAATGGTGAGCACAAAATGATGTGTTGAGAGCAGAGATAGCATGGGTGTCAGCGAGTCCATATTGGGCCCAGGCCAGCACAGGGGATCTTGTAGAAGGGGCCCCCATCTATGTGAACTTTATAGCTTTGGTCTAGCTAGAAAAAAGCAATGGAAAACTCTAGTTCTTGTACATAGTAAGTGGTCACTAGTTTCTACAGCTCTGTGGAACTCCATGCTTATCTGATTTGGGTGTCTTCCTCTCTCTCTCTCTCTCTCTCTCTCTCTCTCTCTCTCTCTCTCTCTCTCCTCTCTCCTCTCTCCTCTCTCCTCTCTCCTCTCTCCTCTCTCCTCTCCCTCTCTGTTTGAGAGGGACAGACGGAGGAAGGGATAGAGGGAGAGAGGGAGGGAGGGAGAAGGGAGGAAGAGTGTGTGTGAGAGGAGCAGAAGGGTGCTTGACTAGTGTTCATGAGGTCCTACATTCAATTCCTAGTGCTTGTAAGAAAAACAAACCCAAACTAGAAAGCAACCATGGCCAGAAAGATGACTCAGGGTATAAAGGTGTTCTCTGCGGAGGCTGAAGACCTGAGTTTCATCCCTAGGACCCACATGGTAGAAGGGGAAAAATCAATTGCTCCAAGTTATCCTCTGAGCTCCTTCCTTTGCAGCCTAGCATATGTCCCCTTCCCCAACATGCGTGCACACCCCCCCACACACACACATACACACACTCGCACGTACATAGATATTAAGGGCTGGTACTTAATCTTCCAACATTTAGGTGTGGAAAGATTCAGTGCTCTTGACTCCACCTGCCAATCTGCATGCCCATTATGGAGGGGGCTTGGAAACTCTTGTTCCCAAAAGAGAACATGTGCTCAGCTTCACCTCATTTTGACGCTCCTTAGGAAGCACAGAAGTTTCCCCTTTACTTCCTTTGCATTGAAGAGGCTTCATCAGGCTCTTCTTAGGAAGTCAGAATGACGGCCATCCGAAAGACGCCAACATTCTGAGCCTTAGGATTTGTAAATATTGAAAAGGAACGTTGTCAATGTGATTCAGCTAAGAATCTGGAGAGATGGAGCTTACGCTGGATGATCTGAATAAGCGCAAATGTAGTCATAAGAGTCCGAACAAGAGGGAGACAAGAGCCACAAAAGAGGATTGAGGATGGAGATGAGAGAAAGATGGGACTAGGGAGAGAGGGAGAAAAGGAAGGAAGAAGGGAAGGAGAAAGAGTTGAAGATGCTGTGGCTGACTCTGACGACAGAGGGTCCATGAGCCAAGGAATGCAGGACCCTAGAAACCAGAAAAACCAAATAAACAACTCTCCGTGCAGTCCCTGGAGATACACAGCCTTGCTGACACTTGAGTTTAGGACCTCTGACCTCCAAGATGACAAGTTGTGGGTTGTAAGCCACTAAGAGTATGATAATTTAACTCGGCAGCAGTAAAAATGGAATACAGGGACAGACACTGCAGAAAGAGCAGAAAGCAGGACCTGTCTTCAAATAGAAAAGCATTTAAAGAGCGACTGGGTGGAGCTGGGGTGAGGTTCTCAGCGGTGGAGTATGCACTGATCACGTGTCCCAGGGCAAGTTTCAGCACCAAAACATCAGCACTAAAAACAGCAGTGGGGCGAAATGCGGGGTGGGGGTGGGGGGACTCCAGGGTCCAGCGGCAGGAGCTCGGCCCTCTAGAAGTGGGCTAGTGAAGGTGAGGTCACCAGTGTGCCAGTGTAGGGAACACACTTCCATACTGCAAGGTGACATGCCAACACTTCTGGTTGCCTAACCTAGCTGGGACCCCACAACTAAAGCATCAACCCTGTTCTTCCTGCCTGAGTGACAGTCCTGCAGTGGACAACAGGTGCTTCCCTCTTTAGAGAAACCCAAAGGACAGGAGACAATGTTTCTTCTCCATCTAAGTCATGGTCCTCAACCCTCCTAATGCTGGGGTCCTTTAACCCACTTCCTCATGTTGTGGTGACCCCCCTAACCCCCACCACAAAATTATTTTTGTGGCTACTTCAGAACTGTAACGGTGCTACTGTTATGAGTTGTAATGTAAATATCTGTGTTTTCTGAGGGTCTTAGGTGACCCCTGCAAAAGGGGAATTTGACTCCCAAAGAGGTTATGACATACATGTTGAGAACCACTGATGTAATCCCAGGGACCCCCTCAAAATTCTCTCTCTATTCCAACCAGCTTCAGGTTCACATGGACAACCCTACCTCCAAAGCAAAAGAACAAAACAAAAATCAACAACTCAGGTCCAGCTTCTGCCGAGGCAAGTGGGCGCTAGATGCCAGGACATCCACGGCCTCCATTTCTTTGTTTTTTGTCCCCTTGCTTGTCCGTTTTGGAGACAGAGTTTCATAATCCCTTGCTGGCCACCAACTCGCTATGTAGTTGAGGATGAATTGGAACTCCTGATTCTCCTTGACTCCATCTCCCAAGTGCTGGGGTTACCCGTGTGCACTGCCATGCCTGGCTCGCCTCCATTGTTTTGTTGGTCTCCTTATTTTATTAGCCTGAACTTATAATCAAGGGTCATGAGAGAAGTTAAGAGTGCAAGCCAAAAGACTGGGGCTGGGGCTTAAGGGTCGAGTGCTGCTTTGCCTGTCTTAGGCTCTGGCCCCAGTCCCCAGTTCTGAGGAAAACAGTAAGCAAACAAAGGCTTAAGAGAGAATCTGGAGAGCCTGTGGCTGGCTGAGTTCCTCAAGTCATTCCTCAAGTCAGAGCTAGAAGGACATACTACATACTACTGTGTTGTCAGACATACTGTGATGGAACTCATTCGTGATTTCTCTAGGCTAAGTCCACTAGGTGGAAAGACACACAAGCTTAAGGGTGGACAAGGATCACGGTAGTGCACAGAGTCATTTATCGATTATAAACTTTACATAGAAGAGGCTATTTAAAATTCATCTCTCAAGACCATTTGAAATAAAACGCCAGTGGTCAGTAGTTTAAACATGTCTTCATTTAGAATGTTTTAAATACAGATTAGGGAGTCCTCAGAACATACAGTCAGGGCTATGTCTGCTACTCTAACCCCTGGCCAGAGGAAGAGCAGGTAAGTTTGGGGTGTCAGTTGAGGGCACACCTGGTAAGCAGAACTCAGAATGGCTGGTATGTGGAGTGATATAGTGTTAAGGGGTGGGTAGTAGTAACTCGGAGGGAAGGTGATAGAAATGTTTCCTCAGAGGGACTTGGCACGTTTAACTCTGATAGGACTTTGAAACCTGAATTACGCACAGCCACAGTTCCCTCCCTTAGTCGCTGATAGCAGGACGCCCAGGCACGTCAGTCAACCTCTCTGCCCCTCGCTCTCTGTGTCTAGAAACAGGCCATTGCGTCCTATGAAGATATCTTGTAGTCTGTGTGTTACTGTCAAAAATTTTAGGTGGATAATTTAAAAAAAAAGTTTATAAGCATTCCTGAGTTTATAAACATAAACTCAAAAAGAGCATGAGCCAGACTCTGTGATACAGGTCTGTAATCCCAGCTTCTTAGGAGACCAGAGGCAGAAGGATGTGAGTTCAAAGCCTGTGTGTACTATGAGGGTGGGTCCAAGGCCAGCTAGAGCAACTTAATAAGACTCTATTTCAAAAATTAAAGAAATTAAAATTAAAGCTGCGACTGTAGTTCGCTGCAGAGCACTTGCCTCCCATATACAAGATCCTGGGTTCAATCTCCACTGAAGATGAAGTCTGGTGGGGCATGGCCTTTCTCAGGATCATGCTGGCAGAGCCACCAGAAGTCAGCCTGGAAAACGGGGGTGGTACAAGAAGCCGTGGGCTGCATTACTGGGAACCCAACCCAGGCGCCATCTCTCCAGCCCCATGTGATACGTTTTAAAGCGGTTGTGTCAGATCAGTAAGATGGATCAATGAGTAAATGTACACACACATACACGATTTTTTTTTTTCAAAAAAGTGGTCCCATCATCCACTAGGCCATACTACGCACTGTTGTGTTATTGGATGGACCTCCGACACTTCTTCCTGTATTCTCAACTCTTCTCCTTTTATCCCTGTTTCTTCTCTATTTCCGATTGGTTTCATCTTTCTCATGATAGTCCTCTACAAATCACCAACTCTGGGATTCTGAAACCCAAGCTGTCTAGAAATGTGGGATCAGAGATGGCGCTGGGACGGAGCAGGAACTGTGGGGCTGCTGAACGGGACTGGTCCGGAAGCCAAGATGGTCACCTGTGCCTCAGCCTCCAGAGATGGAGAAACAATAACGCAAATGACTAGTTCCTATGCGCCAGGTGCTTCCAGCTGTTAGGAGGGAATGCCCCATAGAAAGCGGACCTCTTCGGGGCCAGTCGAGAAGCCATGAGTTGATCCACAACCATCAACGACCCTGCTAGGCAGTGTCCACTGAGATCCTGGAGCACATGGTACGGGAAGGCTTTTATTTTTATTTTTAATACTTGGTGATCACTGGTGGTGTCCTTTGAAAATGGAGGCACACAATTGGTGCTAAAGCTCACTGAATGGAGGACAGAGAAACCTGCACAGAGACTGTTTGGGAGCTTTTCACAGGCTTCACTCTGCTGCCCCAGGGAGGTCCTGTTTTCTGCAAGGGGGAACAAAGGGCAGGCGACATGGCCTCTCTTGCTTCCCAGAAGAAAGCTCATGAAATACAGAAAGCTCATCCCCACACAGTACTAGGAAATGATTTTCAAGTGTGCATGCCTCTGCATACGGGACTCTGGCAGAATTCTTGTTGAGGCAAGGGTCATTCTGCACTGTTCTCAGAAAGTCATGAAATTTTTCCTCACACCATCTTCATCCTTCTGACCATGAACCTCTCCATTCTGGCCTGACAGTGTAAACAGGAATAAGACGATTTGGAGAGGGGGCTAGATTGCTTGTTTTAAGATAACTGAGTCAGATGTATAGCTGGGGCTTTACTCCGGAGGAAGAGATATGTAAGCTTCTGCCCTGCTTCTCAGATGAATATTTCTAGTCTCCTGAGAATGACCTTAACAGATCAAGAACCCCATTTATATATGTAAATGAGGTCCCAGCTATTTAGTGGCAAAAGCACGATGGGATGCCCAGTTCTAGGCCCTCCCTTGGGCAAAGACCAGCCTTGGTATTGCATCGTATTTTAACCACTTCTTCCCGGTCACTCGCCTCCTCGCCCCTGCTGGAGGTGCCCACAATGTGCTGTGGCACCGCTTGGAACTGAGTCTGTCGCCTGAAGACACTGGCCTGGCCCCAGTCCAGGCGGCACCCTGAGCGGCAGGAATTAGCATGCTGATAGCCAGTGTGGCAAAGCATTGTCACAGACTCACGTTCCCTCCGAGCTTGGAAAAGCCCATTTGCAGTTTTGTGTGTATAGATGTGTATTGAGACACATGGAGTCCAGGCTGGCTCTGAACTGCTGACCCTTCAGTCTGTATCTCCCAAGGCAGAGATAACAAGTGTGCTCCACTATAGCCACTATAGCTTTTCTCTCTCTCTCTCTCTCTCTGTATATATATATATATATATATATATATATATATATATATATATGTATATATGTGTGTATGTACAGACTGTGAGACCATGCATATGCATACTTGTGTAAGAAACATGCATGCACATGAAGGCTGGGAGCCAACATCAGGTAGATGTCTTTATTGCTTCCCACCCGTTTTGTCATGTAGAATTTCTCACAATTGACTAGACTGGCCAGCCAGCGGGGCCCCGGATGCTCCTGTCTTTGTCTCCAGTGCTGGGATTACAGGTGTGTGCTGTGGTGATGGGAACTCAGGCCTTCATGTTTATGCAGCCAGCACTTTACTCAGTGAGACATCTCCCTAACCCTCCGTGGTTTTTTTTTTTTAAAGTAGGGTCTTCCTATGTAGTCTAGTAAAACTCTGTAGTCTTACTTTGTAGTCTATGGCTTCAAACTCACTTCAGTCTTAAGAGTTCCATTGTTATAGTTACGCGCCATCATTCCTGGCTCCATTCGACTTTCCTGGTCAGGACCAGTCTGGAGGCATCTTGGAAAAGTTTATTTATGTTTACCATCACCAGAAGCAGGCTTCTCCTCCTCGTCTTTATAGGGAAGTGAAAACAGGGCATAGAAAGCAGGCGTGCAGGGGGGGGGGGTGGCAGGTAGGTTGACACACACCTGCAATCCCAGCACTTAGGAGGCAGAGGCAGGGGGATGGTGGCAAATCTGAGGCTAGCCTGATTTACACACTGAGTTCCAGGGTAGCTAAGGTTAAAGAGACCTTGTCTTAAAGAATGAATGGAAGGAAGGAAGGAAGGAAGGAAGGAAGGAAGGAAGGAAGGAAGGAAGGAAGGAAGGACAAATGGAAGGAAGGAAAGGTCATGGTGGAAGATGTGCTCATGTACCAGAGACAATAAAGAGAGATGGAGGAGAGAGAGAGAGAGAGAGAGAGAGAGAGAGAGAGAGAGAGAGAGAGAGAGAGAATATGAGCAACAGCGTATGAGGCAAGGGGGAGAAATACAAAGAGAGAAAAGGAGCTGGGGTGGGGGGAGATGCCAGGACCGAGAAGTAAGCAGCCAGCTGCCGAGATTGGGGAAGACATGACACCACTCTGCAGAAACCAGAACACCCTGTTCCACTCCAGAACTTCAAAACAAGCGCCTCTCTGGGATGGAGCACCCAACCCCTTTGAATCAGCTCGAGCTTCCCTCTGCCTGGCCAGGGTGAGTGGCGGGCGTGAGTGCCAGAAAGGTCAGCCTCACGCTCTCACCTTAGGCTGGGGCACGCACTTCTCTGCTATGCTCTGGCCAACACCCCCTGCTTCTGTGGCTCTGGAGCCACAGCAGAAGGCCAAGGTGATGCCCATGTGCACAGCCCCGCGGGGTGCCTGTGAGGCAGCTGGGACACTGGCCCAGTGGCCGGAGAGGGTGTGGCCACACCCGGCATTCTGATAGGCTGGACAGGGTTCCTTGGCCACCTCTACTACTCAGAGAAGGAACTGGGCACGAGTTTCTAATCACGGAAACACTGGGCATGTCTAACCTCATCCCTTTCCAGATCTAGGAGTCTGCTGGCTGCCATTAGCACTGATAGGCAAAGAAAATAGTGTTTGAGCTCTAAGGCACACAACCTGAGATAAGGCCCGGTTCTGCCCAGAAAGCTGTAGGTCTCACCATCTGTTCCTCCTCAAAGAGGTTTAGGTGAGTCCAGGGACAGAGTGGAAAGCAGAATTAGCTTCCAAGAACTACCCCCAGCGAAACAGTTTGGTTTTTTTTTTAAGGCAGGATCTTATGGCGCTGAAGCAGGCCTCGAACTCACTGTGTGGCTAAGTCTGGCTGGGAACTCCTGATCCTCCTGCATCTGCCTCCCCAGTGTTGGGGATACAAGTGGGCGCCATCACTCAGAGACAGTTCTCTCACGGGGGCGGGGCGTGAGGAGTCACATCATAAAGCCTGTAGGCACCCTGCCTACTACAACAAACGTTGGCATTGTTGGACATGTGACACACCATGACCGCAGGAAGTCATAGATGTAAATAAGCCGGCTTCGGAAAACAAAGCATCAAACCGAAGCGACGACGGCGACCAACAATCAAAGCGGCCTTTCTTCGTAAACGACGCTTTGATCCCGAGAACTGCTATGAAGTATACAGTAGTGGTTTGGTTTTGAAATAGATCTTGCCCACCGTAGCGGAGTATATGTTCCTTCCTTGGCCCCTTTCATCTTGATGATAATTTAGAAACCTCAGAACTCCCTTTTATAGGAAGAGGTTCTTTGAGCGTTTCCTCTCTGCTTCAAGGACAAGCCCTCAGAAGAGGGCAGTTAGCTGGCCAGCCAGCGTTTCTGGAGGTCATGCCTGGCACAGCTTTGCCTGGACACTTTGAGCTCCTGCTGTGCCACCTCCTCCTCCCTTCCCCTTTCTTCATATCCTTTTCTCTCCAGGGCCAGATACTGGACCTGCAGTTCCTGCTGAATCACCACTCAGTACTTAGTTTAGCCAAGAAGTCTGAACACCTTAGCTCAGCGTTTTCCAAGAGCTGAGTACTTTCTTTCTTCGGTACTGGCTAAACACGGCTCTGAGCTGGGCTGGGTAATGGAGAAGAGATAAAACTGAAGAAGTTCAGAGCCCAGGACTATCACGCCCGGACACAGCACGGAGCCTCATTTTAACCCTAGACCACACCTTTCCAACTGTGTCTCAAGTTTCTTGTTGTTTCATTCCCCAGAGCTCAGAGCTGATGCCCCAGGCACAGAGAAAGGTTAATGGCTGCTTCTGTTAGGTCTGCCCAGCAGAGTCGGGCTGACTCTGTATTCAGTCTTGGGGGAGCAGGTGTGGGTCCTAGGAGGGCTGGTAGGTTCTCAGATTAGAGAGGTTCATGGACTCGGTATTCACCAAGATCTATCACCTTGCTGCAAGTTCCCCACGTGGTTCAGTCATAACCCAACTGTGAGGGCAGCTAGTACTCCAGCTTGTCAAAGGAACTAATCTTGTGCCTTCTTTCATTCAGTACCAGGAGGGCCTCACCCTCATGATCCTGTAAGCCCTCTGAGTTCATGCTCTCTGGCATGTGATGTAAATGTGGTATATAACGTTAATCCTTCAGGGTTCAGCAGACCAGCAGATGATTTCATGAGCTACATCTATGAGTTCCCGTGGGAAAAACGGAGCGATCCTTCAGAGTGGTAATAGAAAGGTAGAAGAAAGCTTCTGTGTTGGCATAAGCAAGTACGGGGTATCTTCCCATTGGAAGCTGAACTCCTCAAGCCTCTTTGTTATTTCCCCAAACAGGGTAGAAACAGTCCTGGACACACACCCTTCACGCCACAGTTTTCAGGATGGGAGCTTTAGCAAGATTCCAGTCCGAACGTGTTAAGAAAGCTGGAGGCTATAAGAGATGCTAACGGAGGCCGGACCCAAGCACAGCAAAACTAGAAAGACTTACTTCTCAGGAGGCCAGTGATGAGCTACAGCCTGGCTGGAGGACTGGTAGGACCCAAACCAGTGGCTCCAAGAAGTCTCTAGGGAACATGGACACCCAGCTCTCTCTCTCTCTGATATATGTAACTGCTCACTATGATATTTCAAATATAAAGCCCCGTGCCAGTAGTTGCTCATTTTATTGGAGATTAAGACTGAGTGCCTGCTCAACACATATGGCGAAAGTGAGCGAGATGCCCTCAATTCCAGCGCAACAGGAAAAAGCCACGCTCCGAGGTCTGTGGGAAAGGGAAGTGGCACTAAGTATTTATTCTGGCTCTGGAGTCATAAAGCCCAAAGACACAGGGGATGTCTTCTCCAGTCCTGAGAGTGGAAGGGTGGCAGGGACAGCATCCGACTCCCCACAGCAGGGTGAAGACATTAAAACAAGATCTAGTGTCATCCTTGATATATTTACAAATATCCCCATTAAAATAAAAAAGTGCCCTCTTTGACTCCTAGCAATCCTCTTTGCATTTTTTTTTTTTTTAAAGACAGGGTCTCACTATGGGTCCTGCCTGGCCTGGAACTTTCGATATTAACCTGGTGAACCTTGAACTCACAAAGATCAGCCCACACCTACCTCTTGAGTGCTGATATCAAAGGTCTGTGCCACCTTGCTTAGCAGTCTTGGCAATTTATTTCCTAAACACCAAATACAGTAACTTCTCTCTACTCCCATCACTGAGTAACCTTGTAGACATTTCTAAGCGAGATTCCTGTGACAATGATTGAACCAATTTCCTTGCCCCTGGCCTTTCCCCCAAGGGCCACCCATTTGCAGCAGATTCCTCTAAATGAAACTGATAATGTCACTCCTCTGCTTTGAAACCCTTCAGTGCCTTCCCGCTACCTTGGAGGGAGAGCTGATCCCTTCATGATGGGATCTACACTGCCATCATATTTCTTTTTCTTTCTTTCTTTCTTTCTTTCTTTCTTTCTTTCTTTCTTTCTTTCTTTCTTTCTTTCTTTCTTTCTTTTTTAGATAGAGTCTCTCTATATAGCCCTGGATATCCTAGAAATTGCTATGTAGATCAGGCTGGCCTTGAACTCATACCCCCTGCCTTTCTGCCTCTTGAATGCTGGGATTAGAGGTGTGCACCACCAGGTCTTGGTATTCTGTTGGATTTCTTACTGGTTATTATATACTGTGGCTGTGTTAAGCAACCTATAGTCCTATCGGAAGGACCAGGAGAACATTTTCCTGCCTCGGCCAACACGATTTTCTGATCTATGCTGAGCATTGCCTGGTTATCTTCAAGTGCTCTGTTTTAGAGTCTCTGTAGCCTGGGTTAGCCTGGAGCTTGCTGTGTCATCCAGGCTGGTCTCAAACTTGTGGTACTTCTCCTGTCTTAGCCTTTGAACGCTGGGAGTCCATGTGTATATTATGATACTTGGCAGAATGAATTTTTTTTTTCTTTTGGTCTGTTTCTATACCCTGTCTACTGGGAACAGTTTATCTGGTGCTGTGGTACTTAATAACTAACTGTTGAACAGTGTTGTGATTCTTACCTCAATAGTACTTCCTAAGGGGTGCCAGGCTTTTCCGAGTTACTAATGTTTTCTGTCTTTCTTCTCTTTGACCTGGTGCTGGGGATCAAAGTGAGGGCTTGGTGCCTACTGGGCAAGTGTTCTACCACTGAGCCACACCCCTCCCTTGGTTCCATTGCTTTAAAGTAGGCATTTTAGCAGAATCCTGGGATGCCCATCCCAAGGAAGACGTCTAAGCAGAAACCTGCTCAGCACCCATCAGGACTCTGGGAGGATCTGGAAGGTGGAGGCAGAGGGAATACAGTTGGAATGACTGCTCATCACCAGCACGGGGTACGGCTGCCTTTCGTACTTTGTTCTGACTTAGAAGGCACACTAGATTCTTATTCCTCAGTGGTTTAAAAAAGATCCAACACGCCAGTTGCTTCCACCACTAAAATGTCCTGCTCCTCACAGCATGAGACCAGTTTTAGTTCGGACTACCACCTCCTCACTAGCCTGGGCAAATGCTTAGCCTGTTTCTCTTCAAGTCTCAAGCTTCATTGTTGTTGTTCATCCAGTGCCAACATTAACACATGCTATTCCTCAGCAAATCATGTGTTACACCCCAAACACACACACACACACACACACACACACACACACACACGTTCTTCCTTGCCTAGTATAAGACATATCTCAAGTTCTGCTATTGCCTACTGGCCTTCTTTGCTGGGAAAAGAAAAAGACAAGAAAAAAGTGGCACCCAGGTGTCTGGGCAATGCTTCATGGTTTCAGACAAGAAGCTTGAGTCTAGAGAATATGAAGGCTCAGGAAAAGATGAGCTGAGCTCAGGGGGTTTGGATGCTGAATCCTATTGTGTCATGGAGACTTGCAAAACCGGGCAGCATTCTGCTCCAGGTGGCCAGAGCCTCTGCACAGGGACTGAGTATGGCCCAGGGTTAGCAGAAATGCCTGAAGTTCTTTCCCTTCCAGATAGCTCAAGGAATGGGGAGAAAGAAATGTGCAGCCTTGGAACAGCCATCTCTCAGGAATCTCCGAGGAGAGATAGAGCCCAGGATAAGAAACATTTCCCTTCTGCTGTGCAGACAGGGTGCTATGTGCTCCTTTCTCCAAAGGACTCGGAAAAAGGAATTTCTTTAGGGTGAGATCTACAAGAAGTCTATGTGACAACCCTGTCATTAAAATGCTGGGCAGTGACTTTAGTCCCCAAAGACATGAATGGAGCCAGGGATTATCTTAAATGCACACTGGTCTCCAAGAGAAAAAGAGGCAGAAGCCAAACAGTTGGGAAACATGATTCTTTGAGGAGGGCTAGGGTGTGTCTCCAGGTAGAAAACTTGCCTAACATGCGATTAAGACCTTAGGTTCATCCTCCGCACATCTCCAACCTCTGGCCCAGACACAGATAGGAGAAAGGGCACCCAGCACCCACCGTGCCATTACAGCCAGTCTGTTTATAATAGCGGCTAACTGAACGTTACAGGAGGTCACACTTGTACTAAGCCCCCGAACTGGGGCCCCAACACACCGGGCTGACCCTCAAAATGAAGTCATCTGTGCTACTGAGACACCGGTAAACTTAACCTGATCTTCTAAGGCTCAGAATTAGAGAGATAACGGCCACAATTTCCACAGATGTCACATTCAATCAGTATGACAGATTCCCTCTGCTCTAATCCTAATACAAAGAAATAACCTGGAATGACTTGATATGAAGCTAATCATTACTCTCTTGTTCCTGTGCCTCCCTCATCTGAGTTTACAGCAGTGGTTCTCAATCCACGAGTTGCAATCTCTTTGGGAGGAAGGTCAAACGGCCCTTTCAGAGGGTCGCCTAGGATTATCGGAAAACACAGATCTTTACATTAAGATTAATAACAGTAGCAACATTACGGTTATGAAAGAGCAATGAAAATAATTTTATGCCTGGGGGTTACCAGGACACAAAGAACTGTGTTAAAGGGTCGCAGTGTTCAGAAGGCCGATAACCACGGCTTTATAAGGACAGTAGGTTTGAAATTACTGCTCTGCTTTCTTGGTTCTTGTTTCTGGGTCTATTTAACTCTAGAAAGTCATCTAATAGCTAGGAGAAGAGACCATATGGCAAAAGGCCAGAGAGGCAGCAGCCCACACCTACATCTGCATCCCTCAATAGATGGATTGAAACCCTAAGAGTATTGGTCCACCATACCAGAACCGCCATGCAGAGGCAGGATGAGGGCAAAGGTGAGGACAGTTCACCGTGCCTCTTTATACCTTTTATTTCATTGTTCTACTGGAGATCCAGCCATTTGCTTCCAGAGATAATCAAAAGAAACAAACCACAAGGGTAGGCGTGCCAAGTGTTAATACTTCCCAATCCCCTGTCTACTCCCCCTTCCCGGCACCCCCTACCTCCCCCCCCACCCCATCTGCTTGCTCTGGAGACCAGAGAGAAAGGCTTTTCATCAAATTAAAATGTAAAATGCTTTCTTTCTTTCTTTTCTTTTTCTTTTTTTTTTTTTACTGCCTGGTGACCAGGGATATTCTGCTGACTCAGCTTTGAATAATCAGCTTTGACCTAAATAATAAAATAACTCACAGCGGCCCGAGGTTGCACAAGCAGCCCCAGATCTGCAGTTCCTTCTTTTCCCTCGTCTTCTCCCCAACCCCCTCCAGGCTCTGGGCAGGCAAGCCCAGTTACATCAGGTTCTTACTGCCTCTCCACTCCCATCTGGCTTGTCCCAACTTCATTTCTCTTCAGAGATCTTCCAAAAATGGTTCCACTACAGAACCAGGCCTGACCTCTTCCTCTCCTCCCTCCCTCATAGCAAACACTACCCTTGGGCTTTGCCACGCCCACCTCTCCTTCCTGGACCCTGCAATACGGATTACTGCACTGCTCAGAGGGTGGCCTTCCTTCAAACCTCTCATGAGTCAGTTGGACCAGTCACCAGCCAAAGGAGCCGGTGGAAAGCAGAGCTTCCTGTGTAAACGTCCTTCTGCTGCCTCTTCTCCCCAGAGTGTGTTGAAGGTGGAGGCAGAGACTATTTGACCCAGCTGACTCACCAGGCATCTGCTAAGAGGATGAAGGACACTGGATGATGGGGCAGAGAGGAGATGAAAGAGTGCTGGAATAAAAGTTGTCATAATAGCTGCGTGACGTGGTACCTCACTCAAGGCGAACTCTGCCTTCAAGAACCCGAGGCAGGAGAATGACAGGATCAAAGCCAGGTTACATAGTTAATTCGGGGTGGCTTGGGCTACAAGGTGGGTCCCTGTCATAAGGCAGGGGGTGGAGTTGATCAGATGTGACGATCTGTGATCTCAGCATGTGGAGCCTAAGACAGGGGCCAGCCTGGTCAATACAGTAAGTTTCAGGATTGCCTGTTCTACACATTGCATTTCAGGCCAGCCAGGGCTACATAGAAAAACCTTGTCTTCAGGAGGCAGAGGTAGGCATATCTCTGAACTGGAAGCCAGCCTGGTCTACAGAGTGAGTTCCAGGACAGCCAGGGCTTTACAGAGAAACCCTGTCTTGAAAACCAAACCAAATCAAACCAAACCAAACCAAACCAACAAACAAAAAGAAAAGAAAAGAAAAGAAAACTTTGTTTCAGAAGTTCCCCAGCTCCAAAGATGCCAGCTTTGGAAGCACGACACCCACAAATCCTTCTCCACACGGGCCACCTCGAGAGACTCTTTGGAGAAGGCCATAGGGGTAGGTTTTTGATAAAGTTTCTAGTAGGAGAGGTGGAGCTTCTGATTCTAGCACCAGAGAAGCCGAGGCAGGAGGACTGCCACAAGTTTGAGGTCAGCCAAAGCTACATGGCGAATTCAAAGCTAACTTGGGCTACACAGTAAGACCCCCCAACTCCCAAAACAAAATGATATTTGACAAACCAGAAAACAGCACCTCTGTGAGCAGGCGCAGAGCATCTGGGACCTGTCCGCCATCTCTGCTAGTCCCTAATGCAAGTAGGAGGAGTAAGTTTGGGTTTAAGATTTTTTTTTGTGCTGGAATAATATCTAGAGTCATACCTCAAGGACAGTGAAAAAAATGACTATTCTCAGAGGACAAGACAGGCTCTGATCAGATGTGGGCAAATTCCTTGCAACTCCACTCCGGAGGCAGAGGACAGGCCACACAGGCTTTATTAGATCTTTGACAGCAGGAAAGGGAGGCAGCAAGTGACTTGTCTGGGAAGTGTGTGGGGTGTATGGGGTGTACTGTACGCAGCCTGCTTCTCTGGAGCTGGCTAGAGAAGAGATCTTACCATCTTGAAGGGCTGTGGACTCTGGTGTGTGTGTGTGTGTGTGTGTGTGTGTGTGTGTGTGTGTACATAGAGCTCTCCACTCTATGTACATCTTTGTGCAAAGTGTCAAACCCGTGATTGGTCTGTCATAAAGGAGCTGCATCCTGTGGCTTGGCTCCTCTCCTAGGGAAGGGACCACACAGCTGTGGAGTTCTGGATTTCTAGTAGCGGCTCAGAGGAGTCCTCTTGTCTGAGACTTTAGCAGCATCAGCAAAAAGGAGGAAACTGCCTGTGTGCATGAGACACTGAAACAGCCGCCGCCAGCACTTCCTTCTTCCTCCCTGTTAGCTAGTCTGATGACAGAAACAGCAACTTTTCCTCCATTCCCACGCTGTCCCAGCTCCAGATCCTGCTAGGAAGCAAGGCCAAGGGGCCCATATATCCATATACCCCAAGTCCTCTCCAGGAGGCCCCTGGGTCGGAAAGCTCCGTGATCCTCACCAACACCCTCCCGAGGCACACAGGGCATGGCAACTTAGGATCCAAATGTCACAAGGAGGCAGACAGCAACTCTACTTAAGCAGTCAGAATGTGTGGAATAGAGTTGAGGGTGCTGGGAGCCTAAATTTGGGGCACAAGCTCCTTTACCTCTGGGTGTGTAAGCAGGCCTGCCCAAACATGTGACTACTGCCCCCAGATAAGGGTTGCAGCTTTATGCTTCATCTGCCTATGTAGGGTCTCCATCAGGGCCAACCTCCACTGCCAAACAAGATGCTCTTGCTAAGGTCCCACCCAGATGCCTGTCCCGTAAGTGCAGCCTCAGCAAGACAGAAGGACAATGTATGGAGCAGGAAATGAACAGCAAGGTCGGTCCCTACACCATCAGACGCTGTGGGAAGTCAAGAGCTGAGCCAACTCCGTAAGTGCAGCCTCTGACACAAACACTTGCTGGAGGAGTTACGTGTTTGAGTAAAGACACGGAGGAGCCCAGCCTATGGAGATCAGTGTTGTTGGAGCCCACTGCTGGGAAGTACACTCCGAGGAACGTTTCTCTCAAGGATTGCCTGGTTCCACCAAGTGGCCATTTTCCCCTGCACAGCCATCTTCCCTTCCCGAGGTTTCACTGAAGCCAATCAAATCCTAACCTTGTCCACAAGGCTTTCCTCTGCTTAAAGCAAACAACAAAACAAAGCAATGGATCCAAGATGGGCACAGTGGCATATACCTTTAATCCTGGTACTCAGGAGGCAGAGGCAGGCGGATCTCTGTCAGTTTGAGGCCAGCCTGGTCTACACACTGAGCTCTAGGAAAGCCAGGGCTACGCAGAGAAACCCTGTCTCAAAAAACCAATCAACAAACAATCAAAAAATAAACAACAAAACAAATAAATATTACCCATCCAGGCCATGG
Organism: Mus pahari; assembly: GCF_900095145.1. Classification (NCBI taxonomy): domain Eukaryota; kingdom Metazoa; phylum Chordata; class Mammalia; order Rodentia; family Muridae; genus Mus; species Mus pahari. Next base: position 45,883,927 of record NC_034597.1, read on the forward strand.
ACAAGGGACAAACTCTCCTCCAACCCAGTGTAAAATGTGTGCAAGGTTTCGATTTCTATGTCTCCACTCCAGTTGCCTGCCATGACGTTGTGGGGTCTTCCTCTCTGTGGATGTCAAAGTCAGCACCACCGAGCTAGAGAGCCAAGGACTCAGAAGCCCTGGACTCCAAGCAGGGTCTGCCTTTGAGGGAAAGTCACGTGCCCTTGACTCTTGGTCTGATCTATCTTAGGAAAAGATGTCAGTGGCCCAGCTTACCCCATGGATTTGTCACGAGGCTCAAATCAGCAATCAGATAGCAAAGGTGAAAGTGTAAAAGTAAAGAACTCTGGCATCGAAAGCTACTCTATCTCCAAGGAGTCCTTTATATCGCCTTGTTTGATGGTGATAAGTTTTTACTACGTAGCCTATGCTAGCCTCTAGCTCAGCATCCTCTTACCCTCTGCCTCCTCGGTTCTGGGATTACAGGCATGTGCTACCATACTTGGCCTTCTATGCAATACTAGGTAACTGTATGGAGAATCCACTTATCCAAAACACATTCATATGGAATGGAACAGAGAGAGAGAGAGAGAGAGAGAGAGAGAGAGAGAGAGAGAGAGAGAGAGAGAGAGAGAGGAGTGGGAGAAAGGAGAAAAGGAAAGATAAGCCAAGACATGAAGGTCACCAGGAAGACTGAAAGAGGCTGAAGTGAGGGCCAGGTGTCACTTACACAAGCAGATGGCAGCCAGGAGTCGCAGGCCGGACTCAGGGGGGAAGCAGGTAGGGAAGAGCGGCTGCAGCACGTAGTTGGAGAAGGTGAGGGCGATGACAGCTTGGTTGGTGGGGTAGATCACCAGCACGGCAATCCACAGCCGCAGGAACCTGCAGGGAGAACAGGGGAGTCACTGGCTGGCATGGCAGGCAGCCAGAGGCATCAGCAGAAAATCCAGGCAAGGGGCAGGGATGGCGGAAGTCTTGAGCAAAGGAGCAAACACCAGTGGGTTAAAGGGAGACTTCCCCTTCTGTCTTCGGGGTACCGGAGAGGCCTGCCTCACCCCCAAATGAGGCCTAAGCTCTTTGTAATGCTCATGACATGGTGCCTCTGCAAAGACCTACATCGCTTTCAAGCTCCTAACAGCACAAGTTCTGGTGTTTGGGCGCTCTCCTTTAATCTCCTCTCAACTTTAGCCCCCCTATATCCAATGATGGAAAGATTAAATACGCAACCCCAGGATTCTGGAAGCAAGAACATCCTAAGGGAGCAGCTCCAGAAGCAATTGTCAGAAAGGCATCCAATAGGAGTTTGCAGGAGAAGCGCCTTCGCACCCTTTGGCTGGATGAGCTCCTCAGTCAGGGTTAGGGAAGCCAAGGAAACTTGAGGGCACCACTCTAGAGGAGGCCATCATGCCTGACAAGGTAAAGAGTGTGGCTGTTTCATCTCTAGGAAGTCACTCTTGGATGTCACAGAGCAGGGCTTTCTGTGACTGCTTTTCCTAGAACTCTGTGGCCGATGTAGTCATCTACTTTGCTTATAGAATTTTACCCATCAAGTTCAATATAGCAGTAAAAATTGTAACCTGGCTCACCTACTGATTCTATGGGTGTCGACGCACTCGACACTAGAAACCCCTGTCCTTGGGCTCTTTGGATCAGACCCTTCTGTCCCAGATTTTTTCCTTTTCCTTACCAGTGGCACAAACCCATGGACCACATGTTTCCCAAGGCAACACAGTACATTTTTCAGACGACAATGGCATATTGGCATGTCACAAGGTTGGACATCCACGTTAGACCATTCAGGCCTCCAGATTTGCTCACCCAGCCAGTCCTCCGAAGATGTCCTTGACATAGGAGTAATCACCTCCAGATTTAGGGATGGTGACGCCTAGCTCAGCATAGCAGAGGGCTCCCACGGCTGTGATGACACCCGTCACGATCCAGACAATGAGAGCAAGGCCCACGGAACCCGCGTTCTCCAGCACACCCTTTGGTGAGACAAAGATTCCAGAGCCAATGATGTTCCCTGCACAAGGCACAAAGACACAATGAGGTCAGGACAGCTGGCATTTGCATTTCATTCATCTCTGGTCTGGCTCCTAAGTGTCTTTGAGGTGGTGGGTGTGTCCAGCAATGATTTCTCACTACGGTTTCTTCTCTGATCTGCTTCTAAAATGTCTCCGAGATCTCTAGGCAGGTGTGTCCAGTAATAACTCTTCCTAGAGCAGGGTAAAGGGCAGAGAACTGACAAGGAGCTTACAAGTGGAGTTTACTCCTTAGAGAAGGTAACATATGGTTGTGAGCCACCATGTGGGTCAGGTAACATCAGCAGAGGAAAACAAGTCTCAAGGAAGCAAATGAATTGTGTGAGGCTAGGCAGGAGTGACTGTTGGAGCAAATGCTGAATTTCAGGACCCTCTAACTGGGCACACATGTTCTAGCTAAGGAGACAGACTCTTAGAATCAGCTAAAAAGCTAGGTCTGGCAATGCATTCAGATCCCCAGACCCCACCAGTTAACTAGAACGCTTCAAAAGGTAGCCGAAGGGCAAATTCTTTTGGCCAGATTGTGGCCACACACCATGATGACTTGGGACTATGGGCTGAGTATAGTGACACATACTTGGAATCCCAACACTTGGGAAGCTGAGGCAGAAAGATCAGGAACTCCAGGCTAACCTGAGCTATACAGCGAGACCCTGACTTAAGACAAAAGAGAACACTTATGAACGGAGACAACAGCCCTGGAAGCTGCTTTATAAGTGGACGCAAGAGCCCCACCCTTGCTGGAGAACATGAAACAAACCTATAAAACGGTCACAGTTGTCTAGACATAGCTTGTGAGAGTACATTACGTGCAAAACCTCAGTGCCATGTTCCTTGGGCCTCCCTCTCTGTGGTGTCATATGACCCTCAGAATCACCTTGTAGAATTCAGGGAGGAGGCAGAAGAATGGGATTCCTCTCTCCACTTTACTGTCCAAGAGACTGGGGCTAAGTGGCTTTCTCTAAATTCCTCAGCTACTGATGGGTAAAATTGGATCTTGAAAGCTGTCTCCTGATGCTTCGTCTGGTGTTCTTTCCACTAATCCATTTCTGCACGCTCAGGGGTTGGAGTCCTCTCAGAGAGAGGCCGACAGCCAGCCGACAGCCATCACCGAAAGGGGGATCATGGGTCATGTGCATTGGACAGGGCAAGAAGAGAGTAGGGACAGACTGGGTGGGATACACATCTCCCTAAGTTGGCTTCACTTTTTTCTGTACTGAGGGTGGAAATGAGGTCCACAGGTGCGCTGAGGGTTCCCTCCTGCTGTTCCCAACTCTCTACTCAGTGCCCAAGGGAAGAGGCAGATACAAGCCAGATCTGGGTGAGAAGGCACCCCATGCCTCAGCCCATTGGCTTGTTGACGGCCCAGGGATCCACCTTTCTTGGGTAGTTTGGAATCAGTGAGATAAAAAGTGTTAACTCGCCGGGCGTGGTAGCACACGCCTTTAGTCCCAGCACTTGGGAGGCAAAGGCAGGCGGATTTCTGAGTTCGAGGCCAGCCTGGTCTACAGAGTGAGTTCCAGGACAGCCAGGGCTATACAGAGAAACCCTGTCTCAAAAAAAAAAACCAAAACCAAAACAAAACAAAAAAGTGTTAACTCTGGGCTGGAGATTTATGTCAGTGGTTAAGAGAGATGGCTCAGGGGTTAAGAGCACTGACTGTTCTTCCGAAGGTCCTGAGTTCAAATCCCAGCAACCACATGGTGGCTCACAACCATCTGTAATGAGAGCTGATACCCTTCCTGGTGTGTCTGAAGACAGCTACAGCGTACTTACATATAATAATAAATAAATCTTAAAAAAAATCTTAAATCTTAAATCTTAAAAAATCTTCTGCTCTTGCAGGAGAGAGTGGTTCAACTCCAAGCACCCATTCCATGGAACTTGCAACCATCTGAAACCCCAGTCCAGGGAATTGGAAGTCCTCTTCTGATCTTTGAGGGCACTTGGCATGCATGTGGTGCGAATACATACATGCAGGCAAAACACTAATTCACACGAAATAACAAAATAGATCTTAAAAGAACACCTTTTCAAAGTGTAAAGTTCTATGTTCCTCTTTTCAAATCCAGTCAGAACTCCACCTCAATTCAATTCTAAAACATTCATTTCCAAGCCAAAATTCAACAGTTTTTATTTTATTTTTTATTTTTAAATTAGAATTTTTTTTAAGATGAGGTTGAACAATGAGTTAGTTAGCTAGCCTAAAACTTGATCTATAGACTAGTAGACTAGGCTGTCCTTGGACTTGCATCAGTCCAACTATCTCTGCTTTCTCAGTGCTTGGATTCCAAGTTTATAACACCATGCCTGGCCCCAAAGTCTGATTTACAATCCAGGGCCAGGCATATGGTTATGAAGTAAAGGGGAAGAAAAGAATTCACATTGTGACTCTCTATTCCTCTCAGATGTAAAATTTGCCATTAGCTTTCAAACTAAAAAAAATGTAATGTGAAGTTCTCAGGATGCTGAGGCAGGATATATATGTGTATATGTATGAGCATGTGCATGTGCACACACACACACACACACACACACACACACACACACACATATTTTACCCATTCTTCTTTCAAACACATTTTTCTTCAGAGATATACAGAAATAAAATCAAGGAGAGAATCAGCTCTTCAACATCAAACTCAAATGTTAATATCAGGTGGAGAAGAAGCAGACAAAAGGGCTCAGGTCTTACGGACATTTCTTTCCCTTCTTTCTGTATATGCTTATGTGACGTCCTTTCATAGAAGATATGTTTGTCTGAATATACTCTCTATGACCTGCTCTCTTATGGAGACTAAAAGACCACCACACAGTATCCTAGGCCCTAGGACATGGTCATACGATCAAGCTGGCCAGTGTGGCTCACATGTATAATCCCAGCACTCAGTAGTCCAAGGCAGAGGAATTTCCTTGAGTCTGAGACTAGTTTTTGGTTTGAATCACAGTGTTCAACTCTGTCCCAAAATAAAACACAAGCACCAGTCACTGGCCCAAACTGAATGCGCTGCTATTCCCTGGAAGACAGGGAGCTCCGGGAGATGGGAACACCAGAGTCCGAGCAAATTCCTTGCCTATCTGGGGAAAATCAAGAAAGTGACTAAAGGGCATTTCACGGCCATCCAAGAAGAGAGTAATGGCACACAGCCTAGGAAACCAGCTCCAGGGTTAGAAAAAAGTCAAAGCCAGGACAAAAACAAGGGTTGACCCTGGGCTTAAGGTGGTACAAATGGATGTGGGAATGGCCAGACATTTCTTGGAGCTAGGAATGGCAGTTTTATTAGGAAGGTGGAATGTCTTGTTAAAAGCTCTGCCCCTCAGGGGTGAGGAGTCAAAGTTCCGCTAAGGGTTCTGGGCAAACAAACAGCTGTAAGGATCAACCACTATGTGAGTACTTCGGCTACCTTTGGGACACTGTCGGAGTACACACATTACAGGTTTCCCTGGGAGACGAGGTATACAGTGCTAGCTGATCTTTGGGGAGGGGGGGGGTCTGTGGTCCAATTACTCCTCGGAGGAAACAAGGGATGTGTCACTATCCCCATTTTACCACTGAAGAAATGGAAAACTCCCAAGGGTGTCACAGCGGACTTAGCAACATCTGAATTGGAGACCTGCACCCCTGCTTCAAGACTGTTGTGCAAATAAAAGACTTTCCCACATATGCGCTCCATCCTTCTACAATCCACAGTGGGTGTGGTCTTATAGAGAGCCGGAGGGCAGACTCAATGTCCTCCCCTCCTATCTGCGGTGGTGACATAAGCACCCTGCTAAGTGTCTCGATTCTCAGAACTGCTTCCTGAAAAGTGCTAATAATCTGGTCTGCCCTGCATGATCATTCTTATTTACTTCTGTGAACACTGAGGCTCAGAGAGAGAGAGAGAGAGAGAGAGAGAAAGAGAGAGAGAGACAGACAGACATTTGGTCAAAGTCACATGCTGTGTAAACAGCTCAGTCTGGTGGAGAGACCGAGTTATCAAGCCTCCAGGCCCAGGGTGTCCTCCAGACCCCACGAGGCTTCTCCTCTGGCAACAACACCGCATGATGCAGCTCCAGGGCCTTTAAATGTGTACCTTGTCCAAAGGAAGCCTCAAGACAGGAGAGCTAGGAAGGAAACTTTCAAACTCAATTGGAGTTTTTCTTGATATAGAGGAAAGAAGTTGACGTCTCTGGTGATTCTTCGCCCTTTTGTTGACTCTTAGACCGGTTGTCCAGAGCAGTGGTTCGCAGCCTTCCTAATGCTGTGACCCTTTAATACAGTTCACGTAGTGGTGGCTCCACTACTAAAATTACTTTGGTTGCTACTTCATAACTGTAATTTTGTTACGCTTACAAATCATAATGTAAATATCTGTATTTTCCAGTGGCCACTCATACAACTTGATACAACTACTGTGAAAGGGTCGTAGGACCACTAGAGAGATCCCAGCCCACAAGTTGAGAACCACTGGTTTAAAGGGTCATTTAAGAATGTGATGTGTGCTGGGCCTCGTGACGCACGCCATTAGTCCCCGCACTGAGGAAGCAGGGGCAGGTGGAACTCTGAGTTCAAGGCCAGCCTCGTCTATAAAGCAAGTTCTAGGGACAGCCAGGGCTACACAGAGAAACCAACCAAAAAAGTAAGTGATGCACACCTGCCTGCTAGTGCCAAGTTGCCTGAGATCAGGGTCTTAACCCTGCTTCCACCCACACTGGTTAACACCGCAGTCATCGTTAGATCTTTAGTGAAAGCTGGATTTTAGGATGCCTGGACAATGAGGCTAAGCTAAACTTGTTCTGTCAGAGAAAAGCCATGTAAACCATTTCAATAAAACAAGAGGCCAAGTTGTAGCAGTGGGCAAGTCTTCATAGGCAAACGGCCAGAACGGAGAAAATGTTCACTTGCTGCACGTAATCACTAACTTCCTCATGCATGTGACCCCCCTATTCCGGCATTACTCACACTCAGGCTTGTTCACACTCGAATGCTGTAGCCCTCAAAGAATTTCCTAAGGAGAGAAATTACAGACTTGTAATGCCCAGCAGACTTAGATCCAAAAGACTTTGGCTTTCCTTACTCATGCAAGACTTCATGTCTAGCCACAGCTTCCTGCTGGGTATCAGAGCTCGGGCCACCTCCCTGATGTACAGAGGAGGCTGAATTGACTGTGGTTTGTTCTTCTCCGATGGGTGAGTAGGAGACTATCCATGCCTTCAGCCCTGGGGAACGGTGTGGAAGCAGGAGCCTGGGATCCCAGCCCCGTGAGCTCCCCAGGTACCTTCCTCTGTTAACACTTTCCCACCAGCACTGGACAGACAGCTTCTCTGGAGGTGGGGGTATGCTAAGATGCCGACACGTTCCCTGTTTGGTTGCGTATCCTGCAGCAGAGATGCAGATGGTCCCACAGGACTCTGCTCTGCTGGATTCCTTACTGCAGTGGACACTAGACTCAGAGGAGCCAGGGTCCTCGCCACCCATAAGCCACGGGACTCCACGTTTTTTTCTGAGACTCATTTCCTTCGTGTTCACAATGGGAATAATGGCTCTTACCCCACCTACTTTGCTGTGGGGATCAAGGCAGCTCATGCCTATGTAAGACACTCTGTGATGCATGAAATGCTAAAAAAAAAAACTTAATTACTAGCATTTATAGCAGTAGAGCCAGAGTCCAACCAGAGATGAATGCAGCAGACTGGCTTTGGAGGCTTGGCTACCAAACAGCACTGTACAGCCAAGACCATGAGGCATCTTCTGATTCATTTGTCTACTTGTCTAGGTATACATTTTAGATGATGCAGGGGGGCGGGCAGCAGGTAATTGCATCTCAAGAGGTATTTATTGATCGCCCACTCTCTACATGCCTGCTTTGAAAGGTAATTGGGAAGTACTTGTTCATACATGGTTCTTTAGAGAAATAGATGGAGCGAATCACCACCCACCAGTCACTGAAAGACAAGCCTTGTGGCCTCAGGGGCTGCAGAGCTGAGCCCTGACTGGTTCCTACCCAGGATCCACTCACTACCTCCAGCATCTCTATCTTCCATGGTGGGTTTCAACCAGGAACAATTTTGCTCCTACCTCCAGGACACAACTGGCAATGATGTCTGGAGACGCTTCTAGCCTTCACACTGGAGTGAGGGGACCCCGGGGACTTAAAGTATCAAGGCCAAGGATACTGCTAAGGATCCAACAGTGACCAAAGAACCTCCCATAAAAAGGAGGATCTGGCCCAAGAAGCAATAACATCAAGGTTGAAAAACTCTCATCGTCCCTGACACTTCAATGTCAAGGTCTGGGTAATCCCAAACGTCTCCTTCAGATTCAAAGCTGGGTTTTGTTTTACATAGCTACACACAAAAATGTATTATCTATGGTAATAACTAATCTTTAAATTAAAAAAAATTAGAGTAAAATATAACAAAATGTATTCCTGTGACGATTTAAGTATTTTAAACGGTATTTGTTTACCTTTTCCTCTGTGCACTTGTATATAGCTGTTCTTTTTCTATGGTGACATGTAGTGGTCAGAGGACAAATTTCAGGGGTTGGATCTTTCCTTCCAGCGTGTGAATTGGGGATTGAACTCAGGTCGTCAGTCTCTGGGCAGATGCCTTCACCCACTGGGGTATCTTGCCAGCCTTAACAGGTTTTTTGAGACAGAGTCTTACATAACCGAGGCCCTGAACTCGATTTGTGGCCAAGGATGACCTTAGGGTCTCATCTCCTGTCTCCACTTCTTTTTGCTTGTTTGCTTAGAGACAGGGTCTCAGTATGTAGCCCTGGCTGTCCCAGAACTCACTCTGTAGACCAGGCTGGCCTCAAACTCACAGAGATCTACCTGACTCTGCCTCCCAAGTGCTGGGATCAAATGTGTGTGCCACCATGTTTGGCCAGTCTCCACCTAGTATCATAAGTGTGTGTCAGCATGACCAGCTACTTTAACCACTACACATCAGTAGAATCAAGTAACGTCTTCCCAGTGGTGGAGGCCAAATCTAGGGCCTTGTGCATGTTAGGCAAAGGCTCTACCACAGAGTTCTCAATTCCCAGTTGATTTCCTTTGGACTGACTGCTATTAGTCAGCAAGCACAGTAAGCTCATATGACATGCTAAACTTCTGGGATACGAAAGTGAGATTCAACTTCTACTCTCAAGAATCGAATGAATGGTGGACCACACCTATAATCTCAGCACTAGGGAGGCAGAGGCAGGCGGACCTTTATGCATTTGAGCCTAGTCTAGTCAACACAGGGAGTTCCAGGCTAGCCAAGACTACATAGTAAAGCCCTGTCTCAAAACAAAAGGGATTGAATGTAGACATTCAGGTGAAAGGATAGCTGACCACATCAATCTGGACAGAAGTGGTGTTAGTGTGATTATAATACTATGTAACATGATATATTCCAATGGATGGCTATCCAGGAAATGCTGAGGCAGGAGGATCTCAAGTTCCAGGCCAGTCTTCACAACATAAAGAGAAACTAAACAACAACAACAACAACAACAACAACAATCCAGAAGTATGGGGCTGAAGAGATGACTCAGTGGCTACAAGCACTAGTTCTTGCAAAGGAGCCAGGTCCCAAAGTCTCAGCACCAAATAAGCGATACACACTGCACACAATAAAGCGTTTTGTTTTGTTTTTTTTTAAATTGCTTTTAAAAAAGAAAAGGGAAGAAGAAGCAAATCAAAAGAGAAACTTCATGAAGAAAAGAGGCCGACACCCACATCTTTGTGGGAGTCATTCAAATCCAGGAAGAGAACAGAAAGGCAACTTGGCTGGCTGCGCAGCGGCAGCTCATGCCTGAGCGTCACTGTACTAGTGACCCCTACATCTCTGAACCAGCGTCAGCAAATGGGGTATGGCCTTGGGAGTGAGAGACCAGAGCACAGGTTTGTGTCAGAGCTCTCCAAGGACCCTCCATGATGCCAGGCATATACCAGTAATGTGCCAGATCCTATTTCATGGCCCCCACCACCTAGACATAAAAAAAGGTTACAAAGATTGTGCATAAGGGAGGAAGAGATGGCTTAGTAGGTAAAACACTTGCCACAAAACCATGAATATGTGGGTTCGAATCCACAGAACCTCTGTAAAGCCACGTATATGCAGTAATCTGGGTGCTTCTACCTGAGATGGAAGGTGGAGGGGAAAAGGACATCCCCAGAAGTCTGAAGGGCCAGCAAGCCTGGTAAACACAGTGGCCAACAACAGAGACACTCTCCAGCAAGATAAAAACCAGGGACTGACGTCCTCTGATCACCGCCACCCAAGTATTGTGGCATGCACATGCCCACAGTCTCATTCATGAACACAAGTGTCCACCTAGAGTCACACAGACACACACACACACACACACACACACA
>NC_034597.1:45894311-45901456 GCF_900095145.1 Mus pahari
ACACACACACACACACACACACACACACACACACACAGATCATGCATAGAAACTCAGGACTATCTGCAAGCCTGCCCTTTTCTGCCTTAACTCTAAGTCTTTGATCTCTACAGTATACTCATCCAAATCATGAAAACTTTTATGTTAAGTCTTCTATTCCCAGGGCCTGGGGACCAAATACTTTTAAAACTTTCAGACCAAAAAAAAAAAAAAAATGTAATTTTGAGACAGGATCTTGCTATATCTAGTTCAGGTTGGCCACACACTCGTGGCAATCTTGCTGCCCAGTCTCCCAAGTGCTAGGATTACAAGTATGTACCACCACACTGGCTCCTAAATGCCTCCTTAAAGCAGCCCGAAGTTCCTGTATTATTCCCGTGCTAACCATACCCCTGGAGCCACACTCTCAAGGAGTAGCTGAAGCGTTGACGCCTTCCATCCACGGGCAGGTAAGCACCTTTCGAGAGACATACAGCTGAGAAATGCACACGAGAACACTCACTGGTTTGAACAGTGTGCGGCTCAGCCTGAGCTCAGGTCCGTCTTCAGGCACACTATGAACCCTTCTCCTCAGCAGTGACATCACCGCCGAGGCCGAGGATATTTAAAGCGAGCCAATGGGAGAAGCTGTGAGCGTGACAAAGGATGAGGGATGAGATGATCGATAAAGCTTTTTAACTCGAACTTCATTCGTTCTATAAATAGCACAGCTCAGAATAGACTTGTGGGATTATTTTGCTTCTTAGAAATGAAATTCACCCGTGCTCAGCCCAAGGCCTAATATGATCGAACACTGTTAAAACGCAAAGTAGCTCCCATCTATGTCGAATAGCCCGAGGCTACGGCCTGCCCGGTGCCATTCCCAGGTATCCAGAGGCATGGGCGTGGTGAAGGCAGTTCTCTGTTGGCGCGTTTTGGGAGGCCAATACTGGCTCTTCCTGCTCCATATGCTCAGCGGGGATTTATAAATGAGACCAGAGAGCCAGCGGATACAGCTCAGTGGGAGCGCACTAACCTATGGCAGAGCAGGTCCTGGGTTCAAGCCTTGGATTTTGGGGGGGGGGGATTCAGAAGAGAGCAGTTTCTGACACACACCCCAGCCCCCACCTCCCGCCCCGAGCTCCCGAATGGTCCTTGTTTTCTGTAGATCGGAATCTTTTCCTGGAACAGCTTGCTCCTGGCTGCATTCTGAGGATCTTGCCCATCATCCCTCAGTAGCAACAAGAAAACATGAAAAACAGCCACAGAAACTCCTGGAACTTTTTGTTGTTGCTGTTGTTGTTGGGTTGGGGGCAGACTCATGTCTTAGCTCTCCCTCGGTAGCCTGGCAACTTGAGGGTCCCAATCCTAAATCCCATACCTCTGCTGCACTTCAATGAACTGAGCAACTTAACTCAGAGGGGGTTGTGTGCGCTGCCACCTCCCCGAAGCAGGTATTTGCTTTGCTCACAGCAGGTGTTTGTTGTTTGTCTGTTTTTGTTTTGTTTTGTTTTGCTTCTGTTATGTCACTAATGCTGAAATGAAATGAGTTCTGGGGTCTGCTACTTAGTTTGTTTTTTTTTTTTTTGAAATGGACACAGGGTCTTGCTAAACAGTCCTGACTGCTCTAAAAATTTACTGTAGATGTGAACCAGGCTGGCTTTGAAGTGTTAGCAATCCCCCTGCTTCTACCTCCCAAGGGCTAGCATTACAACTGTGCACCATCAATCCAGGCTTAGGTACTTCTTAACATTTTTTACTGGGAACTGATTTTCTTTCCTAGACTAAGTATTTCCTGCTGGTCACTCTGCATAACTCCGTCCTTTGAGGGAACATATTTGAGTCAGAGAGTTGCAAGTTCAAACAGATGGCCCTTGGAGCTCTCTGGCTCCTGGAGGCAGGAAGCTTGCACCAGGAGGCCTGGTCCCAGCCACCTTGTGCTCCACACTGGGGACATATGTGCTGTGCTCATGTAGGCATGGATATCTGCCGTCAGCTGGTCGTTTACCTACTTGAAACTTTTACTTCTACCCTGGTACCGGGTATGCAGGATGGCCTGAAGCTCCTACCGGGCACTCCGTGCACGGGAAACAGGAAGCACGCATGGAATGATATAGACCCTTAGTCTTATATTGTCAGCTATACCTTTCCCCCCCTCACTAAGATGTGTTTGTTTTGAAATGTTTTTGAGCTTCTGGCATCGGTCCCAGATTCCCTTAGAAAACAATGGGAGTTTTAATATATTTTCATCCTGAATGAACCAGCTCCTAATATTCCCATGGTTTTTAAAAAGTGGAACACGAACTCAAGAACACAGTTTCAGACTCGCTCCCTCTAGGCAACATTCAACAAATGGTTCTGGGATCAGATAATCCGTGCGTGATGTTAGAGGCTCAGCTGTAGACTCTTCCAAAGAAGTGTAGTTCAAAAAGGTCTGAAATCTTTGGACCTGAAATTGTGCGCGCGCACACACATACCCGTCTAGTGCACTCCCCTCCCCCATTCAGCGAGTGCACGTGTGTATACACGCGTGCACGCACACACCCACACCCACCCCCACCCCTGTCCAGTTTTCACAGATGTACTTCACACAAGCCTTGGGTGTGAGATCCTCCTGCTTCAACCTTCCAAGAACCGCGATCACAGGTGTGAGTCCTCACATCTGGCCCTGTTTGGGAAATGACTTGCAAAGTTCCACACAACTCATGGTGTCTCCAGATCACATTCCTAGTGACTCCTCCTCCAGGACCCACACTCCATTACCACCTGACAGGGACCAGCTCTCCTCCCCTCTCTCTGAATTGCTATCAGAAATGGCTCTGGACTTAGACCATTCAGTTACCAGCTGTACAGGCCTCCGTAAATTAGCTACTAGCTCCATGACTTGATTTTCCCATATTTAAAAGAGTTACACTACATACATCCATAAGATTGTTGACAGGATTAAATAAGATAATATCTGCAGAGACCTTATAGTCCAGGAACTGCTCGATAAATACCGTTTTGTTCTAGCTGAATGTGGTGGCTCCTAACTTTCATCCCAGCCTTTAGCAGGCTGAGAAAGGAACTAGAACCCTAGGCCAGCCTGCACTACATAACAAACAAACCAACCTCAGCTGTGTGCTCTGCAACTGTGGTCCCAGCACTTGGGAGGCTGAAAGAGTAGGGCTGCCCCTAGTTTGAAGACAGCCTGGGCTACATAGAGAATCACAGGCCATCCTGCCTTAAAGTGAGACACTGTCTCAACAGATTTTTGGCATGTTTGGCACTTGCCTAAAATTTAAGGCCATTAGTGAGGTCTAAGTCAGCCAGACATACATAGCAGAACTTTGCCCCCCCACACACACACACACAACAAAGAAGAGGCTGGAGCCATGGCTCAGTGGTTAAGAAGTACATAATATTCTTTCAAAGGACTAGGATTCTGTTCCCAGCATCCGTGTTGGGTGGCTCAAAACTGCCTGTGACTCCAGCTCTGGGGATGGGGGTGATGGGGAGGGCGTGTCTCGTGCTCTCTTCTGGCTCTGCAGGCACCGGTACTCACATGCACACACAGATATACATAATAAAAAACACATAAAACAAACCAACCAACCAATCACTACATAACAACCTTCCCGCTACCACCACGCACAAACAAGGAAGAAGCCACCAAGCACCAGCTGGCTTGCTGACACACACCTACAAGCCCAGGACTTGGGAGGCTGTGGCAGAAGGGCTGCTTGAGTTAGAGCAGCCTTAGCTATATGACAAATATAAAGACAGTCTCAGCTGCACCCTAAGGACCAGTGGCTAAAAAAAAGAAAAGCAAAAGGAAACCCTGTTCTTAAAACTGTGTTGCGTCAGGGTGGCAGACTGAACCCAGTATTGCTGCTCGCCACAGCAGACCTCCCTGAGGAGCGATCCCTGCACTGGAAACATTACAAGCACACTTCTCTCTAGGCTCTGTTGCTGGCTTCTTTGATTTTAAGCCTGTCTTCCGGTGTTTCCAGCTAAGTATATGAATACTGGTATAGGCTACCTAGACAATCAGAAACTCTGTAGACCTGCCTCTCACAGGGCTAGAAAGCTATAGTTTACAAAGGAGAGCGAGGCCTGTCTCGGTCAGCTGCTTCTGACTGAGTATCCTCAGTGTTCTGGGGCTGCGTCAGTTGCTTCCCTCTGTCCAATCTCAGCTGCTACCCAGCTCTCCCTCACACTGGAACTTTCCTCAAAAGGAACACATTAATGATTGGTTCATAGAGAAAAATAAGGACTACTGCTGAGATTTTCAAGGAAATGCCCATTTAGTGTATAATACATAGAAATAGGATGGCGAGATGTATCTGTGTGTGACCTGTGCTTGAAATCAAACCTGATGACCTGAGTTCGATCCCCAGGACTCAGTGTAAAACAAGAGAAGCGACTTCCCCAACCTACACACACAAGTAGTACACACACTCACATACACACACACACAAACACTTATACACACACAAACACACATACACATATACACACACACAAACACATACATACACACAAACACACATACACATATACACACAACACACATACACATACAACATACATACACACATACATACACCCACACAAACACACACACATATACACACATATACACACACAAACATACATAAACACACATACACACACAACACAAAAACACACATAAACACACATACACACACATCACACATACACACATACACCCACACAAACACACAGACACACACATACATACACAGAGTAACATGGAGATACATAGATAGAGTAGATAATAGTGAAAAGACTTAGCTCCAAAAATTATCATTGTATGACCTTTGGCAAATTGCTTAGTTCTTAGAACCATTTCCTTATCTGTAGGAAAAAGATACTATGTGCTGGGCACATCGAGATCACTGTGAGGGACAAAGAGATAATGAGTGCCTGGCACACAACATTTATTTAGTAACGGCAGCTATCAACAGGAACTTTGGTACCATCAGTGAACGAGGTTTTCTGTTCTCACACCTTTTGGGGTTTAGGGAGAGTTGACCTTCATAGTTCATCTGGCTCCAAGAGTGCACCTTGACCAGCTAGGTCCCTGAAGGCAGCAGCCTGGCCATTCGGGCCAGGGCACTGTTAAAACAGGAGGGAGCGTGTGGCTCAGCGTTAGATTTCTTGCCATTACTGAGTATCTAGGTCCACTACAACTACCAACAAGGAAATTTGAAAACAAAACAAAACAAAACAATTCTCCAGGCTGATGCAATGAACCCTACCATAACAATTTTCCAAGCCAGGCTCCCAACAGTCTTTTAGCTCAATGCTTACTGAACTCTTTTTTGGTATAGACTCTTGATGTGTAGCTAGACCACCCTAAAAATCAAGTTCCTTTTGCCTAACCTCTAGAGGGCTGAGATTGGGGTCATTTGCTACCATGTCTGGTTTAGAGAAATGCTTTTTGGTTGGGGGGACTGGAGATTGAAGCCAGGGCCCTGTGCACACTAGGCAAATGCTCTACCACTGAGACTGCCCTGGTGTGTCCTTTCCTTTACCGGAGTCAGTTGTCAACAATCACAGGTGTGAGGACAGTTCCTTATTGGGCACTCTGCTGCACTGGGGACTCAGGGATGTGTAGAACAGAGTTGTTCTCTCCTTTCCTCCCCTGCTCTCTGGCCTTCACTTTGTAGCTGCACCTCAAATGCTCAATGATCCTACCTCAGCTTCCCCAGTACTGGGATCACAGGCTAAGCCATTACATGAAATCTGTCTCCCTTCCTCCCTTCTGTCCTTCTTCCAATTGACTCGAGTCTGGGAACACACTCAGCATATGGTCTACAGCCAAGCTGCACCTCTAAGTCAAAATTGTTGCTCAGGGAAACAACAACTGTGTCAACATTTTTAAGAATTATCAAAATCTCTAAGAATTATCTTCACTACTCTATCTTCCTCCACATCCTCCAAAAGGCAGCTTAAAACTGGCTGTCGCTGACACCCTCTCTCCTCTCGTGCCTCCCACTGTTCCCTTATCTTGACCCCAGCCGCTGCCAGCCAAACCACATGGTTAGTAGGCAGAGGTCCCAGTTTGATACACATGGATCTCAGCATCCTGATCCAACCATAGATAACTTCAGAGCATGAGCTCATTGGTCCAGCTTACATTCTCGTAATCATTGCCGTCGGTTACTCCTAACCATCTACGATGGCTATGGATAAACTTTTATGAGCTTATATGAAACATATTTTAACTTATTCCTTTAAACCAGCAGGGCATGAAACACATAGGGCAAAAGCTACTTCCCCATGCAGTATCTGATTCACTTAAATTAGCTGTCTCATTTCTGAAAAAGACTTATTTTATGTGGATGACTGCATGGTTAATGTATGTTCACTACATGCATGCCTGGTGCCCTTGGATGCCAGAAGAGGATGTTGAATCCCTTGGAACTGGGGTCAGAGGTGGTTGTGAGATGCCCAGGGAGGGTGCAGGGGAAAGAACTTGAGTCCTCTGCAAGGGTAGTATGTACATGTTTGTTTGTTTGTTTGTTTATTTTTAGCTTTTTAAGGTTTATTTATTTTTATGTGTATTAGTTTTGCCTACATTCATGATGCCTATGAGGCAGGTCAGAAACTGGTGTCAGATGTCCTGGAACTAGAGTTATAGACAGTTGTAAGCCACCAGTGGGTGCTGGGAACCGAACCTGGGTCCTCTAGAAGAAGAACAAGTGCTCTTACCACCGATCCATTTCCCCGGCCCTTCCTGTGTCTTTTCAAATGATTTTATTTACCTTTATTCTACAGTGTTAATACAGAGCGCCAGGTCACTGGGCTCGGCATAGATGTTTGCACTTGGTCTTGTCATCGCCCACTTAGAAATCCCCCAGAAGAGGATGTGGCACCATCTCTTTACTTTGGCATCTTAAAGATTTATTTATTTATTATATGTAAGTACACTGTAGCTGTCTTCAGACACCCTGGAAGCTGGCATCAGATCTCATTACGGATGGTTGTGAGCCACCATGTGGTTGCTGGGATTTGAACTCAGGACCTTCGGAAGAGCAGTCAGTGCTCTTAACCGCTGAGCCATCTCTCCAGTCCTCATTGCCATTTATCAGTTGAAAGATATTTAGATTGTTCCCATTTACTAACTATTGTAAAAAGAGCAACAGTTATTTTTCTTT